>NC_139045.1:60448873-60982315 GCF_965140915.1 Aythya marila | reverse complement strand
ATTTTCTCCTCTGAAGATCACTAGATCACTCCATACTCATAAGCAAAGTCTAAAGATGCCCTAGACAAAAGATCTGGGTTATAATTCACAATGTTTGCACTGGATATGCTATTCAGGACATTCTGTTCACACAGGTTTCTTGACTCTACTGAATACACATTTGCAACATGGCTAGATAATGATGATTATCAGAATAGTACTGAAAGAAGTTTCTTATTTTGCTATTATTTAAAAAAATAAAACTACAACAAAATTAACACTGAAGTTGGAAAATTCAGAATTGAGAATATATTCTAAATTCAGAATTGAGAATATATTCTCGAGAATATATTCTTGAGAATATATTCTCAATATAGTCTTTGGGGTTCTCTTCCAGAAAGCCTAAGACTGAGATGACCAAACATATTTTTAACACCTGTTTTGGAAAACAGGTGAGATTTTAACAATTGAGTCTTCTGCTCATAGCCAGATTGCCTCCAGTGGTCTTGTCTATTAGGCTTTAATACCATATGTGATAGAGTAAGTCACAGATACTGACATGGCCTCCTTCATATGGGCCAAAAGTTTTGGAATAGACTGAATCAACTGCCAGATCTGTCTCATTTCTATCCAGAAAAAATATGCACTCATGAAAACCACAGTAAGCAGGTAAATATTTATGATTTCATTTACATGTACAAATATTTTGCCAGTTCAGTTTGGGGGAAGAAATGTAAAAGTGACATTCCAGCCAGGTACTCTGAGTTTGGATTAATTTAAATCTGTATTCAGTCGCATCATTTATTTAAATGCAGTACCAGATACATCATTGTTACAGTGTTAGTTGGGTCTGTATGAGAAACTCAAAAATCATTTGTGGAGGGGAAAAGAAGCATTTTGATAAGCTGTGTTGTAAAGTACCAATTAGGCATGAGAATATATACATATATATTTAAATTAAAGATTGTGACTATCAGTGGTACTTTCTTTTAACATTCCAAAGGCAAAAAAACTCTTTGCTCTACAAATAAATTCTTATAAATCTAGAATCATTCTAAGTGATTCTACAAATCCCCATGGGATGAAATGATATAGCAGTAACTGGAATGAAGGAAATGTCACGGAGACAGAAAAACCACTACAATCTTTTCCTTCATGCACTAGCAGAATTTTAAGAAGCAAGTTTTTCAAGTCTTTAGTAGCCCCTTCTAGGTTGTGGACAGCTGAGTCAGAACTGTGGTTGAGTTTTTCAGGGCCTTTTTTAAAAAACTAGATTGTGATATAAAACCATAACATTTGGCATAATAATAAGAACCTAAACTATATTTCTGAAGATACCCTAAGTTGCCTTCAACAATTAATTACTGATATCTTCTAAAAAATGCCAACTTCTCCAGAAGTGGTTAGGTAATGTCATAGATTAAGAAGCTTGTAAGTACAGCCTCAAAGTCAAGATTTTTTAAACTGAACTTATCACAGAAGTTAATTACTACCCTCAATTTTCCAAGAACACACAACTCATTGGTCCCTTCCCTTTTTAAAGCAACTGGGTAATACAGCACTGTTAGGTGTGGCTTCTACATGTAAAAAAAAAAAAAAAAGGTAAAAGTCTTAGAGAACGGTTTAAACTGGAAAAGCAAATGTGATGCAAACAGAAATATTTAGGTCTTCGCCTTAATAGAAGATGGACTTTGTCACACAGAGTATAGCAGACTGAGGAATCACAGAATGATTTTGAAATTATTATTTGAAATGTTAATATGTGAATTAGTAGGAATCACTAGGCCATGATTGAAAAAGCATTACGCAGGAAGATATTTTAAACGTATCAAGTTGTGACAATTGCATTTGAGAGAGAAGTAACGCCCCCCAAAATTCCTAGATACAAGAATATTACAGTCTAATACACAAAAATTATGTACAGCGGAGAAGGTAACACGAATACTTAAGGAGATTGACTCTAGAATGTGAACTTACAAGGAACATGACAGGTGTAAAATTTTACGTGAAATTTGGTACTTGATTTCATTAAATGTGCTCAGCCAAATTCAGATTAACCAGCACTAACTGAAGAAAGGTGAAAATATTCAGATTTGAAAATATGCAACTGTTCAGATCTGCAACCTGTATTATTTTTATACTTTTAGACTATCTATTTCACTGTCTATATTCCATTAAATTAGGTATTCATTTTCAAAAGGTTTGCAGCATTTTTTTTTTCTTTTGTCAGTTTCCTCAGACTCCCTGTAGCAGCATTAAAACTTAACCATTTCTTCTTACTATCCTAAAGAGAAGTTGGCCTGATTAATATTGGTAATTGATTATAACTGATTAGTTAACATGACACTGGCATGGATGTTAGCTCCAAAGGTTCACTCAGTGAGCACAAAGCAAAAGTGATAGATAAGCTTTTCTAAGACATTTTTCCATTTTACTGTTTTGCTGTTGTAAAGCACTGCTCTTAAAATACATAGGATGCCTAATGGAAGAACAACTTTGCAGGCAATGATATGACAGGACTGGGGAGTGAGTTGAGGTACACTCAATGAGGGTGTGCTGTGTGTTTCCAATACGAGAAAACAACTTGGGGACACAAGTTTAGGAAGGAGGAGAGATGACACCGAAGGAGAGACAAAGCAAGAGAACTTGCAAAAACTCAAACACGCTAACTGAAGGCATCATTTGGAGGAACTTCAAAGCAATCTATGAGGCTCTGCAGACATCACCATCTGCCACACACTTCTAAAGATTTGATGTCTCAAGGGGCTACTTCCTGCAAGACATGAACATCTTCACAGAAGAGATTAGAGATACATCATGAACTATCTCATCCTGACCATTTATCATGATAAACCTGCCAAATGCATTAAATTTGCATAAAAGGATGTGGTCTCCTTTAATATGATACCTATTTCTCCATTTCTTAGTGACAAAAAATGAATTGAAACACATTTAGTAGGAGTGCTGCAACTAATCGTTTATAGTGAATAGGCTACTTTTGCTGAATTTCCACACTATGATCTAGCTCTGAGATTTTTTAAAATTTCTTTTTCATTCACAGCATACGTTTAGGTTGTCAGCTGTCAGAACGCTAAGCATCTCTCTAAATGAATGAGAAATGCCAATTTAAACTTGTAAAAAAAAATCTTACAATGTCACCTAAAAAAAAAGAAAATCATTGATATTTTGAATGATCATCAGTAGTGGAATTATTTCTATTCATTGAAATTCCCTACATCAGTGATGGAGGTTCTGGGTGAAACTTCAACTAATTTCACTTTTCTTTAAGTTTTTAGGATGGCATGGCTAAGATTTTCATGTGTATGTTGGGACAAAACCCGAAGGGAAATCCTGAAGGATATTCAAATTTTGTAACCTACTAAACTTCTGTTGATTAAAAAAAATACAGAAACATAGAATTATAGAATGGTTTGGGTTGGACGGGACCTTAAAGATCATCTAATTCTACCCCCCCCTGCCATGGGCATGGACACCTCCCACCAGGTTGCTCAAAGCCCCGTCCAGCCTGGCCATGAGTACTTCCATGAATCCACAGCTTCTCTGGGCAACCTGTTCCACTTCCTCACCACCCTCAGAGTAAAGAATTTCTTCCTAATGTCTAATCTAACTCTACCCTTTAATTTAAAACCATTACCCTCATCCTATCCCTACACTCCCTGACAAAGAGTCTCTCCCCAGCTTTCCTGTAGCCCCCTTCACATACTGGAAGGCCACTGTAAAGTCCCCCCGGAGCCTTCTCTTCTCCAGGCTGAACAACCCCAACCCTCTCAGCCTGTCCTCATAGCAGAGGTGCTCCAGCCCCTTGATCACTCTTGTGGCCCTCCTCTAGACTCACTTTAACACGTTCACGTCCTTCTTGTGCTGGGGGCCGTAGAATTGAACACAGTACTCAGTAGGGGTCTCATAAGAATATAGCAGCTTTTTGCTGAGTTATTAATTCAATATATGCTTTTAGATACATCCTAGGCAAGTTCTAAACATATATAATCAAGGACATTATACAATCTTGAACTTTTGCATCAGGTCACCAAAAACAAAATCAGAATGTCCTTTTAAAGACACTGTATGCTACATCAACAAACCCATCTGCTTTTGCTCTTCCCTTTGAGTTATTTAAATAATCACTCTGGTCACGGCCAGTCAGCTTGGTACATTTGCTAGCAAGCCATTTCTGAAAACCTTTTCCTACCCTTCCCTTCCTAATGCTAACTTTCACATTTACTGTATTATTCTCCCATTTCTGTAAATCCAAAGTGAATAATGGAAAATTTTGGTAAAACTTACAATGGGAAATATACCTCAAATACATTGATTATATACAAGTGTGCATCCTTTTTCCTTCCACTTCCCACAAAATGGCATGGTTTCCAATTAATTGCTTACAGATACTGTGTTCAGTCTCTGCAGTAAGAACATCAAGCCATTGACTAATTTCTGAGTTCCTTTAATAACAGTGTTTCTGTGGGATGGAAGGGACTCAGCCTCCACTGAAGGACTGCTACCAGGTAATAAGCTCCTCCATCCACCATTCACTGTGAATAGGATTTACAAAGTTCCTCCAAAATGCCTGTAATACTTTAGGTATGAGATCTCACCCCCTCTAGTGACTGGTCCCAGCGACAATAGGATACAGCAGTTTACTGAGAGTTAACAGGAGCCTTCAGCTCTTGCTCTAGATGCTGAAATTCCAGGTGTTGAGCGTGCTGTTGATTAAAGGTGCCTGCACATCAGCGGTGTTGGCTCAGTACACGCACTCCAATGGAGATTGGCAACAGGCTCCTACACCACACCTGAGAATCCATCCAGGGTGCCCTCTTCACCTAAGGGCATCTGCAAGTACTTGCTTAACAAAAGCATAGCCTATGCAGCTCATTAGTTTAGAAATTAAATGTTTCGGCTTAAAGAGGAGCAAGGCAGAGGACTGTATTTAGAAAACTATATTAAGAGCCTGCAATTGGGAAAATTGAGGCTCAAACACAAAAACACATCTAAACAATGCTAATGTTGGAAGTTCCAGTTCTGTTGCAAGGCTTCATTCGCTGAAAACCTAACAATACTATAGACCTTTCCTCAACTCGGCTCCAAAAAGTCCAGTAGCAGCATTTCTTGTTGCCCAAATGTCTTTCTTTAACAAAATACTTAAAATCTCCTTGTTCCCATGGTGATGAAGCACCTCAAAGGCTTAACCTGCTAATCCCATGCCCCACTCTGCCCATGCCTCCACAGGAGCAGAGGGGAATTTGTGGAGTTTGCCTCAGGCATGGGCAGTTCAGCAAGAAACTCAGCAGGCTGTTGGGCTACTGTCCCAACAGGCCTGCTTCTTCCTCAAAAAAAAAAAAAAAAAAAAAAAAAAAAAAAAAAAAATTATGTGATTACTAAAGCAAATGAATAATTAAAAAAAAATCCCTCCTTTGGTGAGGGTGCAATTAGAGGATTATTTGAAAGCATGCTAGTGAGAAAATTCAAGGCCATCATTCTTCCATGGAAGACTGAAAAATCCAACAAGTTTGCACCTCGAAGACTCAGTATAGGGAAAGCAGATAAATGCAAGAGTGAAGCATTTTCAGAGAGAAGCCACATAAGAATTTTAGTCTGTTGTCTTTGGGAAGAATCTGGCAATGTCTTCTATGCCAGCACTAAATAAATAAATCAATCGGCATTCCCCACAGTCATCGACTTCATTCTGATTCCTCCATACTTCCATAGCTGTGTCCCAGCTTTCTAGCCCAAATCGCTTTACCATACAACTGCTTGTGTTGTGAGAGCTTTCTTTAATGGATTCATGCTCAAAGCGTAAAAGGCAAGCAGCAATACACACTTCAATATTTAAAAGCATAAATAAAAATCTTAATAGATCCCAGATGTTTAATTTCCTCCAGCCCTTGTCAATGATTGAGTTGGTGCTGATGTAGATCATTTTTTAAGATCAGTGGTCAGTTTGATGCTGAAAATAGTTTAGATGCCTGGAAATTCCAAATGCAATTTCTACGAATAAATAAGCTATGAAGTAGGTGCAAGAGAGATGACTATGAATGCAAGTGGCTATACTTCTGTAAACACTCTACGGCCTGAAATACACCCAGAGGTTTTAAATGCAACGGAGTATAAGACAGATAGTAACATTTTGTCAACATACACACAACCTTGTAGAGATAATTATTTCAATCTCATTTTCTTAGCAAAAGAACTTCAAAGGTTCCTACAAATAACAAGCTGAAGGAATCCTTACTTTATGGTAAATGCATGGCGCTGGTGCTGTTCAAACTAATGAAGAATTTGCTGTTTACTTCAGCAGAACTAAGATTTGCTAGCTGCATCCATTTGTCACTTATTAAAGCAGTAAGTTATCATTTACTGTGCCAGGCAAATAAAGAAATATAGAAAACCCAGCTACAAAAAAATAAAAAAGAGCTGCTGAACTGAGTAACCGAGGCCACTCTGCCAAGCACACAAGTTTGTAGCTGTAACGAGGAGCACAATTTCTTTGCTCTGATTTTTACTTGGAGAAGTCCGTAGCCTCCTAACTGAGGGCAACCAGGGGAGGGTGCGTTTTTAAGGCCCATATTTAGCCTACACAAATCCATGATGTGTGCACTTGACGTCATACCGAGGCTGCAAGTCTGCCAGTCCAGCAGCCACAAACCACACATGCTGCCAGTTGCAGACTGAACAGACACTAAGAGGCTATGAATTTCATTTAATCGTCTCCTCTCCCCTCCCCAGTGAAGCAGAGAGGCTAGCAGCTGCTTGAGGAAAAATGTTGAAAAATATTAACTATGAATGTCGAGGATTTGTTTTTGATTGGTATTAAAACCAAACAAATGAAGACAAAGCCTAATAACAAATCTTGTGAAAATTGTTATTTATTAATACAGCTAACATCATAGGCTTCAGAGTCCACTTTCAATGAGTGTGGATAAGCTCACCTAAATGATTTACTTCCTACAGCTTGTCAGATGTAACTGCTATTCTGCTAATTTATGTGCAGTTCATTTCTCTCCAGCTAAATTTGACTGAAAACTTAACCCCCTTTCTTGTTATTTGCTTTGCTACTCAATATTCCCTGATACTGAGTGCTGCTGTTTTTAACCATGCTTTCTGTTGTACCTTTGGCATTTGTGAAATGATAACTGCAAACATAATCTATGCCCCTGAACACACAGTTCTATCACATCGCCAACTATAGACGACACCTAAAATCTGAATATGCCCTTCTGAACCTTCAAAGTGCCTGAAATTCATCCCGAAGAACTGAGTCACCCTAAATTGTTAAAGCTATTAGAATAGGTAGGTCCCTGAACTGAGTTTTTGCTGAACCATCTTCTGTAGGAATGAGGTGCGTGCTCGAAGCTGCCTCAGTGTTGTGCCCTGGCACCTCCAAATGCATGGCCAAATCCCAGTTCCATTGACACAAACAGGAAAACTTTGCCTGGGATGAGGTACTGCATTACAGAGAGATAGTAAGAGCTGCCTGAAACAAATCTAGGAAGTTTGTGATAGAGAAAAAAAAAATAAAGATAAAAACCACACCAGTACCATTGGCCCACAAACAGTATGTTATTTGCAATTGTGCATCTGTGTGCCATCAATCTCCAAGGAAGGGAAAGACTGCTGGGCTGAGCTCTCAATTTATATTTCTCAGTTGCCTCTTATAATCACACTCAGTGTTCTCAAGCTTAGTGCAGCTATTCCAGTAACAAAATTTTGCACGCCAGGTGGGTTTGTCCAAGTTCCCATGGTCCTAATAGTTTAATATACTCCCTAATAATAATCTTCAAAATTATACAGGTAATTGTATTTGTAAAAAGGCAACTTCAGCAAAACCAGGAGGGTTCTTTCCTCTCAACAGGAAAAATGTTTTAATAAAATAGCTAGTATACTTCCATTAAAAAAAAAAAAAAAAAGAAAAAGAAAAACATTAAAAATTCCACCCTTTTTCTTTAGCTGCTGCATTAAACAAAGCTAAGGGAGTTGTGTGGTCCACAAATGCTGGAAGGATGGGCACTGAGCAAGAGAAGCATCCCTCAATTCTGTGAGGCTGGGATCCAGGATGAGGCGTTAATATTCATAATCTAGACTGTGATTAGAGGGAAGGCACTAGCTCCTTTGCAGGGGTGGGCCTAACCCAGCAGAGGTGCAGTGAATTGCTTCCCTTCCTTATTGAAATTCAATCCAATTTATACTGCAGAAGGAGCATAATGAAATATAGCAGAGATCATTTTGGTAGTTTTTACCCATCCATGCTGTCCTGCCCCTAACCAATGTATGCCCCTCACAGGACTCCACTCTTTTCAACTTGAAGCAGCCTCAGGAACAACTTAAGTTTCTTTAATATGGTAATCATTAAGATATTGCTATTAGATCACCATTCAGAAATGTATCGAGACTGTAACTACCTTCATTTGTGTAACACGCCAATAATGCTTCAGTTCTGCTTAAGGTAGCCCGCTTTCTTTCAAAATGACAATTTAAATAGCCCCTTTCCCTCCAAAGCGGAATAAAAGATTTACAACTGCCCCCTTTATTTGCAAGCAAATACAGGTAGTGTCTGTTAAAAAGCAAAATCCACTAGGCATCGGATAGTTCTGGTATTGTGAGTAGTCTCCAAAAGGCAACAGATGTGGGGATGGGAGAGGGGGGGAGTTGATTTTGTCTTTTTAATATTCAAAGTGGGTCTGTTCTCACTGGCTAATTAAATCAGTAGAGTGCAAACAATTAAAAAAAAATGTTGCCTTTCTTCCCTAGAACAACCTCCTGGTTCATCTCTACTTATTTATGACAAGACTATAATATTTCCTCCCCAAATCCTTATGAAATAAGATTTCCCAACACCAGTCCTCACTGAGAAGAATATGTTTTTCTTGGGGAATTTAAGATAAGTTAGTCCTTCCACTGTTAAGAGAAAATGGACTTGGAATGAGCTTCTCTGATTGACATGAAACTACTGAAGAATCACACTAAAAAGTAATGGATTTAATAACAGTATCAGATGTACAAATCAACCAGCTGAATACTACCCTAAAATATATTTGTACTTTCTTGGCAAAGCCAGGAGGTTTGCACGGGCATGCTGAATTATTTGAGAAGTAATGAAATGTGTTAATAACATTAAACAGTCATCTTCCAAGAACCTACTGTATTGTGGTATTTCTAGTCAGAGAATTTCTTGTAGTACATAAATATATGTAAAATCAATTAAAACATTTGATTTGTGAAATCAAAATGAATGTTGGATAATTAGATTTGGGTTTGAAAGTATTTTAAATACTATCCACTCCTAGTCTTCAGTTCGTTACATTATATAGCACAGTGCTAACAAGGAGCTGCAGACACAGACCACAACTGCTCTGTGCTGGTACTGTACAAGAACAGAAAAAAAGGTCCCAGCCTCAAGAATCTAGTAATAAGTAATACTTATAATATAAATACTTATAATATAAATATTTATAATATAAATATTATAATAAATGTAACGCTGCACATCTTGAAGGCAAGAGTGTGGATGAACGTCAGTAGCCACCCAACTTTAAAAGCTCAGCAAAGATAAAATACCGCTGTGTGAAATAAGACAGATTGTATGCACCGAGCCCTGTGCTGCTACTGCTTCCCACACCAGCTAGTTTAATGCAAGTTTGGGCCATATGCCTACCTGTTATGTTTAATTGACAGCAGTGTGGATGCACCTGAAGGTAATGGACAACAAAAGGATGAAGACTCCCTACATCACAAGGGAGTATGTACAGCAAAGAGACTGTTTTTGGGAAACTCCTTTCAAACACTTGGGATCATCATGGAAGAAACCACAGACATGCAAGTCTTGTGGTGATGCAAGATGTAACAATGCAAGAAGTGAGGGTCAGAGACTACTAGAGAACAAGTCTTATGAGGAAGGGCTGAGGGACCTGGGGTTGTTTAGCCTAGAGAAAAGGAGGCTCAGGGGAGACCGTATGGCTCTCTGCAACTACCTCAACGGAGTCAGTCTCTTCTCTAAGCAACAAGCAATAGGACAAGAAGAAATGGCCTCAAGTTGTGCCAGGGAAGGATTAGGTTGGATATTGGGAAAAATTTTTTCACTGGAAGGGTTGCTAAGCATTGGAAGAGGCTGCCCAGTGATGTGGTTCATCTACGTCCAGGGATGGAGATATCGACAAGATGTGTAGATGTCGTGCTTAGGGACGTGGTTTAGTGGTAGACTTGGCAGTGCTGGTCCAATTATTATTGGTCCAATTTTAAGTTTATCAAGAATTTCTCCCAAAAATATAACTTCATTGTAAGGCAAGCAGTTCATGAATTACCTACAGCTGAAATATTGATCTATTTAACCCACTAAATTCAGGGTTTTACAGAGTTGTGTGCCCATTGCCAAATGCTTACTGTATTTTTGTTTCGTTCAACTCTGCTACTGTTTGAACATACTCAGCACCAAAATGTACTTTAATCGCTTCAAGCGCTCTTTTGGTTAACCAAATTAATGGTTGGAAACAAAATATTTACTCTGTGCAGCAGCCAAAACCATGTTTCTTTATGTAATCTGAATGATGAGCAAACACCAGAGCACTGGAGATAAGAGCAGATCAGACTCAGTGAAGTGATGCCCCATCTTATGACGCATCACATCACAGAAAAATATGTATTATAAGGGCTCTGAACAGAAATGAGCCCATTATTGCTTAATTTTACTGTATCACAAAAGCACAGCACAGTAATCTAGCCAAGAGATTTCTGTTCATACTCATATGAGAGGGCATTTATCAACACCCACTAACCTCTGAATTTTTACCTGTTTTCTAAAAGATACTTGTGTTACTTCATAAGCCACAAGGTGTCACAGTGGCTCAACTGGAAGGATTCTTGTCAGTCTAGACACGCAGGTTGTGGCTTCAGGTTACATACCAGTGCTAACACCGCTCTGTACTAGGAAGTCTGTGCGATGCTGCGTATTTAGGAGTGCAGCCCTTTGGATGGAACAATCAGTCAAGGTGTAACTCAGTTGCTTCAGGATGCTCTTGATGTGGGTGTTAAATAATCTTGCAGCACTGTCACAGAAGAGATGTACTCGTTGTGCTGGCATCTTGACCGATCTTCTTACTTTGCATTATTAACCCTGACAGAGTGTTAAGAGATATTGAAAAGAGCAGAGCTAATCATTCACATCAAATAATAAATCTCACGAATTCCACTTCTTTCTACTCAGAATTGCTAGGAATTAATAACAACTTATTTCAATGCATTAATTATTCAAATTTAAGACATATGTTTGTCTTTCATAACAAGCAGTGTGCAGTAAAGCATGTAATATTCTGCTAAGACTATATACTGTAAGTGGTCATATATCGCATGTTACTATTTCTCATCCCTGACTGGATGAGCACAGATGGAATTAGAGCTTATAATGCCAGGAAGCTTCTAATTTTTTTCAGCAATTTTATATTACATTTTTTTCTAAAGTAACTACATGGTAAGCAGTATATCCTGCCCCTCGGAAAAAAAAATTAAAAAGTCCAAATACATCATATTTACTGATCTTTAATTTCCCATTGCCACCACTCATTGACATTAATTTGCTTTATATGCATACACTTGTCAGTCCTCATTGCAAAGCAATGAGAGATTTGTCTCTGGTGTATTTCATTTCTAAAGATCATGGTTCTACCTGGGAGGTTCTGGAAACTCAAAACAGTAACACTGCCTCTCAGCTTAGCCCGTATAAAATAAACCACTTCTTTTGAGAATCCTTAACAACTTGAAATTTGCATTCTGCAATTATTCGTGGGAATAAAACTCCAGTGATCAAACAGGCACAGAAACACATAAAGAGCATGAGCATAGCCAGAGCAAATTCACTGTTAAACTCAAGTGAATAGTCATGGAAATTTTACACGTAGTATTTGCTGCGCTCAGGTAACGAACCTTTACCCAGAGCGTTGCCTTTCCATGTCCCATTATTCATGCCAACACATTCATTAAAACAGGCCTATGCCTTTTAACATAATCAGCAACGTGCATAGGTGTGGCCTTCAAAGAGTTATTACCATAGTTTACAGGCATGCTGTTCGTAAATACAAGCAGAACTCCACTCGGTGTAAAATGCCAAGCTTCCCACAAAACATATGGTAATTTTTGCTCTGTAAAACAGATAGATGTGCTATATAATGCATAATTGCAGCACATTATATCTGAACTTCTAATTGCTTAAAACGATGCTTCGAATCATATCAACAACATTATTACCTAATTACCCTAAGGGTTAACTGATACTCCAGTGATTAAGTCTAGGTAGAGGTGGTGAAGCTATTGTACTGCCTTCATGCAGTAAAGCAAGTGGTATGGTTGCAGATGCACATATAGAATCCATAACCTGTTGATGTTTTTACCATTTAGGTATGGGGAAAAAGAAAGGTGGAGAAATGTTGGCCCAGTACCAAAAAGGAGTGTCCTGCAAGATCCCGGACAACTTCTACAGGAATAATTTTTGTTTTCTCTAAAGGAATTATTTTGCTTTTACTTAATGGTGTTTACTAGTTGCAATAGCATTATTGTGATGTGAAATGGAATAACATGGAAAGATTTTCAGTGCTTAAAGTGGAAACAAGAATTACGGAAGACAGTGACACTGATCTGAAAAGGCAAGTTACTATTATACTATTAGAATACAAGGGATTGAGCATGTGGCATTCCATATTCCCTTTAACCAATTGCAAAAACAACAACAAAACCCACAACACTATCCTAGTTGCAAACCCAAAGGCAAAGCAGGTTTCATGCCTATCTCAGCTGAAGCTGGAGGTTCTGTACCCCCTAGAAAAGGAGCTGGTTAGGAACACTGCTGCTGCTGGCTGCCTTCCTGAGGGATAAAGTGAGGGTGCTCCAGATTAAATAATAAAAATAAAAAGTTTCACTCTTTACTTTTGTGGTTTCTGAACTTCTTCCTCTTTCCATGTGACTACTCTATTTAAAAATTTAGAATATTTCTTTTTGTCCAATGTGGTTATTAATATTTCAGAAATCTCTTTGTATCCTGCTCTAGGACAGATGGCAAGTCTTTCTCTGAGACAATGTTCCTCTAATGGCTGAAGCAAAACTACACAACTACAACACCAGTCACAATAAGGTACATGAAATACTGTAAACATGCAAGGTATTGAAAGTCATAATTCTCTCAATCAATTTACTGCTTTAGCAAATAAACCTAATAAAAATAATTAGAAGAAACAAGTGCTTGAAAGTCCAAAGAAAAAAAAAAGTCTGCTGCATAGGTGATGCAAGTGTGCACATAGTAATACTGAAACAAGAACAGTTGTTTTCTCCACATATTAAGTTTTTGAAGAATGAGCACAGTGAGACTATATTTAAGGTCTATTCTTGGGTCTGCCTTAATCAGGGGTGCCCATATTTGATCTCTATTATTCACATACAATGTTTCCTTCGTGTCCTGAATGCAACAGATGAGGTACCCAAGTAGCCTGTGCAACCCTTCTGGACCATGAAGGATGCTCTACTCTTCAGCCAGCAGCCGTGTAATGGATGGGATCTGGATTGAGTCTGCTGTACATGAGCAATCTGATTGCAAAACTACACCCAGAGATTAGATTTCCCCCTTCCCTTTTTAAGCACACACACAAATGGTACAGACAGATATGAATTAGTTTCTGTTTGGCTACCTAGGCTTGGCAAGCTGACCCTGTGGCTTAGGATCAAGCAGGATGGTTATCAGCAGGTAGTACAGATCACACATGATAGTTGTAACAGCAATGCTTTAATTTATCAGATTCTTGGAAGGATACAACAATCCAGCAGGTAGTTTGCAAGTAAACAGGCAGCCGAGTTCAAGCACACTTAGAAATCTACATCACATTCTAGATTTACTGTGCCAGTCGTGAACTTGTGACTCTGCCCCGGCTAAGTACTGAGCACTGACAACAGAAAGACCTTAGGGAGAAGGTCTAGCCTGATGCTTACCTTTTAGCTGCAGAGTTATGAATACTACTGATGAGTTATTCATAAAAAATAAGCCAGCTACACCCAAGTCTCATGCTTCAGGTCTGCATGATGTGGACAGGAACAGCAGCCTGGCCAGGAGGCTCACTGCAATTGGGCCTTGACAAACAGGCAGCAAAGCGGTGCCAAGGGAACCTATGTCTCGTGGAAAGGACAGCCTGCTGTACGGCTGTTACAAAGACTCTACGTTACGCACTTCAGTCCTGATGAACAGATAAGCTTAGAAGGCCACCAAGCCCCAGTATTTTATTTCTAGAAAGGTCTTATTTTTCCAGGTCAGTGATTTTTCACTAGCCCCATAAGGCATGGAAGTGCCAGAGTTGTCTCCAGAAACATCAACCGTTCCCACAGAGGTTTATTGCCCTCAAGTGATTCTAGCTGATCCCCTGAAGTACCAAGAGTACAATTTGGCGTAGATCAGTAACTTATAAGCTACAGTTTAGGAGCATGTGGCCATCTACCAGAACGTAAAAGAGATGGAAACAGTATTCTAGGAGTAGTCTTGAACTGAATATTCAGCATGAATTCAATAACCAAACCCAGAAAGAAAGGACTGGGGAAAAGAAGCACACAAGCCTAGAGAGATTTCAGCCAGTGTTTCAGAAACGTTTCTTTCACTACTATTTTTGGCTAAAAAAAATAAAACCACTGAGACCTGACCAACAGGCCCTGTCCTACCTCAGCCAGTTTTGGAGACTACTGACCATCAGCCATTTGGGGGCAACCTTGTTCCTGCCAGGGTCACCCCTCTGAGATCTCGAAAAGCCCAGGAACCACTTTTGGAAGAGAGCACCCAGCAAAATGAGGATACATGCTGGCCTGTTTACACAGCACAATGCAGGAAAGCAAGCTCTGCTTGGGAAGGAAGCAACCGAACAAAGTATCGGCTTGGTTGGAATGCCTGTTTACAGCAGATACACAACTTTTGGCAAAAAGATACGAACAAATACCATTTGAAGAGAGGAGTCTAGCTAAAAATATTGTAATGAGTTTAGAAACCTACCCCATATACTTTTTCTATAAACAAAGGAAGTGTATATATCAAAACCAATATTTTTTTTAATCTAATCTTGCAATCCAACTGCAGGCAAAACTCCCGTTTAAGTAAGAGTACAAGACTGGGTCCTTGTAATGCTCTTTATTTTGTTCCTTCTCACTGTCCAGAGACTTCTATTTTTGAGACTTGATCTGCATAGTAAATCTTGTTTACATCAGAGAAGGACTGAGTTTAAGGGTTTTTTTTTTAAAGTGGATTTATGATTTAAATAGTAAAGAGGAAAAAAGAGAGAAAACGAAGGGTTGAAAAGGTTTCTTCATAGCAATGATCCGGTAAGCATCACAGCTATTTACAGAGGAGATCCAGCTTTAATACTTCACACTGACTCTCCCTCGACCCCCTCACCAGCCCCTGTCCCCCAAACCTCCCATCCCTTCAGCATGAAGTTTACACTCTATATTACTATGTGAGGGGGGGGAGGCAGCAAGACATCCCTGGCTGTAAGCTAAGGATCAGCATGGAAAGGAAGTAGTCTTTTTTTTTTTTTTTTCCCCAGCCTCATAAGTATTGTTAGTTTGTAACAATTTTAATTGAAAACAGCTGCAACTCATTTTTTTTAAAGGGATGAAAAAAGACTATATGAAATAAAATGACAATCAGAGAAAAAAAAAAAAAAAAAAAAAGAGCCTTGAATTCATTCTGAAGTCAGTGTCTGCCTAAATGGGTTCAAGGGTTTTCTTTTAAAACTGACCTTTCAATTTCAGCAAAGCGTGGTTTAAAACTAGGCTTTGAAAATACTTTACTCATGTTCCTAGAATTGCTGTGTACTATTAGTATATTTGTGGAAGAAGGAATATTTCCTCAAAAATACTTTGAAACACAAGTTTATGTTTCTTCTCCACAAAGCAAACTCATTGGACAAACTCAGATTTATGTATACAATATCAGATCTGTTTGTGATACTAAGTTGCTATGTGAACAAATGTGATGTCACAACAGATATTTTTATGACTAATCCATTAAAAATGCATCAGGAGGAAGAAGAAGAGAAGATCATTTCATCGGGTAGCAATGCAAGGAAGTAAAATAAGAGACTTCCATTAAACTGTAAAAATTTTGTTTTGCTTTGCTTTGCTTTAAATATTTGCTTGAATTTGAATGTCTGTGTAAGCTTCCAGTTCATTTAGTAGCTCTTAAATAATCATAACATCCTTCTTTATTTTCCTTTTAATCTGCTTTAAATTTTCTTTCATCATGAAATCTCCACTTTTGAAAATTCACTATACAGTTCAGTAGGAGTTTAATATGATATGATCTGATTAAGCTGATTGTCTTTAAAACAAATATGCTAATAGTCAAGTTTTCCAGTCACCTTTAAAACACTCTTAGCCAGAAGGGCTCCACTCTCTTCTAATAGAAAGAGAGACAGGTGAATTTAATATACTATGATAGACAAAGTTCTAAAAATATAGAGGACTAAATAAACAAGTGAAAGGCTTCATGCATTTCTTTGATTATTGGCAATAAAGCAATGCCTCAAACTTTAAACTGTCAGCAACTTTAAGCGATCTATGCGCAGCATGCTGTAATGCTACTGGAAAATAATTATATACAAGATATAATCACCTTTTGTTTTCTTTTAAGTGTGAGCAATTTCAAATGATTAAATATTATAATGGAAAAGGATTTACAACATCAAAGAGGAAAAGAGTTCTTATTGTGGATTTTTTTTTAAACATCAAATTTTACGAAGAACAGAGAAAATATTTAAGCTAATTTACCTACATTGCGTATCTGCTACCTAGGACTTCAGAAACTGCTGATTAAGTCACAACAGGCTTCCTTCCTTGAAATGTTAAACTAACATAGATATAAAAATATTGAGATAAACTGAGTTTGAGTGAATAGTCATGAAATCCTTGAAACCACAAACATACAAGGAAACAGCTGTATTTCAGTTAACCAGAAAGTTAGTTAACTGTGATGGAAGTAAATAAGATTTGCCTTTATATCTGACAGAGATTATTAAACGTTGAAATATGCATTTTACTTCTTCAAAACAGGATTGTTGATATATTACAAAATGGCACTAGACATTCCCAAGTATTATTAAGAAAGTATGTATTCATTTCCATTTAGGACAAAAATAAAATAATTTAAGAAAAAGTATTACAAGATTAGATTTCTTTGAACAACTTTTAAGGAAGCTAAGGTGTTTCTGTATGCTGGTTAGTAACTCAGGCCCCCTAATTTACTTTAGATCACATAAGAATTAGCTAGGTAGTGGACTTTTGCCAGTACTTACATCATAAAACCACCCCCTGCCTGGGTGTGATTGGAATTCTTCGCCTAAGACTGACCCTGAATTTAAAAAGGCAGCTGTAGGTTCTGCCTGAAGAGCCCAGAAAGTTGCAACAAGTTTGGAGAGCAAAAGTTTGTACGTCTAGCGTGGGCTGGAGTTGCTGATTCTTTACTTTCATCACTAGTGTTTCTTCCTAAAGAAAACAAGAATAACAAAGATATCCATGCTGCATCTAAATGACCTTTATTTATCACTCGGTATTTTGTCTGCTTAACACGCTGAGCACATCCTTCACTGAGGCTATTTATTCCTTCCCATCGGATGCTGACACAAACCAGAGTGGGAGCAGCGGATTTCTCAGGGAGGGTCCCTAAGCACAGAGCCACTCTCAGGACTCTTCTACCTCCCCCACGTACCATCCTCTCTGCTGCTGGTGGGGCAGGAACAGATATGGCATTTACTGGTGCCTTCCCTGATGGTGTCTCTACCACCCCAGGGCTTTTACTGAATCACTTTTCACCTACCTGCAAGCTCTCTAGAGAAGTTACATGGATTTATTACAAAGGTGTGCTCTACAGATGGAAGAGGAGGTAGAAGGACATGACATACAGATAGTTACTCCTTAACAGGCTTTCCATCCATCTGCTGTACAACTTCACTCATTTATGTACATTTTGCTCTGCCTTCGAACTTTCACCACTGCAAGGGACAGCAGAGAATCCGACTCGAAAAGATTATCAAGGCCACTTTAATTCCATAGGAAAACAACACAATCCCAAAGGCTTTCCAGGCATGGGAATGGACGAAGGAATAAGAGCTGTAGGGTTCAATTTTTTTAAAATAAATCCTCACTTGCCACCGGCTCTCTCCAGAAGTTGGGTCCAAGTGGAATCTGACATCTTGCTACCCCCAGTCTTTTGGGCAGTTTCTTTGTAATTCCTTTCCCCTTAAGCTGCTTTACTTGTGCTCACCTACCCCCTGGGGCTCGCAGAGTGCAAGCAGCCTCCCTCAGACCAGTGCCCACATTATTTCAAAGACTGCCTGAAGAGAAATGCTCAAGCAGTAAACCTCTATCACCCAAAGCACAAGCACATTCCTCCCAGGACATAGGAGGCTCCATCGGTCTGGACTTAAGAAATTCAGAGCCAGTTATACATGTTCCAGAAGCCTTCAGCAACTGAGCACAAACACACTTGGAAGTGCAGAAAATTACGTGAAACTTCCACTCCCAATCTGCCCAAGAAGGCAGCAGGATTCTCTGCAGGCTGCCCGCACCTAGTCCCTGTAAGCGTCCCAGGGAGGTAAATTTCTAAAACATTTCTTTATTAAAGGAAATTGTTTTAATTGGGGGATGAATGAAATGACATGAAACAAACTAGACAATACATTTCAAGGAACAACAATACGTACAGCAACAAGCTCAGAAATTAAAAAAGACAACCAGAATGTAAACACTGAACTACCACAAATTTTACTGTGAACAAATGAAATAAAATAACCTTGAGCATAAGGCCTTCACTGACTAGGCACTATCTGTCAAAGTAAAATCCTGCTGAAACCCATGGCAGGAGGAGCGGGTTACTGCTTTTTGCTCACAACAGTCCACCCAACAGGAAAGCCTGCCATTAAACCGAAGTCCCTCTCAGCACACCTCAGCCATGCAGGAGGCAGAAGTTGTTTCACAAGTCCCTCGAAAACTTTTTGAGTGTAACATTCATCAAGGAAAATTGGCCTAATAAAATACTAAAAGTACAGCTAAAATAATATGTGAAATTAACACTGACAGCTTTTCAGAACAGCTTCCACACAAAGCCCTGAAGGAATCACTTAATGATACACACTTCTATTCATTTGGAAAAGTCTAGAAATTATGATGCTAGTATGTACAGGAATGTAAGGATCGGAGTTGTAAGTCACTGACAAACAGTTTAGAAAAAAAAATAAAAAATAAACACCAATAGCTAAATGACAGCGACCACCAGCAACCAACTACTTGGGGCAAAACTGAAGAGCAGTTCCCATGGTTTGGGGAGCTGCTTCGAGTTTCCAGCCAGCCTGAAGTGTATTTAACAATTACCCAAGAGCAGTGTTTTAGGACTAGCAGCGATAAGAGTGCCAGAAACCCAGTTCCCCCGAGCAGCTAGCCAATCCGAAAGCAGGTCACATCTCGTTAGCTGTATCATATACATTAAACGTCACAGCCCCTCCATGGCTTAGCTGACAATTCAGGCATGCATGTGTGTTTTGTTTTATGATAACCTCATGTTCTCGTCAAGAATTACAATGCAGCAAACAGGTCAAGTTAAAATCCTCCACCGTGCTTTGTGACACGAATTCGGCAGGCGTTTGCCTCTATGTAATGCTATTAATTACAAAAGATGAATACTTTTGAGAAGTGTTTGCAGGGCACCACTAGAAAACTACTATGCAAAATTGCAGCCCCAAGAATGTTTGCTGCACAAACACAGCCACATGGGCAGAAATGCAGCCGGGTGCAGTCCACACACTTTTCACTTCAGCAGACCAAAAAGTGTGCTTTATTTAACCACATAAATAACAAGATGCAGCCACCACGATTATTTTTTCTCCTAAGTGACAAAAGTATTTCCCCTCTCCATTTAGCATTTTCCTTTGTGGTAGCTGATCAGGGTGCAGGAGCCAGGGTGTGTAAACCACTAACAGATTATACAAAGCATAAGCAACAGTGAATGTAGTTTACATTATTAGGTACTTTTGACAGCTATACGATAAAGTCATGAACGGATCATCCCTCTTGCTAAAAGCAACCGCATTCCCAATGTAAACACGAATTTCTCTGTCGGCTGCTCTGGACATGTGTTCCACCTTTAAGTGCAGCTTAGGCACAAGTTTTTAAAACTCTGCTCCTGTTTTCTGCCAGCATTCATTTTTAATTTTAACGAGTTTACAAAACAAAAGCAGATAAAGGCTCGCCTCTCCCCCTAAACCTGCAACGGTTCTGGATTAGTTTTGTGCAGAAGCTCAAGAGATACCTTGCAATATTATAGCTGCAAATGCCAGCAGGACAGATCCTGAGCAAACAACACACAAGGCAAAGAAATTTCCTCAGAACAGCATTACAATCAGTCCTGAAGTGCTGTGCTGTAATTTCAAGATTTCAGCCTAAGCTGGTATCTACTCAAAGAGTTGCTCTGCATGGAAACATAATGAGGGATTACCCAATTAAACTACTAAATTAATTAGGGTTCATGCCTGCATATCCTCTACTGCCTAATGGGACGCTTCAGCTGGAATTCAGGCTGAAACCCAGCACGCTCCATGCACAGTAAAACAAGGCTGAGGGACTTACCTCTGTACGCGACTGCAGCCTCTTGTTCATTTCATATATTCGGTACTCTGGTTGCACCATGTATGGTGTGTGTCTCCTATAAAATGGGCCAAAAGGAGAAGAATAGAAAGGGTCATGTGGTGTGCTGGACATCTTGCCTGCTTGCAGCGATTCAAGCTACCCAGAGTATCACCAACATCCATACAGAGCACATGGGCTGTGTGTTCTCCACAGTACAAAGTAGCAGCAGGCGCACACACACACATACAGGCTGCACACACTGGCTGGGAACTGCTGTGGGAGCCCTCTAGAGCAGGAGGCGGCGGGGGGGTGGGGGGGGGGAGCGGAGAGGAGAGGGAAAGAGAGGAGAAGAGAGGAGAGGAGCGAGCCGGGGAGGGAGCGGGAGGGAGAGGGAGAGCACAGGCTCCGGAGAGCTGGATGGCTTCAGGCACCACCGCTCGTTTTTAAAGAAGCAGTTTCTGGAGGGGTCATTTCCTGTCCACGCTGTGGACTAGTTCGAAAATATCATTTTCCTCTCCCAGCCTGACAGAGGTCCAAGGTTTGGTTTTAATTTCTCCCCGCCAGGACCCCTCGGGAACCTGGCAGCCGGGCTCGTTAGCATATAGGTGGTTTTAAAGCTGCCTGAGCCAGCCCGGGGACGCGGCGGTGCCCACCCGCGGCCTGGGGCCGCTTTGGGGCGGAGGGGGGGGGGACGCGGAGGAGCCTCGGCGCTGCTTCCACACGGGGCTGCGCCACGCCTGGGGGCAGGGGGAGCTGGGGGGGACCCTACCCCTTCCCCTGCCCCTGACTCTGCCCCGGGGGGTGCTGCGTTTGGAGGGGATCCGCCCCAAAAGACGGACCTCCCCCCCGGGGCAGGGCGCCCCCCGTCGCTACCTGAGGGCAGCCGCCCCAAGGGGCGCCCCGTTCCCTCAGGGGCTTCCCAGCCTGGCCAGCAGTAATCCGGCCCCGCAGAGCGGCGAGAGTGAACCCAAAAGTTCCAAAAATATATATATATATAAAAATTAAAAAAGGGGGTTGTGGGGGGCAAGAAGCACCCCATGGGGGGAACTTGAAGCAGACTTAGGTGGAAGTGCTGGAAAGGGGTCATCACCTTAAGGAAAAGTCCTGAAAATGCAGGGAAAAACAAAATGGGCTTGTCCGCTCCTTGGGAAAGTGTGAGGGTTGGGAGGGGAGCCTACAAATTACCTGGGGGGGGAAAGGGGGAAAAAAAAAGCCCTCGAAGCACAGCCTGCCTTTACACACAGCTGTAAAGTATCAGGCATTATTTACAGTGCTGAATAAATGTAAAAACAACAATAAACAGCGCTGAATTAATCTCTCATGCAAATTCATTCAAGCAAATGGAACCACTCTAGGAACAGATTTAGTTAACTAATATGATTAAGAGAGTAACAATCGGGCTGTGTTCACAGCGCTTTTCAGCTGGAGCGCCTGGCATCAGCCCTGCACGCTTGCCCATTTCACAGATTGGGAAGTCGAGGCACGCACCATTACACTTTCAAATTTTACGTAGTAATCCTAAAAAAATGTTGGAGCATTATCCCCCAACTGCCAAAATAATTTTAATCCAGCCAAATGTAGGAATATTTCAAGACAGATTCGCAAAATCCCAGTTTTCCTTGCCTTTTTACATTTCCATATTTGGCCAAATCTGGAAAATCCAAGTTCTCTTTGCAGGACAAAATATGAGAGGGCATCACTTTATTCTGCTGACCACTGATCTGGATCACAATTTATCTTCGAAATACCAGTTGCTGTTTAGCAAAACTATTTCTGTACGCTCTTGTGGAATAACAGTTTCCAGAAGAAGTGACGTATTGAGCTGTTTTATAGACTTCCCACAGCTTCTGTCACTAAACACGGAGCCAACAGATAATACACGGGGTATTGCACTTCTCTCCTTCAGTGCTCCCTAGCTATGCAGCAATGCTACTCTGTCGCTCCAGTACCATCACCAGAGATGCTGAGTTTAATAAATAGCACATACAACGTTTGGCTCAGGAGTGCTGCAGTGACAGTAACAGTGCTCCTCCAGTGCTCACTGACTGCATGGTAAGTCCATAAAGTGGCTACATGGCCTGGGAGAAAACTTTCCTGGGTCTTCCTGCATTGTATTCCAACAAATTCCCATCCCAGCTACCTTAAAACCCAAAAACCAAAATGATGGGAAAATTGCAAAGTTACAGTGCTAATACATGCATTTTTATTTTAAGTATCACCTACTTAAATAAATGTCAAAAAACAAAAACAAACAAACAAACAAAAACCAAACAAACAAACAAAAAACACCGAACTGTGGATTTTACTTTGTTTGCAAAGCAAACCTGAAGTAAAACATGTTTACCCAAGACAGGATACACTGCTTTTTATAATTAAGATGGTGGAATTTTGCACAGCTACAAAATGGTATCTGTTTTAAGGACTTTCTGACCATGATAAAAATCACTGCCTCAAGAAGTTGGACCTGCCAACAAAATTAATATTCTTCACTTTGCTGTAGGGAGGTAGAAGGGGGGCAGAGCTTGCTTTAAAACAACAACAACCACCTCTAAGCACTGAATTAGAAGGACAATTTGCTTTTATGATTTAGAACCCCAGCTACTTCCCCATGCAAGAGCCTATGTGTACAGCTCTTCTGCAATGCAAAAAAAAAAAATAAAAAAAAAAATGCAGTGATATTTTAATAATTCCCATTGATTAACTGGCAAATTATTGTACACCTACAGCCCACTGGCAAGAACCGAGTCCCAGGGTAGGAACGTGCTAATTACAGGCTCCAGCAGCACTTCCAGTTGCCTGTTATCATCTAGACCAGCATGATGCACCGAACAGTAAAACAGAAGGTGGAATCAAAGGAAAATAAAGTTACAGGGATCCTGACGGTGTCAGTTCAATTCCCACTTGGATCAGCTGCCTTTAAAGTTTGGCGTGCTCTGCAGGAGTGCGCAGCTCGGCTCTCCTGCTCCCGGGATGAAACTGCTCTGAAAGCGGAGCTGGGGTCAAAGGCAGACATCTGGCCCAAGGTTTAGGACGGCCAGTATGTTGCTTAATCTGGAAAATTAGTTTTGTAAGAAAAAACAGAGGAAAACGGGAGGAATGGACTATTTAAGTCTTCCCAAACTTGAAACCGAAGGGATTCATATGCCTGCGTATGCATGGCTACAAATCTATGAGAAAAAGTGTGTGGGCAGCATTGCATTTACACAGGCGTATACACATGTGAATACCCCCGCATCTCCAAGCGCAGAGCCTTACCCAAAAGGGACCTTGGGCATCCTCAATCCCAAAGTGCTAGCCCCATGTGGGTGCTGTGCCCACGCACAAAAGGAGGTGGCGGTGGGCTGCATGCCCTCAGTCCCCACAGAGCATGTGGAGCTGGGTGGGAGACAGGACCATCAGACCCCACTTGTGGACCTGGAGCTGGGAGTCGTGTCTCTGGCCAGGTATGCTCCATGTGGGCCTCAGACACCCCAAGGAGCCTCAAGACATGGAGCAATGTGCTGGCTGATGGCTGGGTGCCGTATTGCCCTCTCCTGGGCAGAAGCAGAAGGGCCCATGTAAGTCAAGGACTCCACTCTGACAGCTCTTGAGGACAATTTTCCTTCATTTCAGGGAGATGCATGGCTTTTTTGCTGTTGTTGTTTGTTTGTTTTTTCTTCCTCTGCACCCCCCCAGCGTGAAACCCACAGTGCCTACACATAGCCGGGATGTGCTACAATAGCAGGACTGTTCAAACAGCCCAAAAATCAGCAGTGGAAACGTTCTCCAGAACACAAGCAGGAAGCGAAGAAGGGTAAATTGGGGCAGCTCATTCATCCCTGCTGCTTGTACTCTTCCCCACATTTGGGTGCTGCCTTCGGGCTGAGGCTGTGGCTGGAGCCCAGGGATGCTCCACACATGTGGGCACCCGTGCTGTCCCCCTCCACCCCACCAGCCAGCACCCACAGCCCTCTAACACAGCACTGCCAAAAGCACCCGCGCAACCGAGGCACGGTCCTTGCCTTGCAAAACTGACAAGCAGCTCTGAAGGCTGCACTATTTTTAATAACCACTTAGTAATAATAATAATGCAGAAAAGAGATACAGCTGTAAATAGGTGTAATTGCTGTATTTATCCCTGGTATGCATTGACTGTTCAGTCTCTGTCAGTAATCAGGTTTGTAAGGATACATTTAAGGTGGTTTGTAGCTGTTGAAAAGACTGGAACAGAAGAGAATGATCTTAGTTAAAGATGCATAGCAAGTGAAGAGCTAATAACTAGAGGTACTCGAAATGAGGTTTCTTGAGAATACTCAAGTAAACTTGAATTTCTTGAAAAAATTAACCAAACTACCTTTTCAGGCTGTCCTTTGTTTATACAAAAGCCAGACAGCAGTAAAGACTTCTGATGGAGTGACCTTAGGTAAAAGAACAAAACTGTTTTCCTGAGAATGCTCAGAAGGACTAAATGAAACATGCTTCTCAAAAGTTGGGATGCACAACAAAGAAACACCAGCAATACCCTGTCATATGTAACACACAATCACTGAGCTCAAACACAGAATTTTGACAGGTTTCAGAGATGCACACTGCCATTAATTTCTACAGCTATAGAACCTAGTGTAGCAGATGCTTGCAATTTATAAGAAATCTAGAAGCTGTAATTTGTTTGCATTAAATATTAATATAGTGAAATAAAAACACATTTGGGAAAACACTGTCCTTTCACAATTTGTGGACAGGAAACTAAATAAATTTCTTGAATATGTCGTTAAAAATATTTGCCAGACTCAGTATGCACTTCCAGACTTTTTCCATGTATGCTGGTTTTTTTTTTCGTTTTTTTTTTTTCTTTTAATTGTGATTAATGTCCTTTTCTGTCGTTAATAAATGACATGGTTATTTTTATCATAAACTTTTTCAGTAGTCCCTATGTGAGCCCACCAAAACTACTGTGTTCCAGAGTTTATGTTGCAGCAAGAAGGGTTCACCTCTTTTAAATGTTTCAGGCTGTTTGCAAACTCAAACTTAACTTGCATGAATTCTTTATAATGATAATTCTGTACATATGGCAATCCTAAGTATTATCTTCATCTGCTTAATGCTAGTAAGTAAGATTTTAAGTTATAGCTGTAGTGCACACCAATGGTGCTAGAAGTATCTCTGAATTGATGACAGCACAAGAGATGTTAAACCTTTTTGGGCTCTGCAGTATGCACAAGGTCTTTGTCCACAACCAAAAGGATTTTCAATTTTGTCTTGGAACTTTATGAATGTTCATCTGAATGCAGTCTTTGAGGAGCCTGCCCATCTGTGAGCAAGCAGGCAGCCTGCCTCACCCGCACGGGACGTATAGAGCAACCTATGCCAGTTAGAGCTGGGGAAGGAAACGAGACAAATTTAAACACCATATCATAATGTTACAGCGATGGGACCTCTAGACAAACCAACATATAGCAAACAAACCAACTCATCTCCCCATTTAAGCTATGGTAGCCCAGTGTTCGGTGCATGTTAAGTGCCTAGCACAGAGAGGATATTGGCCTGTAAGAGCTCTCAGCTGCAGAGTCTGGCTCTTCAGCTCACAAGGGAGAGATTTAAGCTTTAAGCACCAGAGGCTTCGTTTTGCTCCTCACTGTGCTGTCAGAGAGTGGCAGCCATCACATCATACAGCTGCAGCCTGAGCAGTGTATCTGGGGGGGCTGCATCTACCCTGCATCTCATTTGGGCATGGTAAGTGCTGTGTACATCGTGACCGTGCCAGAGGAAAGAGCTCCACGTGGTGCTGGGGAGGAGAGGATGAGGTCCCAAGTGTGAAATACTCAGCCCTTGACATCCAGGATACCGCAGAACATCTGCCCGTTGACAGAACCAGATCATCTTCCAGACTAGTGAGAGCCTTTGTATACCTTGGCTTACTGCATCTCTGAGCATGCTACGAAGGCTGCTCTCCAGAATCCAGCAGCTTTGACAACACTTCTGTCTTGTTTTCTTCCATCTCCTTTTTTCATTGCTGACTTCATTTCCCTCGTTTTCCTCTGTACCACCCATACCTACCCAGCACCCCTCTCCATTGGTCCTTTTCCCTGAACCATGTGCTTGCCTTCACAGTTTCTCACCCCACCCCATTGTTCTCTCCTGCCCTCTGCTATCTGCTGCTGAAGGTTAGGGTGGATTCCCACTGGAGGCTGGCACTGCAAAGTGCTGTTTGAAGCAACTAGGGTTCTTCACCCAAAGTGCTCAACAAGTCTAGCTGTGTGTTTTCCTTGAAGGAAGCTTGAAGAGCTGATACTGAGGATGGTGAATCCAGAGCAATCGAGCACAGAACAGAAAAGGATGAAATTCCTGTCATTTGCCTCTTGCAGCCACCTCCCAGCAGCTGAGGAAGCAAGCAGCCTGCAGTGGCACAGAAGACAGTTCTGTGATGTGTAACATTGGCGGATGGCCAACAAAAATCCAAAGATGTAGTGGGGGAGGCCTGGTAGACCAGCCCTCCAGCTAGACATCAGGCAGGCCAGCAAAATCCAAGCCTCTTTCTGACGCATTCATTTCCCTTAAAGACAAGCTCGACATGAATTAAATGCAGGTGGCACAGACACTCAGCTCTAACATATTAAGCAATGTGTTTTTCAAAATCGGTATAGAATCACCCTTCAATATATCCTAAGAAATAAGCAACGCCATACTCTAACACAGTCTTTTAGAAACCCTTCCTCCCTACCTTGTCCTCACTAACACATGGCAGGATAGCCTGTCACAGATTACAAACTAGGCCTGAGAAAGGGAACGGATGGGTGAACATGAAAGAGCTGCTCCTTTTGGCTAGCATTTCCCCAAAATGTTCTAGTCCTACCTAGAGCAACTGAATATTCTTTCCACTCCCCTAACCCCCCAGTCCTGATTTACCTGTTACACAGCTCACCCACTGCTCAACTTTCAGCATATTTCAATTAGTTGAAAGCTTTCTTCTTAAGGGACTCAACTGGGAGCACTCAGCTTTGGAGGAATTTCAGTTGAGTGCTAATTAGCAACTAGCTGACTGTCAACTTTTCTTCTTCGAAGGGAGGGAAGGGCTGGTGATTCCCTTCTGAATTACCTTGCAATCAAATACACATTGAAATTTATTCGTTAACTTATAATAATCATCCCAAGCCCTTCTTTGGCAATTTTCATCTTCAGAGCACTTTACAAACATTCATGGAGACACTGTGGTGATCACTAAGAAAGACACAACGATGCAACTTCCTGCATGTGGGCATCTCTCCCCATTTTACAGGTGGGGAAGGTAAGGCAGAGATCAATGATAGAAAAGGAGTAGCAGAAATGTGGTCATTAACCTCAGGTTTGGTTTTGGATCCTGTGCAGTGCAGACACACGCTGCTCCAAACTGCAAGCAGAACAAGCAACAGACAGACAGGAGAACTGGTATGAGAGGGAACAATGCACAGAGAAATTCTGGTACTAAGGTGGCATGAATTTGACATTTGGTTTGTGTAATTAGGCCTTTATCCTTCAAGTGATCCATGCTCCCAGAGTCTGTACTGCATCCAGCTCTGAACCTGCAGTTATGCCTTACTACAATGCACTCAGTGCCACTCTGTTTCACTTAATTATTTTAACACCAGCTCCCAAACAATGTTGGAAAAAAACTATGTTGGAAAATAACGTCTCCTGTACAGATTTTGCTGGAGTCTTTTGTTTCCTGTTTCTAGCTTATTCTCCCTTCTTTATAAAGATTTGATTTTAAACATAAACCTTTGAACTTCCAAAGCACAAGCCAAAACCTGCCAGGAAATGAAAGCATGCTGAATATGATCCATTTCAATTCTGGATTTCACTGTTACAGGTACTGTCTCCAGTGTTGTATTTTGTATACTCAGTAGTTGAAAAATGCAATCAGTTACCTGCATGCATATTTTGTAGGCACAACAGATACATATATTTTTTAATTTGGCCTTTAAAATTTAAGTATACGTTATTGATTTAAATTTTGTACTTTGAAATGTTACCATGCTCTGCAGTGCTTGCATTTTGCCAAGGCCTTGTACGGCTGCATAAATGTGACTGAAATAACCAGGAGTTTTGCTTGGAAAATCTGATTATGCTGCAAGAGCAAAATGTTCCAGCTTATGAGGGCGAAAGACTGGCTATGTCTCTCCTTTTAGTGAATAATCATTTTGCACAGAAAAGTAGAGTCTAAGCAAAATATATACTGAATAAATCTTTATCTCATCTATGTTATAGATTCCGTTCCTTCTCCATCTCGCACCATATAGTGCCCCCAAAAAGTGACCACATACGTAATTCAGTCTTTAAACCACACCAGACACGTTATACATCTCTGACATACACATATTCCAGGGAGCATGGAAAGATGCTGACATCTCTGCCGAAGCAGCAGATCTGAGCTGCCCCTGACTTGTGACTCAGCCCAGCTCAGGAGCTGCTGCCTCGCTCAGAGACAGGTTGGCACCTACCAGCTGCTCCACGGCAGCAGCTCCAGCTCCCACCCCCTGCTCTCGTCAGTAGCTTTGGTTTGGGTTACAACTATGCATTCTGCTCTCTGTTGTCTCCTCAGCATCATTCCATCCCATGGATGTGTGTGCAGCCATTTATCCCCATTTCCACTGCTGCATTAACAACCTGCAGTTTTAGCAACATTGCAATGTTTTGTGTACAAAGTACAGCAGCTTGTGGAATTTTATCTACATTTGTCCATATCTTTGCTTGTGAAGATCAGAGTTTGAAGGTTATTGATTAGAAAGCTTTGTTTCTAATTAGACAAACAGAAAAAACATCCAGCGTATTTCATTTCTGCTTGACACCATACCCAGAAAACTAGCACAACACATTGTCTCTAGCAAGCCTTCACCAGAGCAAGCACCCTAATGAATATCACCTTGATTTCAACATCTGGCTCATATTAAATAAAACTACAGATGTGAATCCAATAAAGATAGAAATTTTGGAGGGGACATAAAAGGCTTTAAATTAACCTGCAAGATGTTTGTGTTAATTTATAAAAGAAAAGAAAAAAAAAATTACCAGAGGACCTGCAGTCAAACTTTCCTGATCCTTACCTAGAAAGGGTAGGACAACAATACTAATTATTTTAAACCAACTAATCCATAGTGTAATATAAGATACGAACTTTCAAACAGAACTGAAGCATTACAATTCTAACCCACAACATACTAGGCTTCTGCATTTTAAAATTAAAATCTTAAGATTTGGGACAAAAGGCAAATGAAAGTTTGTGAGAAGGGACATTTAGTCAGATAAATTATTAACATACTAAGGACAATCACAAGATTGTTTCACATTAATGACATGAACACTGAAAAGTTTCTTAAGTCTTCATTCAATCTTTGTATTTCATGTATATATGTTGCAATCACACCCCACCTAATAATTTGCGTTACATAGAGATCAAAACAAAGGAGGTGTTCACAAGCCTTCAGTTAAGTCTACACTGAAATTTGCCATTAAAACAACATTAAAATCCAATCATTCCACATTTTGATGAACTGAATTTAGATTTTCCAAGCTGCCTGGCACTACGGGTCAGAGCAGCGTTAAATGTTGTCAGTTGTACCCAGGTTCATTGTCAGTTTTCTGGTGGAGTTATAAAACCATTAAAAACACAATGGGATGGGGGTATCAGAATAAGTATCTAAACAGTATGTGTAGCCAAGTTTATGGAGGTGCCTGTCCATTGGTTGTCTACCTTGCTGCTACCATTCACTTTTCAAGGCAGACAGCAGCTGGTACGTTTCTGATCTGCAGTCACACCTTCACTTTGCAGGTCACTCTTTTCCTAAGTAGTTTCTGGGAGCACATCTGATTACAAGTAAGTCAAATCCAATTCTTCTTTTTGAAAAATTCCATATTTAAGCTTTGTTTTTATTAACTGTTACAGAGGAAACACTTTAAAAGAATGTTCCCCTGTAGGAAACTTGTCCAGACTAATTTTTGTATGTTCACCGCTGTTACTTTCACATTTCCCAGAATGTCTTAATTGTAAATATATTCACTATGGCACAATTTTAAGCCTTTGCCACTTTGGAAGCTCTAAAATTCAAATTCACGTTAATTTCCTTGATTCAAAATAATCAAATTGAGTCACTATGGGAAGATCTTGCAGCATATCTTGTCTAAAGCAAATGCAAGTTCCCCATTTTTTAGGGAAAACTGCAAGCCTTTACAAAGATATAATTACACTTGTCCTTACAGTCTCTGAGAGTGTGGCAATGTGGTGATAACATAAAAACAGAGACTCCTCTGCCTCTTCTTCCAAAATTTCCACTTCCATGTATTTGTCTTCTGCATGCATCTCCCACAAATGTTTCTTCAAAGAGAGTGCTCACTGAGATGAAGTAGCAAGAGGTGGAACTGAGGTGGAATGCTTGGCTAGTGATCTGAGAGACTGTACTAGCTATTTATTAGATTTTAACAGTATATGATGGTGGTAAATGTGGTTTAACAACCTAAAATTTAAGGTAATGATGTTTCCTGTAAGAAACCAGGAGCATATATCATGCATACAGCTTGACATCATTTATTGCTAATTTCAAATGGCACTTTCATAGGCTTCTTGTGCTCACATCATTTTCTGCCATTCCTACGTATATTATAAGAGCATCGGCTCACTGGAAACTGGCTGTGCATATCAAGGCAGACACACTCTGGTGTGCGTCGTGGCACTGATTCCCCAGCTGCCCAAACTGATGTCTCTATAGTCATACCTGGCAGCTAATGCAGCCAGGTCTTCTTCCACTGGGAGTGATGTAAAGGGGTACAGAACATGCCCAGTTGTGTTCCCATCACAGGGTTAGCACATCACTGCAAGGATCACCCATGGGATGCTGAAACGTACCTGTCCTGCAGCGTAGACATAAACACTGATCTTCAGAATGCATTGCTTGACACTAACAGCCTTGTACAGCGATGGGTCATGGTTGAGGACAGGCTATTTCACAATGGCTAGAAAGTATACTTCAGTTCAGCCAAAGGCATATGTACAAAGATGCTTATTTTAATAATCCCTAATGAAGCTTCCTCTGCACCATTGTCCTGCCTCACATTCATCATTCTCCCCATTCAAACTTGCCTTATTCTTTTCCTTCCATTACGTTCCATTCCCCATTTTCTTTCCCCCAATAGCCCGTTCCTTACATCTTACCCTGAAACAGAATATCTGTATCTTCTCTTCAATTTCAAGTATTTCCGAAACACCTACTAATTCTTTCCCTGCCACTGTTTTTAGACCTTTCCTCCTACCCAAGGTCTGCTGTGTTTCAACACTATTCCTTCATCCATCACCAACATTTACTCATCTTTCTTCAGCTCCTTGATGGGTCTCAGCACTTCTGGCAAAATGCTAGGGTAAGCTCCATCATACAAACCTTGTTTGGTCACAGCGGCCCAATGATGTATTGTGCGTCATCAATTCCACAGAAACCCTGAAGTACATAAAATATGGTAATGGCAGACAGCCCAGAAGAAACTATCAGATCTGCTGAGATTCTGCCAGGGTTTCATGGGAGATCAGCAAAAGTAAGAGGGAGTGCATGGGAAATCAGAGAGATAGGAAACCTTGAATTATATGGAAATCAGTTCACCAGTCAAAAAGAGTTGGCATTTTTGTTTATGTTTTCTGAAAAGGCAGTAATTTAGGACAAAGAATTTTTATTTTACAGAAAAGCAAAATGCTTCAGGTTAAAATTTGGTATCAGGTTCACTGTCAATGCGAATATATACTAAAAGTTCATTCTACTGGTACTGTCATCAATCATCAGTATTCAGGTCATGATTCCTTGAAATATGTATTCAAGACGTAGATATAGTCAGAGGAAAGGGAGGAGGTAATGGAGTTGATGACACGATCTGTGTGGCTTGTAGTCATCCCCATACAGCCCAGCGTTATGTCCATTTGGGTACTCAACCAACTGTTGTTCTTCTGTTAAGCCAGCCGGGATATGGACTTCTGTTTATGATGAATACAAAAACTTAGAGAATTTTTTCACGATATAGAAGACTGTTGTGTCCCATCTTGTATATTTTTCCAACTTGAAAACTTACTGTAATTTTAGTTCCCCTAAATAATGCACAAATAATTGCCTGGATTTTTGTTTTTACCTTTACCTTGCCACCATTATAAATGACAGACTGAAGATCTTACAGACAAAAAATATCATTTAATGAATATTGTCAGAACTAAACTACAGATATACATGCAGAAAGTTAAATGAATTTCAGACAAGCGTATTTGAATAATGATTTAAATTAAAACCTCTGCCTTTACAGATTTCTCATTCTTGGTGAAAACTGGACAATGAAAACCAAAATAAAATGGGAACATTTACGTCAAGTAATTAAAAACACATGAGACTGCACAGTTTAAAAACAAAAAATCAGTGGTATAAGGAAGATTTTTGTTGCATGTTTTAAGGCATCAGTTACTTTTGATTCCAGGTACATGTGTATCATCTGTCCTAAACCCACTTCAAGGTGCAAGTTTCTAAAAGATGTTTTTTATGGCTATGTTACAAGGTCCCATTTCAGCTGCAGAAGGTCAAATGCTGTAGAATTGCAAAGAGGGAAAAAAACAGGCCACAATGCTGTTTTTGTTTATTCTGATCCTTGCTAGCTCTTCCACAGGACAGCATGTGCTCTGCTAGTCAGCTTAAACATACTGTACATTAAAGTGGTATTTTATGCAAATAATCACGCATTTTACAGACGGTCACTCATTTTCACAATTTTTGGTACCAGGAAGCATTTCTATTTTCCTGCCTTCTACAGCAAATGAGGTGTGTATTTCACAGAAAGCACTGTATTTTAACTAGTCATGTTTCAGTTCTGAGGGTTACGAAACTTTAATAAATCACATTTTCTGAAACAATGTCCAAATGCAGACCTTTAAAAATATTACCGAAAGTTAGTCTACGTTGTTATACTGATCAGCATATTCTAGGAAAATGCACCATATATTGTCTGATTGACTTCAGCAGGTCTTTATAAAAGCATGTTTAAAAGTCAGGTCAGCAATACCTTAGCTTGTATCTATCTATCTATACTCTACTCCTTTTTTTTTTTTTTTTTTTTTTTTTAGTCTGATGATGGTATGGCCCATCAATGTTACTGGGTTCTCAGAAACTCCCAAAAGAAGGGCAGGGTGATGCCCCTTAAGTACTAAGCTATACCCAAGTGTTTAGGGCACACTCCTAGGAACTGGTGTATGGACATGTCATTCCCTTAAGCAGAGGAAGGCAAAGAAGTTAAGTTTCCCACTTTGTAACCGCACAGCAATTGTATAAACAACGGGTGGAGGCAGCACCACTCCTTATTTGTGTGGAGACAGTGGGACAGTGAAACACATACCAAGAGTGTTGAACACAATAATCAAAACCAACAGCAGTATACAATAGACCACCCAAAACACAGCTGTAATAGTTTTTCAGCTCTACCATGGAAACAATGAATAGAAACAACAAGCAGAATAGTTTCGAAAATAGCTACTTTTCTAAGTAGAATTTAAACTTTGAACCAAATTGGAGAGTATTTAGAATTTTTTTTGCAGATATAAATTTTGCCACACCAGGTCAGCTGTGCTACCAGCACTGTAGAGGCATAGGCCCTAACGAAGGGGGAGGTTAGTGTGTTGTGTAGGACCGAGGGATGACACAGGAGCTACTTTAACTGGATGTTTCCTGATATTTAAAGTATTTCATTCAGAAATAATGGCCGTCATTCCTTAATCAGAACAGCCATCATTTTGTATCACACAAAGATTATTATACAGAAGTATATTAAAGTAGTTTTGAAGTCTTTGTATTTTCGTTCTGCTCTGAAATAGTGAGCTTTCTGGTAGTGAAAGCACTTTGTTCCAAAACAAATCTGTAAAACTATGTCTAGAGTAAATTACTTGACAGCATTTCCCTAGCAGGCTTGGAAAGCTGTGAGAGATATGTGCTAGAAAAAGGCCTGGCTGATCTGCATACTGGGAGGTACATGGCTACATGTTGGGATTTCCAAAGCACCTCTGCAAGACTGACCACATCTCCTCAGGGTGGACTGCGGGGCCACCTCCTTTCTGCTGCTCCTGAATGTCAGTACTCAGGGGTTTCTGACTGTTCTCAAGAGAGCATATTCATAACAGGGTATCTTTCAATCCATGTGTGAACCTAGCCAACCCTGTCATACAATATTCACTACACTTTACTCAAAACTTTCACTAAATAAGAAATTATCTATTTTCCCATGAGTTCCCTAAGTTCCTTCTAGGAACTTCATCGGTATCATCTGTGTCTCAAAACAAAGCACCTCTGGCTGTACTGATGAGATCCCCTGTTAGGTAATAAGGCATAAGTACTTCCCTTTGAATCCGAGTCAACAGTGCTTCCAGCTGAACATGGGCCAGCAGCATGCCCTGGCAGACAGAAGGGCCAACCATACCCTGTGGTGCATTAGGCACAGCACAGCCAGCCAAGGGAAGGGATTGTCCTGCTCTGCTCTGCGCTGGTGCAGCCTCACCTCAAGTACTGGGTGAAGTTTTGGGCACCACAGTGTAATACGGACATAAAATTATTGGAGTGTCCAAAGGAGGGCTACAAAGGGTGTAGAGGGGAAGAAATATGAAGAGCAGCTGGGGTCCCTTGGTTTGCTCAGCCCAGAGCAGAGCAGGCTGAGGGGAGGCCTGATGGCAGCCTGCAGCTCCCTCACGAGGGAGGCGGAGGGGCAGGCGCTGAGCTCTGCTCTCTGGGGACAGCGACATGACCCAAGGGAACGGCATGGAGCTGGGACAGGGGAGGGTCAGGCTGGGGGTTAGGGAAAGGTTCTGCACCCAGAGGGTGGTCAGGCACTGGGACAGGCTCCCCAGGGCAGTGGTCATGGCACTGAGTCTGCTAGAGTTCAAGAAGTGTTTGGACAATGCTCTCAGATGTATGGTCTGATCTTTGGGTGGCCATTTGTGGAGCCAGGAGTTAAACTTGATGATCCTTGTGGGTTCCTTCCAACTTGGGATATTCTATGATTCTATGATTTAGCATATGGGCTCTGAAGCATAACAATATTAAAGACAAAATTTCTGAATTCCTTTAATTTGGGGTGTCTCAGTGAGTAAATGTCCAACAAGAAACACCTGGGGTTTGATTTCACTGAGCTGTTGATGATCTACCACTTGTTCAAATTTCATCTACAGTGAGAACTGTCAGTGCTACACAGACACTTATACCCTGATTTTCAGAAGTGTAGCCAAGGAAGAAATTATTTTCCTATCTATTAAAGCTTTATCAAAATATCATTTTTCCTCATCCAAGTAGTGAAAATTATTTGAAACATTACCTAAGAGACTATCACGATAGGAATTGAGAGGGTAGTCCAATCTTTTGCCTAAGACAGTAAAAGCCTGAGTTTCAAGTTGCTGCTCTGAACCTGACAATTCAAACCTACGTCTCTTCTGTAAGTTCCCTACACCACAGTATTGGTCATCATAGGGTGGTACTATCTCTTTCTCTTATTTAAAAAAGAAATTCCATATTGAACCTGAGACTTTCCATCAAAAGTGAAGGGAAATCCAATCCTATTAAAAAAAGTTTTGATAAGGCAGCACTGTCTATTGACCCTTTTCTTCCTTCTTACCTTTGCCAGAATGTTTCACAAAAATAATCTAAATCTGAATTAGCTCTTATCTTAAGCTTGGCAGATGAAAAAGCACTTCCAGAGGCCAGTTATCACACAGGAATAGAAACCAGTTCTCATAAGTTTTGGTGAGACATATAACCACAAAAGACCATCTGCCATCTTTCTGATGCCCTTTCTGGTGTGCAAGAACATAGCACTATACACCTCCTAACTTTGGCAAGTCCTACTGCTGGGGGAAGGGTTCCCAATGTCAGCTTCATTCATTAAAAGTCCACATTCCTTCTTTGAAAATGTTCCAGCCTAAGATCCCATGAGGCAAAGACTCAAGGAAAAATTAAACTGGAGAGAAGGGTCCTAAATCTCATCCTTAATGGAGATGGAGTGAAGACAGGAAGAGTGATGTGACTTGAACAACTCAAGGGTGTTCAAATTGTTTTGAGCATTTTGAAGATATTTAAAGGACTTCTAGGGAAAACAAACAAAAAGACCCCTACAATTTATTAAAAAAAAAAAAAAAAAAAAAAGTAAAATGCTAGTATGTGATGTGACTTGTACGTAATACATGTGTAACTAACATTTAGGGATAATGGAGCTGGAAAAAAAAGAAGAATTGTATGATAAATTATACATATTTCTGTAATAATAGAAATCTATAGTAACACAGATCCAAAGAGGCACAACATCTGTTAAGAAATTCAAGCTTTAATAAAAATATAAGGACATTTTTGCCTCTGTATTTTAACTAGAGGGAAGAAAAAAGGCTAGCTTTCTCCTAAATTTCTCTGCCCTCTCACCCACAACATCTCAATCTCCAGTGAGCACACATAGATCATGTCTGCCTTGGAACACAGCAGTGCAACAGAAGAATTAAAATTAACAGATGAGTCCAAGGAACAAAAACAGCTAACAAATGTATCTTGTTAGACTGCTGTCAGAGAACAAGATTTTTATCAGAAATGCTGTTTTTCAGAGGACACCAGGATAATTTCCTCCTAATAAATTTCCATCTTATTGAGAGCGGCTAACATTCTGCCAGTCAGAGGGAATCTCCCAAGGGTATGGCTCGCACAGCTCTCCTACCACTGGATTAGATGTATGCACACGTTTTAAAATACAGTAAGTACAGAGTGCCTATAAAAGTGCATAGAGGTGTTTTTAAAAACACACATCAGTGTTAGAAGTTTGCCCCTTTTTAAAACAGATTCAATACTTTGTTTATTGCAGTCTTTTCCCCTGAATTCAGAGGAAATGAGTGTGCATAATTCCACATTCCCTGTAAGGCAAAAGGAGAACATTGGTCTAAATAGTTTGTGGTGTTGTCTTGTAATTTCCATGAATCAAAGCATATTTTTTTTTAGTTCCTCATCTATAATTTTTCATAAATATCTATCCTTTCCCTTTAAAAATATTTAGAGGGAAAAAAGAACTGTGTGTCATAGGGTATTAGCTGATTAGTTCATTCAAACAGTGCTAATTATAGGTTTAATTGCTTAAATGTGAAAGTCATTTATTTAAATTAGCTGCATCAAACATACAGTATGCTCAAAAACTGAAACATTTTGGTACTGGGAACCAGGGTTATTTTCTGTAAACAGAACATGCAAACTATAAGATGAGAAACAATGTGCCTCTATGTACTGATCAGCAAACTCATTTAAACCCCAAACTCCCTCCTCCCCTGCCTCTGGGGTCGGAGAACAGCCTCATTTGAACAATGACTAATGGAATGTACTGAAATGTGCGGAGGGTTGAAAGGAGAAATACTATTCAAGCCAACAAACTCATTTCATTTGTGATTTAGAGGGGCACTGCACCTTTCCCCTGAACTCCTCCTGAGAAGGAATGAATAGACATCTCAAGGTTATGTAAAAACTGGTATTTCGGGTGAAAAGTGTATTAGTTTTTAGAATAATAAATTAAGAAATAAATAAAGGTTTCTTATGCCATAAAAATTCCGCAGGGAAAAGATATTTAAACTGCAACAAAAAGGTAGCCAGAGCTGTAGTGACTATAGGTATGACAGAAAGAGTTTGACTGTGTATTAAAAAATATTTGAATTAAATACACAAGAGATGGGCTCAGCTTTTTAATCTGAAAAAAAAAAAAAAGAAAAAAAAAGAACCGTTAAAAAAAAAAAAAAAAAAAAAAGAGAAAGAAGAGATTTTTAAAGAAGAGAAAACATTAGACAATTAACATACTGAAGAATGCCTTGCTGCCAATCCCTCCATCTTCCTGTGTTGACAAAGGAATGCATATATACATACAGATAAACGTTCATTTTTTAAGAAGGAATTTTTCTGAGGAACAAAGAGATTCAAAAGAGCTAGATTCCCCAGACATATCAGTTTTCATGTTCTGTATCTCTGTTCCGTCTGTAATCAAGTTGTATCTGAATGTTATTGCATTTTTCTAAACCTTCAAGTTGATATTAAGCTCCAGTGTTCTCAACAACATTATGGAAGTACACACGACAGCAGCAGCAAAGGCTGCTGGATGCAGAAAGCTCCTCTTAATTTAATAAGGGTTTTTAAACCAAACGCTATGCACCATTGACTATGCAGGAAAGCTATTTTTTGCTGCAAAAGTTCCCAGCTCATGAATATCCTTGTACACTCCTCTGTGCACAGCCTCTCTCAGTGCCCCCTTTTCCTGCTGAGAGGGTCAGATGGCCACAGGAGAGCCTGACCCCCTGTTTACATTTCACTGTGCAGATTACACAGTGAAGAATAATACTACAGCTGGTTACTGCTTACAATTATTTATTTTAAAGGAAAAAAAAGGCACAAACCTTTACAACCTGAACTTATATAAATCCATCTGTTTCTTTATCTTTCCATGCAACTTGCTATTTATTTTTTACTTCTAAATTTTATATATCCAATCATTACAAGCTCAGAGCTTCGTTTTTGTGTGTGGGGAATGGTTGTACTTCTGCTCCATGTAATGCAACATCTTAACTTGTAAAGTAAAAAATGTTTAGGAAATAGTATGGTCGTATTTTTGGCAAGCAAACAAAGGTGAGGAGTAGGTACAATTCTAACATCATGCAGCAATGAGTGATGGAGAAAGCAATTTGCTCCTATGCTGGGGTCTTAGCCAATAGTTTCATCTCTAATTTTTAGGGATGCTCTCCTGACGTACACAGATGCCCCAACAGAGAAACAGACTTTGGGATGTCTTCAGCAGAAATACACTTAAACATAATAACATGCACAAAAAAAGTACCAAAAAAAATAGTATTGCAAATTTAGAAAGTCAGTTGTGGATAGTTTTCACTGAGATTAAATCTAAATTGAGTGAATTTCCAACGTGATCAGGAACAGCATGTTAAGGGAGAGAGTTGGAGACGTATCCTCAGGGGATTTATGTGGTTATACCTCCAGATGATCCCAGGGCAGTTTGAAAATGAGATACAAAGGGCTCAATTCTGCCCTCATTTACACAGCACTTAACTGTGATTTTCATGGCATTTAAACAAGAATGTCATGTAAAGTGTCTTGATCATTGAAAATGGTGCCAAATACATATTCTCCCCTCCAGATTATTGCATGCAATTCAGATCATGGTACATTTACATGAGTAGAGATGGCCTTTAGAAAAGAGGTACAGAGATTAAAATAGAGGTTGCAAGGAAACTAATCGGAATTGCCCTATTTCTTAGATACTTAGCCAAAATAACCAAGCAAATTACAGTTTCCTTAGCAGCTTGTTTACAGTTGTATTTGTCAGAAGAAAGTGCTATTTATATACTAGATATACTTCATAAAAATGCCCAGGATCCAAATGCCACGTTCAGAATGCTGTCCTTTAAGACTATCATCTAATTTGTTAATATATGTAAATCTATAATATGGACAGTAAGAGGGAAGGAAGAGGGATGCGTCACGTCTTCCATTCATCATATGATATCATGGTAATATGTCTCCTCATTCTAAGGTGTTTTAAAAGCTTAGCTTTTCCCAGTTACAGAGAGTTATGTTGCCCTCTGGATAAAAGATGGAGAAATACATCCTAATGCTGACTTTTCAAAGACCACTATTATCCAACATAATAGATACATTGTATGCAAGTGCCCACTTCTCTGTGCGGGTGCCTGCTATGAAGGTCCCTGTTTTACCTTATTCCCATGTAAAAACATCCTCAGCCACTTAAGTGAACACAAGATGGAGAGCCGAAAGGTGTTAGGGTATGTTGTACTTGTGATATTTTAGTTGTTGCCTTTAATAACTCCTAATTAAACACCATACCTAAATTAAAGTGTGATACCAACAGTTGTGGTCCTGTTCTGGATGGGACCCTTCTACAAAAATAACCATAAGATTCTGTGAAGAGACATGCTACAGGTATCCTTCAAAATCAAAAACAACTATGAATAATATGATAAGGTCACAAGTCTCTTCTCAAAAATTTTCTTGTTTGTTTCGTTTTTGATACTTCCTCAGGCTATGAATTTAAGGTGCCAGGCAAAAGAGTGGGCTAATCCAGCAAGTTCTCTTGTCCAGTTTTATGCATTCACATTGCTGTCTTTGAACACTGTCAGCTGAACTAAGGGAAGGATATTACTCTGAGGGCTGGCTCAGGCTCAAACCTGAAAACTCAGTGTCTGAAACTTAGCAGAAGCTAAGCAGAATTTACAAGTATGGGCAAGACGAAAACTTCGTCTCAAGGCTCAGGTTCCTGCTCAGAACATAAAGAAGAGCCTTTAATGAATCAAAACCCTCACTGATACACATTTTGACAAATTTCAATTTATGTCTATTTTTTTTTAAAGTTGTTTGTTGCATATTTGGCAACCTTAGAATTATGTTTTGTTTGGGAAATAGATAAAGATAATGCAACATGAATGTACTCATTTACTCAGCACGATGCGCTACAGCAGCAGAAGCAGTTTGTACCCCTCTGTTTTCAATCTCTGCAAGTAATGCAGCAAATAGATTGTATGATGCATTATAAATTATATGATACATAATAGTGATTATCATCACTACCCAAAATAATACAGAACGTAACAAGAAACTACTAGCAAATATTCTGTGAAAGCCAACTTTGAAATTTTGTGTCAATTTATTCTACCAGTTAGTCCTAAAATAAAAGGCCAGAAAAAATACTATGTAGTCTACCTACAATCAAAACAAAACCCAACACTTCTGTTATAAAATTGCTAAAACTAACAGCCAAAGATCTATTTTACCACCATATCTTGAACAGTATGTACACCTGTGATACTAAAACCTTATTTGAAATAGTTCATAGACAAGTGTAAAAAAGGCAAAATCACAACACCATAATTTTCTCTCCAACCTACAGGCTGAACTTGCTGACGATGTTCAGTGAATACCTTTTTTTTTTTTTTTTTCTTCCCTTTGAATTCTCCTTGTGCACTTACAACTAAAGCAATGCAGATATATTTCAAAATAAAAATGATGCCCACCAGGACAGGAGAAGGCGTTAACTTTTCTTCCCCAGCTCAATTCATTTTCAATTTGGATTTGCTGTGAGTTCTGTAAGAGAGATTAGAGGGATTCCTGCTGTAGCAATTTCTCCTGCAAGGCACCTTTATGTGTGCTATAAAATGACCAAAAGATGGTGTAAGTTTGTAGTGAACATATGGTCTTCTTTTCCACATATTGTCTAAGAATTTGTACAAACAAAGGACCTATATTTCACTTCCTAAAAGCTTTTTCTTTTATAGAAATGAAAAAGTTGGTCAAAACCTAGGCTAGCAAGGGTGTCTGGTACTACTTTCTTAGTCAGGGAGTGCTGACTGTATTTTTATATCTCTAAACGTTATTAACTTTACTGACATCAAAGAAGGCTCATACCCTTAACACAATATGAAAAAAATAAGGTATCTAGCTGTACTGGCCTCATGTTTCATTGTGCTATCACATCACAAGCTGCTGCACTGATAGAAGAAATCACATATCCTCTACAAGAAAAAAAAAAAAAAAAAAAAGAGAGAGAGAAGAGAAATGTATGTATAAAAGTCTTTGAAAGTTCTGTAAATGCACATTAGGCACTGACTGCATTTCACTAGCACAATACAAGCTGCTTTGACAGCAAAGTCACAAAGTCATGTATCTTTAGCAAAGACAATAGAGAAGAGAGAATTTAAAGTTGCCATTAGGGAGCACAAGTGAATAAAGAGTAGTGTTTCTAGTGGGGTCTTCCTTTGAATTTTTAAAGCATGACAATATTACTAGAACACCAGCTGTTCCCACCAGCCATACTGCACACAAGTAGCATGGTCATTCCTAAAAATATGCCCATCAAATCATCAATGCCTTAATTAACCCAATTCTTATCTCAAAGACTAGCAAAAGGAAAAGAAAAATAACATGAAAGAACACCAATTCAAAGACTTGCACTATGATAGAAGCATAACTGGCACAAGAAAAATAAGAGTTTTTCTTGTTGCAGACAGCAACCTCCAGGCAGGCTACAGCTTCCCCAGCTAACTTCTCATCGACCTGTTGGGACCCAGATATGGGCAACTTCCCTCTCAGTTAGGGAGACAAAGCACGGGTGGAAGCAGATAGCTATCTGCCTCCAAAAATCACTTGTAGGCAATTATATACAGAGAGACATTTTTGAACTGGAGGGTAGGAAACATAGGACAAGTGGGTTTGTTTAGTTTTGGTTTTCTGCAATATCTATCACAAATATGGAACACAAGCCACACGTTAATTTAATAAACTCGTAGGTATTATGACTGTCCTGGTTATGTGCATGTATACTTTTTAATACAACAGGGCTTGTTGGAAACCATATCACTATGTTCCTGTAATGCAACTCAAATCACGGTCACTGGGTTAGGGCATATGCCTCAGGTATGTGTGTGTGTATGTGATATATCAAAAATACCTCGCGTTTTATTGCCAGGTATAATAACCTTTCACAAACACTGGACAAAAGCGTGTATGGAGGTAGTAGCACTTCAGTGGAACTGGCAGATTGCAACTCATCTACTGGTGTAACATGATACGTGTTTTCTATTTAATGTGTTGGGAGAAATCTAAACACAGTTAAGATTTTTATTTTTATTACTTTCATTTTCCCCTTTCCCAACGTTCTTTCAGTAGCACAAGCACTGAAAGCTGAACAAAACCCATAATGTGATGTTTAAAATAGTTACCGTTTTTCAGGGGTATTTTTTAGGAGGTGGCAGAGATTGAGAGATTGTTTTCTAAATTAACAGTCCAAGATTTATGGGCAATTTGAGTGGTACCTGGAAAATCGAAGGAGTGGGAAGGAGAGAAAGAAGTAATGGTGTTGTATTCCAAGGTAGAAATAAAAAGCTTCTGTTGTCAAATTCTTATTACCAAGATTTAATACTTTTGCTTATTTATTTGGGCAAATAGTTAAAGTTTCTCATCTCAGTCTTGAAATATGGCTTGAAAAACCTGGATTAGGTTAACGGGTCCAACTGATCCTCTGTTGAGGTAGAAACAGGAAAAAATGTCACATCCCTTGACTACTGCACTGATACCTGAAATTCTGCAGCTAGCATGGAGTGGCGTGGCATACGAGCTAAAACACAAGCCTTACTACCTCAACTATAATGCTAAAGGAAATATTTACTATCCATATGTTTAGACTGCTAAGAGGTCCCAGGTAATATGGACCCAAGGGTTCAGGCTGCTATAAGTTAGCTCTCCCTGTACCAATCCCACCGCTCAATCAAATGAAAAGCAGCTTGGTCTGGCAGCTGGCTTCAGAGCCTAGACCTCTCCCAAAGGCAACCTAAAGATACTGGGTTATTCTACAGAGGGTTCCTGTGGCATACTCAGGGCTATCTTGTTACATATGGAGAATCACCTACAGTCATACAGGAAGCACCAATGCTAACGCTGTGTGTCTTCTAAGGCTCTCCCCACAGAAAAAGCTTGTGCTTTGCTTAGTGGAGATTCAGAGTTGCAGTCACTGCTGCTTTTCACATATGCATATTGTTAAATATTTACATTAGAGAGGATGGGGTCAAAGAACAATGCCTTGCAACTGGAGCAGAAGGCAGTGAGGTCTATGGGGATTATTTTTAATTTCCAGAGTTCATTCCAGTGTGAGATCAGCCCTGGAGAAAGTTTTCCTCTCCACAGGGATGAGTTTTCCCCTTAGCACAGAATGCTCCATTTTTCAGAGAAATGTAGTGATCAACAAATGCTTTCTGTATCTTTTACATATCCCAGACAAGGCAATGAAGTATGCTGAAGATAAGCAATGTCTTCCTGAATCTGATTTAAAATCTACATGGAAGCCAGTGAAAGCATCAGAGGACAGATCTGATACTCTCACAGTAGGTTGTATAGCTGAGAATACATGTTTTAAAGAGTCTCTGTTCTCGGAGGCTTTTACATGCTGAAGATATCATAACGGGTATAATACATGTTCAGAGTTCATATAATAGTAACAAATGTACCAGTATCTGAGCGTAGATCCTCAGCTGGAGATGACAGCCAGTATTACATGCATAAACCATGTCCTAGAAGTTTTAGCATCAGCAAAGCAAACGTAATTTTTCCTGAAAATAATCCTTTATAACGTAAGTAAAGCCTAGGTAAGGCCACTCAAATTCTATGAAAATGAACATAGCAATTTCTGAAATCATCTAAGTATTTCATTATTTTTTCATGCTTCAAATTTCAGCTTTCCTTCAAATTCACATTCAATGCCTGGTACATTTTAACTTGAAGACTTTACATCTAATAGATTACTATCTCTAGCTGCCTTGTTATTTATTTAAAACTTGTCAATAACTAAATAAATCCATAGCTATTTATTGAAGGAAAAAAGAGCCAGAAATATTTATTTTAAAATAATAAATTTCAGCCATTTAAAAGCATACATCTGATTTTATATTTACACCACAGTGTAAGCACCTTTTTGTAGCATTATGTTTAAACATCATAAAAAAAATCCCAGCAATTTATTTTACAATATACCCACATATCTTAGAATTTATAGATAAAATATTTCATTTTGTTTTTCTCAGTGTCCAGAAGGAATAAACAGGTTATGAAGTGTCTACACTTGCATCCTTGTAAAAATAGCATATTAGAAAAACACCTTATACTTTCAGATGTTTCAGAGAACATTTCTTCAGAGTTGAAGCTGACAATTAAACAGAGGATTCTGGAAACTAGTCCAAAGAAATAGTTCATCTATAACACACAGAGTTGTGCTAGAAACTAGCTACATGTGACCTATTTATTATTTGTCCTTTATATTTGGGCGAATATACCCAGTCATATTTATTCAGGAAGTACAGAGTAAGTACAGAGTACAGTAGTTGTTTTAAACTGAATTGATGTAGGTTTCATGCCTACTCTGTGTACAGAAAATGTCTCACAGTGTCGCCAGTGGACAACATTACAGCATGAACTGCAATGAAGAACCCGGACAAATGAGCTCTGAGCAGTTGAGTTGCCCTTTTTTTCTGCTAGTATCAGAAATTCACTTTATAGTAGTGGCAGCAACTGCCTATTTATTTTAGCTGATCCAAATAATGTATCACTGGCTAATTAGGAAAGAGATATTTCCTAACAATCTTGCAGACAGAGTTTACTAAATGGTTTCATTTACTATTCAGTATAGTTAAACTTTTAGTACTTTTGATATGGTACCAAATAGGCTTAAACAATTGTGACAGCTGGGAAGAGGCAGGCTATTTTTTTTTTTTTTGACTATTTTGCAAGCTTCAATTAAATACCCGCAGTTGAGGCACTCCCATAAATAATCATAAAACTCTTCTACAGTAGAAAATAGAGCCAAAATAATGTTATTTCTTGAAACAAGAAGTTGCAAGAAAGTTTAGACTAATTAAAAACAATCTGAAATATCCTCTTTTTCATAGGTTCAGGCACTGTGGGAAAAGGAACGTAAATTGGAAGGCAGGAAATGGCCTCTTACATGCACACATACACAAGCCACAAACACTATTACAAACACTAGCTGTTGAGCAACATATAGATCATCATTAATGCCATTAAGTGTATCTCAAAGCCTTTCCCAAGGGGCCCACTTTGTCAGAACAACAACAAGATAAAAATATGGGTGCCAGTTCATGTGGGGAAGTGGATTATGCTGGAATAGTGAAAGGGATTGCTGACCCACCTTACTCAGAAACCCATGTCCCCAGAGCATGGGCACACAGAAGTACCAGGCTGCCATAGTTTACAGACAAGATTTTAAACTGAATGTCAACTGGAGACTTTTGTAAACAAGATCTTGCCCCACAATTAGAAAAACGAACCCAACACCTGAACTAGAATGGATTCAAACCTCTGGAAGACAGCTGTCTTTGGTCATCTCACAGAGATTTTGCTGTTCTTAGTGTTCTGTCTCCTACAGAGAACAGTAAAACCAAAGCCCTACTGTGTGTGTGCATAACCAGTGGCAGCTGTTTTGGAAAGCCTAGGCTAAGAAGCCTGGACATCAGAAGAGACTGGTAAGTTAGTCCTTGATAAAATAGCAAAGCTGTTGGTCCTTGTTTGCATTTGTCAGGCCAAGAGAATGGGAAGTAACTGTGACAAGATGGAAACTTTTTTTTGCTTTTCTCCTTGTATCTAAACTGGTAAAGTTTACTTACTTTATATAACTCATGAGAAATTCAATCACAAAGCAAGCTTTTCCTTGTAGCTCCATGTCCAAGGGATTGCTTAGCCCTTGTCTTTGCTGAGATTCTGATAGGCTGGGTAAAATAACTGCAAAAAGATGTTCTCAGTGAATGGAAACTTGCTGCAAACTGCACTTTAATAGGGAAACAAATTGGTTTGGTCACAAAGATTGGAAAAAAACCTTTGTGTCTAAAAATGTTGATTATTTATTTTCAAAATAGCTTTTTTACTTTGAGATGTGACTTATCATTCAAAAGGAGATAAACTATTCAAAATAAAATTAAATGCTTTATCCCAGTTTCATCTCTCAGTTTTAATTATTTATTTCACCAAGAACAGACAAATTCTTGTTTGAATTCTGTAACAGACCTCAAAAATCAGTTAGTTGTCTAGCCCACTTAAAATCTTATAGGCATTGCCAGAGAGAAGAAGTTCAGCAACACAACTAAGAGCACAGGAAAAATCTGTAACTAGTTTCCATAATGTGGACAAATTAATACATGTTCTCCCAGTGTTCTGTATTGCCACTAGACTGTGGCATCAAACACAATACAAGAAATTGAAGAGCAGGAAGAGCCAAGAGTGTCGTTCTAAGCAAAGATGCTCCCCATCATCTCTGGCATACAAGACTAGCCAAAACTGAGCATTCGGAGATATGCATAGGGAGATTTGAAGGAAGACAGCAAAATGTGGTATATATCATGTTGTAAAACAAGTGACACTCATCCGCTAGCAAATTGCCAACATGTCATTCCTAATTTGCTGTCTAGTTTTACACTATCCATGCAGATAGATCAAGCCATTTTCACTAATATGTGTAGAACCTAGAGCAAAAACCATGTTAAATGCAAAAAGTATGAACTTGAATTTCTACTTTTACTGCTATAGCTCAGCTGCCCAGTTGTGTTTGGGAAACTTCACTTTCTCCATTTTGATGAAAATTTCATCTTCGAGCCATGAGAGCTCATGTCTGTTGTAAGATTTCCAAAATCTTAGAATTTGTCAAAAGTTTTACCAATGTATCTATTTGAATTCTCTTTGTCAAACATTGACACAAAGTTAATGTCATTCCAAATGTGTACACATCTTCCATAGGATGAATTCAAAACTGCAGTGACCAAAGAGCTGTAACATGAGAGTCAGCTCTAAAATATGTGAAGGAAATGAAGAAGAAAGTAATAAAACTACATAATGAGAGGATATTATAAAATATCCATTAGATTTAGGAATGTTTATTTTCATTATGTCTCTGATACTGGTTTAAAATGGGCCAAATCCAAATGTAGAAGCATATGCGTTCAAGAGAATTTTCTGTCTTCGGAGATTTCACTAACAGGAAAGCTTTAAGAGCCATTGAGTTAGTCCTTGGATTTTGAATTGATGTATGTGCCCTTTGCTTCTTTAAGATGATGCACAAACTACCTTAATTACTAAATAAAGCAGTTCAGATCTCAGAGAAGTATTATGTATTTGGCTTAAGGAAAGGGAATCTCATGAAGCAATCTAAATGCCTTCAGGTAATGCAAGTACAATTGCCAGTGAGTTACGTGCCTGCAATTCAGAGCAAATTTTGGGCTCATTTGATGCAATTAAGTATTAATTATTATTATTTATTTATTTATTTATTTTTCTCTCCTCCTAACAGGTCAGTAAGAAAAGGAAAAAAAAAAAAAAAAAAGCTGCACAATGATGCAGAACCTGTCCTCCTGCCCCCAAATGAACGAGACTATAGTCAGTCAGGCATAGTCTGTACCGCTTCCCCCTAAATAATAGGATTCTAGAAAATGATCACAACCACCATGTTTTGAAACAAGCTTCCACACAATACTGCAAAACATGGTGGTATGAATTTGAACACTGTGCATACTGAAGTAAAATTGTCAGTGAGGTAGTGAGCCCATAAATACCTTCTGACAGAGTCTTACAAAGAAGGATGGCAGTGATCCATGGTGATTTCTCTGGTAGCAAGCAGTTTTCAGGCTTCCCATATGAAGAGTGAAGCCCGAAAAGAAGCTGACTGCAGAGTCCTCCTCCTCAGGGGTTCTGCAGATCAGCAGACAAGGCTGCATGAGAAATGCTGTAGCATCTGTGACGAAAGCAAACGTACCTAATAATAAAAGACTCCATTTTCAGTCAAGAAGCTATACTGTTCCATGTTTTTTGAAAAAGAAACAGAAATTCCAACTTTGTGAGATTCACCCCATAAATACACATAGCTCCCCACCTCCCCTCTACTGGGGATAATTTACCCCAATCTGACAAACATAATAAGGGCTAGAAAAGCCTTTATTTAACAGGTTGAAAATCCACAAGGCTTCCTTTCTGTCTGCCTTTTCCCCAGAAAGAGAATCGGAAATAAATTCCTTTTTAATCACAAAATTAGCTTCAGCAAAGCAAATGAATTTACACGTCTTTAAAAGATGGGAGAAGTTAAAATTCTCCCCTAACCTCCTTATACCTAAACATGTTTCATTCCAGGACAGTTGCATGCATTTCTTTCTTCCAACAGAGACCTTTTAATTCCTTATTGCTGTCACTTTCTTTTTATTTAAGAAGTGAAGCTGTGACAGTGAGTGGGTGTGGGAGCCATGTGACGGGAGGTTGTTCAGGCACAGTGAGCGGTGAAGATGAGCCAAGCTACCTGCAGGTGATGCTGGAGCTGTCCCCATGATAACCCAGCGACCTGCAGGTAGCAAGGCGTTCACATACTCCCCCTCTGGATGCTCAGCAGCAAACACATTAAAGCAGCCTGATCTCAGTTCTCCCCCTACCCCATATTGGTAAAGGATGTAGAAGCTTTAAAAAAAAGCAATTTTACTTTTTTTTTTTTTTTTTTTTTTTTTTTTTTTAACCACAGAGGTTTCTTAAAAAGATAAAAAAACACCATAAAGTACCACAGAGAGCATTTAATGCCTAAAGTACATCTTTCCTCTGTTCTCATTATGCTGTTTTGTTTTTGTCCTGAAAAGCCACAAAGCCGAGCATATGACAAAGGGAGATGAGGCACTGTCTGCAGGGGACAGACAGAACATGGCAGCACAATGCTATTTAGGAGAGGAAGCATGTGAAGGCAGGATTTTCTTTTTTGAAGGTTGGTATCTGGAACCTCATTTATCCCAAGGTTGGTTGGATGGTTGGTTTGCTTGTTTATTTATTTAATGCATCTTAGTCTAGTGAAAAATCACGGTGATGTTCCCAAAGCTGCCCCTCCGGGTTCTGCAGGAATCCATCCTGGCAGACGGATCTGCAGACTTGGAGGAAGTTCAAGTATTTTCCAGTATATCAACAAATATAACAAGAAATCCCACTATATTCTGAGTGATGCCATAATAATAAGTGAGGAAGAAAGTAGTAACGTTAGATAATCCCCATAGAAGACTAACTCTTTGATCTCCAACATTTACATGCATGCCTTTACACTTTATACATTGTAGGCATTTGATTTCTTACCAACAAAATAGAGCTACAACCTTCACTTGAATGTTCCAGAAATAAAACTCAGCTTGATCCAGTTATATGGCTTCCGAGCACTGAGGGAGAAAACTGAGGCCTCAGATGACCACGATGAGTAAATGAACAAGTTATCAGACAAATGCCAAGTACTAATAATGTCTATTTAGTTTAGCTGCTTCTAAATATTAAGTCAATTACGGCTCTGCTATCTCCACAAGAGTCAGCGCGTTATCACGATTTTAATACTTTATCTCCAAACATGTAGGCAAGCCTGACACCAGGGGTTGTGTAGATAGGCAGCATTAATAAGAACATTTTCATCGCCCTCTTTCTGACTGCAATCTGAACTAAACCTACTATTACAAATAAAATTTGCATCAATTCATGTGAATAAAACTCATTCTTTCCTGCGTCCTTGACCCCCCTAGGCCTAGATTTTCTTTTGATTTTTTTTTTTTTCTGTCCGAGAAACGTTTACATACTTGAGCAAATGGGAAATAATGAGATCTGACCTCTCGCGATACTGCTTGTCTGGTTCCATAAGTGCATTTTCAGCAAGGGAGCCATTTCAATGGGTGTCAGTGTATCAGTGTAAAGGAAATGACTCACTAGGCTGGCTTATAGCTGCTTGTAACTACAGAGACTGTTAACTAAATCCTAAATAAATAGCAATAAATAATAGAGAATAAATCATGTTTCATTGCTAGCTCTAAAATCCAGTACATTTATTATTAAAATTAAATGGAAGCAAATAGTCTGAAAATCTCTGAGAATACTTTTTTTTTTTTTTTTTTAAATGAAAGAACTGAAATTTTTGATAATCATCAAGGAAAGAAAGGAAGAAACAAAGAGAGAGAAAAAGCCAAAAGGAAGACGTTTTTCTAGGCAGCAACACCAGAGTTCTTTCACAGGCTCTAAATCACAGAGAACTCAGATTTAGCTGCTGAAAATGTATGTCTCCAGAATACCCCCCTCACCTTTCAAGATTTCAAGCACGGTTTATTCATGGTTGGGAGTAGCAGGAGTAAAATGAAGCAGTTAGAAGCAGGACACATTCCTGGTACATTATAATGCATATTATGCATTGTCTCAGCTTGACTGTGAACAACACACTTGAAAATGAACATCAGCTAATTAGTTGCATACCATATAGAAGGCTTGAGCCTATTTCATTTACTGCACAAATGATTTCAGACTTTTTTTCTGCAATACAGGAGAGGCATAGCCCTCCACCCCTTTCTTGGACTTGGAATTTTACACGTGACGTGCCCATGCATTCTGGAACAAAACAGAAACCCTGGAAAGCCACAGGCATAAAAATACTAAGAAGATAATTTCAGCTTCCTTTCTGCTTAAGCAAGTGTCTGAGAGAGAAACTGAAATGTGGTTCCTGCTAAACGAGTTTGCATCCACACCACAAATGGCACTGTAATGTAGACATACCCCAGGCAGCTGTAAAAGGGAAAAAAAAAAATTAAAAAGCACATTGGTACCACACACTGTTTGACTGTAACAGCACGTGGTTTAGCTTCTCATCCATATGGATACCCCACACTGAAATCTGTGCTGCCATGGGTCCTCAAGCTCATCTCTGAGCTAGCTCACCCCCATTTAGTTCCCTTCACACTGCAGTTGAGCCTGCCATATACATACCCTAAGATTATGGTTTTACATGCTAAACTCCAGTTGTCAGCGCCATTCAAATGATGCCACCGATTTTGAAATGGAAGTGCTCCACTTTCCCCTCTGACAGACCACCGAAAGGATGGTGATGGCAGGGCAAAAAGTCTTCTGCTACCTCTGCACAATAGCTCTCCTGAGAGGCTGCTGGCTACTGGGAAGCTCTGCAAGCGCCGTAATATAAATATAAAGGGATGACAAGGTTCTGCCGTCTCCCCTCCTTGTCACTAATTGCGTACTTTCACAGCTCTCTCTGAGCCCTAAAACTCTGTAAACACCAGAAATGTGAAAGTTTTAGGAGATGACTAACAGCCTGATAAAAGTTGGAGTTACAGATTGGGAAATCGTAAAATGGAAATAACTTGTGACTGAGAGGCCTTTTTTTGGGGCGTCTCTACTGCTACTGTACAAGTCAGGCAAAGTCTGCAGCAAGTAGTGCTCAGCAGACACGAACTAAACCAGAGCCTGGATGATGTGTGGTACAGACTCTGTGGTGACCACCCAGCCCTCCTACCTAACACCTCCTAAAAGAACTAAACCTCAAATCTCCCCAAATCCTAGTGGGTGAGGTGTGTACTCTGGGAACTTCACCACTAAAACAGGCCTCACTTCGTCACATGTACACACCAATAATATGAATAAACGTTGCTGGATATCACTGTAATTGTATCAGATGGCCTGGCATTTGATTCTGTTGATGTTTACAGAGGTTCAGCAAATGACAAAGCTGATGACAGCAGTGCAATGAGGCCAGCATGTGACCATAGGTCACACTGTCCCTTCAAAAATGTAGCAGCATTTTTTATATAGAAATTGTTTGGGGGGGAGGAAGGGAGAGAGGAAAGCTTCATAAAGTTCATAGAGGAAATTCTGAATTGGAATACTTGATTATTTTTTTTTATAAATTTCATTCATCAGTTAACAACAAAAGAATTATAATGGGGAACATAATTTAAAAAAATGAACTATTGTTGAAATATGGCTACCTGGAGCTAACATGAGATACTGCGCAGGGAAACAAAAGAAGCGATAAATTTATATTCCTGATCATCAGCTATACAGGGCTTGATCTAAGTCATAGCTGTTCTTGACAAGTGTCTCGCTGTAGATGTATATCTGGGGAGGATGGTCTATGAATAAAGGGAAATTCCTTCAATGCTTAAGTTAATTCAAATGCAATTTTTGGGGAAACTCATCAGACAATTAAGTCACTTTTGCCTCAAAAGAAGCCTTCTCTCAAATCAGGTCTGTGTTTTCCCACAAGTATGGGTACAATAAATAAAATGTAGCTCTTTCTAGCTTTGTTTGTAATGCATGTATAGAGATGAAAAAGGAAATATGCTTATGTTATGTTTAATGAATTTCAAAACTCTCTTTCTATTCCTAAAACTAAGGTACAACTTGACATCAGAGCTGTTTTACTGTTTATTCCTCAAGAATGACAGCAGATTGTAGTTGTCAGTCTGTTTTTTCTTTTCTTTTTTTTTTTTTTTGAAGTACTTGTCTTTAAAATAAAATCTTTCAAAGCTAGAAAATGACATCTGAATTTCTTGTCCTTTGATTTCTCTCCCCTTGCTAATGCTCTCAGTTTTGTTGTCATGAGAACATACACACTAAACCCCCTAGAGTGAACCTTCACAGCACCTCCTTTGATACAGTAGATTGGACATTTCTTACTCTTTATCATTTGATCTCTGAAATTGTTTGTTAAGTTTTCCTCCAAAGGAATGTTTTTATTGATTGCTTCTATGGCTGTGAAACATATTTTCTATATTAACAGAAATGTTTGCATTTTCTCTTTGTAACTTCAGAGGTAGAACTCTAGTAACACAATTTTATTTCTTCTTCCAACTAATGTCTATATTAAGGATCTTCTAACCTTTAAGGCAGACATTTTCAAATCAATTATGTTGTTTTTCAAGAGGGAAGCTAGGGAAGAATTGAGAATCCAAGCTAAATTCTATTTACTCTTTCACAATTGTCAACACATTCACAAGTGATTGGCTTGGAAAAGTCTGGACAACATGAACAGAGAAATATAATCGAGGAGTCTGAAATAGAAAAAATAAATTAAAGAGAGATACTGTATAAGAATAATAATATCTTCTAGCCATGATTTAACTGTTATAGTGGTGTTGTAGTGAAAAATACGCGAAAAATAATCCATAAATATCTAATAGAGTTCAAAAAAAAAAAAAATAGAAATGAGCAGCAATAAATATTATCTGTTACATACTGATGGAATGAGAGAACTGGAAAGTAAAATATTGAGTATATTTTTCTGTATTGTTTATGTTGGATATAAAATCAGGAAAGGTCTCAAGAAGAATTTTTCCCTTATTAAGAAGTCTCAGGGACTTCAGAGTTTTGTGCATGCCTGTGATATTCTAATCACTACAGCTTAACAGCATTGATATTCATTAAAGTAAATGAAAACAGGTTTCCCGGGAGTAAGGAATGCAGGATTGGATTCACAATCTATCTGTTTGAAAAAAACCCTACTACAGAAAAGCAGTTCACATTGATCAGCTGTGATCTTTGCATCTTCTGTAATTATGTCAAGTAGAGCACACCTTATTTGGGAGTTGCACATACATAAATATTGACAGAACATGCTTTAAAACAGTCATTAACTCTTCTCCATGGAGAAGACAAAGGAAAAGTGAAGAAAGAGCTGTAATATTTTTGCAACATTTTCTTTGCCACTTATACAGCAACTTAATTGAAATCAATTATTTTCAAAGAGTCATAGACAAAGCTAATGTTGTTATGTTAAGCTTGGACTGGATAGGAGCAAGAAATGGCTCAAACACATGGAAGCAATAGCCAGAACACTACAGTCTCCTTCAGCCAATAACTTGAGCAATGTGTTCTGCTCTTCATCTCTCCTAAACTAAAAAAAGGCTTTTCCCATCAAAGATTGATATATATATATTTTTTCTTTTAATGTTAACATTCAGAGAATACAACTGCAAGGCACAAAAATGTACGTATAGGTTGTGGGTTTTTTTTGTGATTTGTTATTTTTATTTTAAACTGGACTGTATCAGGTACTTTTGTCTGTGTTTAGACTCATCATATAGTGTTCTTCTTTCAAACATGCATATGAAGGAAGGAGAAGGAATCAGTGGTGAGATCTCCAGCACAGAGCCTCCAGCCACTTTGACCGCGAAGGGAAATATCCACTTTGCACACTGAGCAGGGCTGTTCACTGCACTTCATCAAGGTTGGATTGTGAAGATGTAGCTCTGGTCTTTGTCCACTTTATATTTCATTTTTTCAGAACTATTTTGTTACATAGACTTCAGTCAGTAGCCATTTGTCAAATGTTACTAAAGCAATACACATAATTGTATGTGCTCTACATGTGGATGCAAGAAAAGGTGGATACAGATCTGGGTGTTAGAAAAGAGTTCCAACTGGTCTAAGCTGAACACAATCTTCAGTGCAGGGGAAAAAGTCTTTGATGTCTTTAATAGATAGAGAGGTTTTGGAGAAGAAGGGTTTACTTTAGGCTTAGGCTTCAATAGCACAATATTCTATTGCTTAAAATTCTATAGCATATACGTCTGGCCTGCATGGGCAAGAATCTTTAAAACTATTTTTTTTTTTTTTTTTTTTTTTTTTTGCCACAAGCAAACTCACAAAACACTGTAAACATGAAGAAGTGTGCTACAGCCCCATCCAAGTATCGGTTGTTTTTATAATAATTACAAAATTATGAAACCTTCTTTTGTGGTAAGAATGAGGGCTCCCTGGTGAGAGTTTTAAAGACATGAAGACATTAGAAACATTTGCAGTCACTTCATTGATTTTTAAAAGAAACCTAAACAATGCAATTCTGTCAGCTAATTAAAATGCTTCTTTCCAGTTGCACTGAATTTCTTTTGGAGGATCATTACTTTCCTTGCAGCAAATTTTGGTACTCTGTTTTAAGGTTTCAGATTAAGGGAAGAAAAGTTGAGTGGAGACATAAAGCAACACCAGCACACACAGGAGCATGGACCTTTTTGATACAGACTGTTAAAACAAATACCATCAACTGAGCAAGGGATTGAACGTTCTCTGATGAAAAAGTTAGTCTTACAGACTAGTACTTCTAGAAAGAATAATATCATAAACTGTACAAATAAAGGCAGTGATATTTATCTATCTCCTTATATTACACATTAAAAAGAAATATTTCGGAAGAATAAAGTTTAGAGTTCCAGTTACCCACTCCACATGTGGCAGCTTATGACCCTGGCATTGTACAGTATTTCCTAGTATTAATTCTTATGGATATTGCCTAGGCACAAACATGATTAAAAAAAAACAACAACACTTCTCAAAGGTCACTGGGCAAAACATCTATTTTCTGTCCTAAGACATGAAATACAGAAAAGTGAAGAGGATGACTGAACCACTGACATAACAGAGGTATGGGACTTTCCAGACATGAATTCAACCCTGCTCTGCTCCAACAAGACAGACATGGCCAAATTTTTCAGATGCAGATAGATGTCTATTAAGTCTTCAGTGTACCTTAACATTTCAGCATTAAAAATAATAATGATAAATCCAATTTGATGCTCAACTTGCTTTGCTTCATCGAGTGTCTAGACACCTCTGGAAACCTGGAAACCTGTTACTTAGTCTCCAGGAGGGATCACGATATTACTTGATTTAGATGCTGAGACTCCTGAACAGTCATTTCAGAAATTCTAGAGTACAAGTCAGCATGGCTAAGCTAACAGCCTAACTTTTTTTTACAGCCCATTGTGGGATTCAAGTCAACAAAATGAGGCTACACTTAGACAATTAAAGCTGGACAGTAGAATGACATTCAGTTTTCAAAATCTAACTAATACTTTTCTAGAGAGCCCTCAGGCAGATTCACACATTAAAGAGTATGAAGCTCTGATTTTATAATAATGGGAACCACGAAAACCACTTTTGAAGAGTGTCCTCCATGAATATCTTAAATATAAAGACAGTGATCTCATTATAATATTTTAAAAATATATTAAAAGTTTAACCATGTATGATAGCACCAAAAATTATGATTTTTTAGATTGTTGCATTAACATTTCTGGATTGGAAGTGTATTTATTAATAAAAAAAACAACAACAACAACAACAACAAAAAAAACAACAACAACAAAAAGCATTTGCAGTTCCAGCATTACCTGTTGCTCCCTAGTTTTGTGCAGAGCCATTCAGGACTCTCTTACGTGCACTCGCGGGTTACTAAACTTTGCTAAGATACTTGTAGAGGTATACAGATTGTGTCTATCCCTGTGCCAAAGCTCATGCACCAGCAAGGCTATCATCCTGGTGGTAATGGACAGTTGACTATAATTGCTTATTTTTTCTTAAGTATATAAGCTAGAGACAGCAAAGATGAGACAAAGGGAATGTCTCAGATGTGACCTTTTCAAAATGGGGAGCATTTCCATGGTTTTAATTAGAAGCCTAGGAATAAGAGTTAAGTAAGCTTGAAGATACCAGCTCTTTCAGCTGAGCCTGGTGAGCTGGTAGGAAACTTTTAGAAGCCTGCCTGCTTTACAGCACATAGGTTTTATAACCTCTCACTTCATTAATAAATAAATAAATAAATAAATTAGAAGCCCCAAGGCAGCCATGTGTTTAGAAGCAATGAAAACCCAACCTGTCTACCTTGAAAGCATTTAAAGGCAAAAGTATTTGAGTTTACAATCCAGAAATGAAAGCACAGCAGAATGAATTAAAACATTGTTACTTTGCTCTAATCTATGTTGCTCTTCATAGCACAAATCTGAAGATGGAGAATTCACTGTTTCTTAATATTTAATAAAAATGATGAAGTTCAGTGAATTAGCTAGTGTTGTGACAAACCTATCTCATTACTACATCAAACTATGTAAACCTACAGTGGACCATTCCAGCAGAGTGAAAGACTATTAGCTGTACAAAAAAAAAGCTATCAGACAAAAAAAACAGACAAGTCTGTGAATTTATGCAATTGGTTCAGAGGTTAAAGAAACTGCAACACAGTGCAGGGACAAGGCTGCACTTGAGGGTTTAGAAAACCTCCAAGGGAACTGAGAAGTTCATGGTCAGTTTCAAACCTTATCAGAGTTTAGGAGCTCTTCTTTTCAGTTTTAGACTGCTTTCTAGAAATAAAACCATGCTGCCAACACCTAACTTACGGTTCATTTCGGAAAATTGACCATCAGTACCAAGAGGAGAATTTCCTATTTCTCCCTGTTGGGTCCCTACTCATACACCTAGTTTCAACATGAATTGTGGAATGAAAAGAATGATAACTTTGTCTGAAAGCATAACCATTTCTGAGTCTTAATTTTAGATTGAACTGTTCATTTAAAAAAAAAAAAAAAGTAAAAAAATGTCTCTGTTTCAGTGGTCATTATCAGCTACATAAATATGTCTTAAGGTACAGGCCAGACATAGAAAAGTTACAATTTTTTGCTATCTTTGTAACATACAGCACAGGGCATGAATGACCACAAAGCAAACCACAGACATTTTTAATAAACACTTATCAATTGCAGAAATGTGTTAACCCCAGGTCTGTTTACAGTCTTGAGTTCATATAATGCAGACTTATATCACTTTCATCTTAGAAGAACTAGGTGAATAGAAGATTAAGTTAAAACATGCTAGATAACTAGTAAAATAAACTTTATTTAAATAACTCAAAATACATAACCTTTATGTACCTGTATCTCCCCGTGTGTTTTTAAAATATATTTATGTATGTATTAGTTGTTGTCTGCCACTCCTGGCAAGCACCCAGCATTGCTTGCCTGTAGGAAATGCTAAGCAACCCCTACCCCCATCACCAAATACCTGCTTGGCATAGCAGGATTGTTAGCAACATAGTAGGAAGTAGAGCAACATGCTTCATATTAAGGATCTTCAGCTTCAAAGATACTCTTGAAAATGTGAATTGAACACTTACTTTGCATGCTTTGGAAGTTCTACTCCGTGTCTCTTGATCATCATCAAAGTTACCCTACAAAAATATTTCTGTCGATTTTAGATCAGTATTAGAACTAAACGGATTCTGTACAATATTTTAAAGACATTAAAGAGAGTGTTTCCTAGCATAAAATCTAGCTTGCTATAATACTGATTTTACGTTCTACATTTCTAACAGTATTCATAAGCTTGCTTACTGAGAATGAGGGAAGAAAACGTTGTGGGGCAATGTAGTTTACAAAGTAAGACAACCCATGATAGGAACTCCTTCAGAATGTCTTTGTTAATTATTTTCAAGCTAAGCAACTGATCTGCTAGATATGGAATCTGCTGTAATGCTTCAGGAAATAAATGGGGGGTTCTTGTGTCTTCTACATGTCCTTTTCTCCCTTGTCCATCTTGCCATCAATCAAAGAGTGAACTTTGTAGAGGTTAGTTTTCAGTTTCTCCCACGTATTTCTACTCTCTGTACATGAATGTCTAGCAGACATTAAAATACTGAACAATCAAAAGAAAGACTTTTTCATGCCAATTAAAATATTGAGGAATTTAAAAGTTTTTGGAGGCAGTCATTTCCCACAATACTTCTGTTCTAAATGATCAGGTTATTTGGAAAATAAATCTTTCTGTAAAATTTAGGAGACAAGTGCTCTGTTTTGTGGCATTTTACCTAACATAAGGAGACATTCACATGGATCTAATGGGTATGCCAAACATAATAGAAAGATACATATTGGTGTATAAAGAACAGATTTGCTCTGATAGTTAAAATAAAGATACTCATTTAATGGAGTTTACAAAAAGAAATTGTGACCAATATAGTGTGGAGTTAAGACGGTAGACTTCAGGCCTAATTTTATAAATCTCATCAGAGATCTGTTTGCACACAGAAAAAATAATCTTAAACCCTTCTTTACTAGGTATTATCAAAACATATATCACTCTACATTTTTCAAAAGGAGGTTCATTTTTCTTGTGGTTCATTTTTTAAATTCAGGGTCAACATTGCTTTGGTATTTTGTAGAATTGTGAACACTAAATGGCTTTGTCTCTATTTTCAGCAAGGGAATCTGATAAAATCTGTATTCTACATTAGCTGAAAAGGGACACAGAGAGATATATAAGAAAGCTAGCAATGTCATATTAAAACTCCTTTAAGTGAATATCTAATTTAGGTAACTTTCAAAAAATTGCATCTGAAAAAAAAAAAATGTCAGTGTTATTTAGCTTAAGATGGGAAGCTGAACAGAAATTTAAATGACAGGGGTCTTTTTACAAAAAGATAGTGCCATTTTTTAGCAGAGACATTTCTCTTCACAAGTTTTTCAAATTATATGTTCTTGTGAAGGATGTTAAATGTCTGGGTTGTAAATTTCAAATTGTCACTGCATGATGAACTCCAAGATGGGGAAGGAAGGAAAGAATTACTTGTTTTTAATTCAAGCTGAACATAAGCTATTGAAAATTCATATTTCATTTGCGGATTTTGCTCTACATTCACAGGAGCTAGAAGTGCTACTTCAACGCTTACTAGCAGAAAAACACCAGTAAAATTTCTGAGTTATGTTGCTATTATTTCACCATTTTGAGGTAAAATTAAAGTTAGATGAAACTGAGCATTTCCACCTTTTAAGAAATTTTCAGTGTATAATTTTGGATGTCTGTTTGGTGTTAAACAAAATCTTTATGAGTAAAATCCAGTTATTTAATTCAGTATGACTGGTGCACAATGCATAGCACCAAAACAAATTAAAATATACCAGTTTAAGAAGCTAAACTCATTCTGATAGGACTCTATTGAGAACTTTTAAAATGAAAATTCTTCAGTCCAGCTGATTTCCCATGCAAAGTTTCATTCTTGCAAAACATTAGTTTGAAAGAAAAAAACTTGGCCAACACCACAAAGAATGCCAAGCAGCCATGCTGACACAACACAATGAGATTCCACCTAAAAGTTTAGATCTGTAAAGGCTATGTAGAGTATATTAACATCAGCATGTTAAAGACTTGCTCAAAAATCTGGAGCATAACCTGGTTTTGCAGTACCGTAAATTGCAGGCATTTGGCAGGGAAAGGAGAAGGGCAGATTTTCCCTAAGGATCATAAGGAAAATTTGGGTAAAAAATGTGTATTGGGGTCTGCACCATCAGGATCAGACTTGAAAATATTTAACATTTCAGGGAACAGTGATCCTCTACACTGCTCAGTCAACCCATTCTATGAATTTGGGCAAGCATGATCTTTCTGTTCCTCAAGCTACCCACAGCCATTCCTTCTAGGGCCGCTGTAAAGCTCATTTAGCTTTTCTAAAGGACTCTAAATCTCCTGAAAAAAGATGCAAGCTATTGCATGCAGTCCAAATCGATCTTGGCTCAAGAGCTGTTTGTCTTGGAAACAGCGAAGTGTCCAGGCATGTTACTGCGAAAGCCCCATTCTTTGCAAGAGACTCAAAACAAAGTACTGCAGTAACATGGTGAAAGCAGCTAGTTTATTCTCTCGATTGTCTTGATAAGAGAAGTTGTAATTACTCTGCCAATAACAGGGGCTGATAGAAGAAAGGAAAAAATGGTTACTGTCAACAAAAGAAATAAATCCCAATTTACCACCATAGTAGAAAGTGATGGACTTCTGATGGATTAACCAATGCCTCTTTCCCCTCACTCTTCTTAGATAAAAAGCACAGTTATGCAAATTTATATTATATTATATATATTTTAAACAGAATTGTTAATGGATCTTTTATGTAGTGGAAATGTTGTGTACTCTAATTCAAAATGGAATTATGGAAACTAAGTAAAATTGCAAAACTGGGGTGGGGAGGGAAGGGAAATAAACTTGAACAAGTACCTCCCTGTACATCAGGTTCTGAAAAGCACAGTAAGTAGTTTTGTGCAGATATAAAATACAAGTATGTTTTACTTATAGCTGTGTTCCCCATGTCTTCACCTGAGGAATTCATCCCAGTGTACCAGAAAAAAAAAAAAAAAAAGTCACAGTAGCCTCATAGGCACCATTTGCTGCACACTCCTGGCAGTTTCCAAAATGTCTCAGAGGAGAACACATTCCTGCTGTCTACTGCACTCATCCTCTGCCTGAGATGCAAGTGGAACAATGCAAAGAGAACAATGCTACTCCTCTAACAAAGGCAACATTAAATACTGGCAAGGAAATAAGAAACAAAATATTCCCTTCAAACATGGGGAAGGCACGTAAGTTCTTTTTTTTTTTTTTTTTTTTCTGTGTGTTTTCTTGGTAAGTGTTTGTGTATCTCAGAGATTAAAAATGTAACACATACTTGCTTCAGTTGCTATGGTAATTCTGTTTTTTTTATTATTATTATTATTATTTTTTATTATTATTATTTAACTGAAGAGAACTGTAAACAGCTATATAAATGTCCAGAACACAAAACACAGCTTTGCCCCAGGCATCTTTTATTTACACATCTCTCTTTTCCAGCAAAACTTTATTATTGTTGTTTTTAATGAATATGCGCACTCTATGCATTGAAGCAAAACTGAAGCAGAGAGGTACAGGAAATTGAATCCCCACTAATGAACAGCGTGGTATTTGAGGCTGTTTCAGAACCCAAATGTCACAAATGTTCAGGTGGAAATTATTTGTCATCGTATGAATCTGGAAATGGATGAAGAGTATTTGTCAGAGGAATCACAGCTGCAGTAGCACCAAGTCACCACTAGTGAAAAGGGATCCTTGTGGTTCATCTCTTGGAGAGAGTCTCATGGAAACCTCAATGGCTCAACACAAGCACTTGCTGTCATGCCCACTGAAAGGTATATTACCATGTGTCAGAAGAGTTTGCAAATTAAAAGTAGCCAAAATCTTGAATAAGTTTACAGTTATTTTAGTCAGATTACCTAATTTAATATGGCACTGAGAATACCTGTCTGCTTTGGCAGGCATGGGCCTTAGGCAAGTATCATTAATAGGGGAAGATGTGCTTTTCTGGACAATTGGAGATACACAATTAAAAAAAAAAAAAAAAAAAAAAAGCATTGAGAGTCAGTCTGGACATGAGGAAGGCATATATATCCCCAACACTGTTTGTTGTTGTTGTTGTTTGTTTGTTTGTTTGTTTTGTTTGTTTGTTTTGTTTTGTTTGTTTTGTTTTTTACAACAAAAGATATTCAAGCACAACCACAGAACTGCAGAAGCATCCCTGTAGGTCGAGTCAGATCCATGTTCAGTGGCACCATGTTCTTTGCATCAAAGTGTAGAAATGTCTACATTGTCTGCCTGTGTGCTTTCAGTGCTTTTCAGGGAGAAGGGTGCAGTAGCACATAAACAGCAATCCATCAAAGTGTGGGTGGAGCAATGCTCAGGAGAGCAATTTTAACATGCGGAAAGATGCTGAATACTGAAGCCACAGGTTATGGAAGAACTGATTAAAATGAATGGTTGGGGCAAGACAAGGAGAAAGGTAAAATGTGAGACAGAAATCAGTAAGTAGAAAAGAAGGAAGGAACAAAGAAACAAGAAAGAAAAAAAAAAGAAGAAGAAAGGAAAAAAAGAAAGGGAAAAAGAAGGAAGGAAGGAATCAATAAAGAAATAAAGTTTTTCTTACAGGGTGTTTCATGGTTAGAGGGATATTGCACCTTTCTAATGTTTTCTGATGAGTGTTATCTTAGGTCTTGTACATCTGCTTTTTCTGCAGAAGCTTCAAACAAATTTGCTCTCCCCAGGACAGCCCCCAGACTGCAGTACTGGCACTACATTCGGAGTAGCTCCTGTGCACCTTGGTTTCCCCAGTTCCGTCCCCCAGCTTGGGTCCAAGCTGGTCTCCTTAACAGAAAAAGTTTCATTTAACAGAAGGAATGATTCCACTTTTTACAGATGTCAGTCTATTTGTATGTATATTTATGTGCCTTATCTAAAGGCAGACCTTTAACTGAAAGGAGTACAGATTGGTCAATTTTATCTAGACAGCCCATGGATCCTCCAAAATAAATTTCCAATTTATTCTTTTGCCTTCTTGAATTTTCCAAAATTTTCCAAAGAAGCTTTTGAGGCTGGGTGAAACAAAAGTTAAAATTGACAAAACTATATGAGCAGAATCTCAGGGAAAATTGTTTAGGAAGAGGCTAAAGTGTGGCTTAGCTTTTTTTCTTATAGCTTATTTTCTCTTGACTCTTGCCCTAGTACGCTAAAGGTATAAGTTTTTATTACAAATTACCTATAGATAAGATGCCATATAAAATAAATACGTTAATGCAGATCAGCTCCACAGAGTGTGCTTTCTGTGTAAAACAGCAGTGCGGGTATTTTCGGAGCAATTAAGAGATATAAACCAAAGGGAGTTTACTTTCTCTTTCCTCATGAAGTTTCTGCATGGCTTCTCCATCTCACTAGTTTTATCAGACTGCAAAAGAATTAAGCCACACTTTTTTATTGCTTCCTCTTCACATGCCAGTTACTCAGTTGCTAAGGGAACATAAAATGCAGCTCCACACTCCAACATAGCAAGGTTCAGCTCTGCCTGCTAGGAGTGACACAGAAAACCAACTAGCTGAACAATGGCAGTATATTCTGAGAAAAATAAAAAGGAAATAAGTGACTGTCTTGTGTCTAAGAGAATCTCAAGCCATGGTTCTGAATGCCATTCCAGGCTCTGCTGAGCCTGGTGTTACCTCTGTTTATTTTTCACTAGCTGTATCCTAGCTAGCTCCTTCCCGTAGCATCTCTTCCTCCTCTCTGCTCAGGACCACTTCAGCAGACCTGCGCTGATTTCGCAAAGGTGCAAGGAACTCACCCAACTGCTATCACAACCAGCAGCCTCTAGTCCCAACTTTGTGATTACAGCACAACTGATTACAGGCTACACCCTCAAGCATCAGCCTCTGTGCTGGTCCTCAGGATGCCAGCTCTCAGCCTGACTCCCCTCCTACCACCAGCCACAGTGAGAGCTCCTTGTTTGGGTGAAATTTTACCACTGACCACCCATGTGGAAAGATAAACACACAGAGTGGATGTGACTTATGATTCTTGGCCAAGCACTAAATATGAACAACCATTTGTTTTTTTGAAAATCAAATTACTGTACTGCTGATTCATTTCAAATATCAGTCAGTCTTCAGGCCAAAAATACTGCTGCTTGAAAGGCAGCAGCCCCAGTAAGGAAGTTTTTAGAGGCAGAATGAAAGACAGACTTGGAGGACTTGAAGCTGTGCGCTCCAAACTTGATTTTAGTATAATTAGGATATATTATTTGGTAAGCATTGACAATGTGGTCAGCTAAGTAGAAAACACAAATAGACTGAAGTTAATAAGGTCTCAAAGAAATGGCATCCAGGAAGCACATGCTTGCTCATGCCCCCACAAAAAGTGATCCAGACTTGTAAGCATATGCACATATGCTTATAAGAGGAACAGTGATGGCTTTTTATTGATGTTTATTGCTTTGGGTCTCTCAAAAGCAGCTAGATTTCAGGAGAGATTTGAATCTGTGTCATTAGCCAGTATCCCAAGAGCTAATAATGCCACTGGCAAGGGCAGGCTAGCTCAAGAACAACTATTTCTATTATCTTCAACATATTTATTGGTGGTTGAGACAAAATGAAAGGAACTTAATATATAACGATGCCTGTTCTTTCTTAATCAGGAACTGGGCAAACAAACAAGCAGAGACACCCACATAAATCATACTAGTACTTTACTGAAATAATGGCATTTGACATTTTTTGAACTCAGGAATGCATTGTGTGAGTTTATGTATTTTCTCTAGTGCTTAGAAGTCCTTCATGATAATCACAGACATTTTTCTTCTAATGTACAAGAATTCAAACATTTGTTACAAAATTTGAGTTTATGGCAATTAGAGCTCACATGGCCCTATAGCCTCATCTGCTTTTCCTGGATTCCAGTCTGCTTTATTCTATTTTAGCCTATCTGTTCCCAGATATAAACACATTAAATTACTTGAAAAATCAAACATAAAATTCCTGATCATGTGCTTAGCAAGAATCTTTGGTTTGTTCATTAAAAAATATATATACTCATTTCCTCTCAATCACAAAGAAAACAAGAAATGCTCGTGCCTGTACATAAAGTAGGCAGTAATTTAACAATCAATTAATCTATCTATGATATTTAAATGGAGTCAAACATATTAAGTGGTGCTGAGGAAACACACAATTCAGGAGATAAAAATACTGATATTTTGCTGCACTTATAATTCTGATCTACACTATTTATGGTCTTATGGCAATAAATTCTAAATTAGTTCTGGTTTTAATTACAAAAGAACAAGTTCAAACATGTATGGCAGGCATGATTTTATATTGATCATATCTATATAAAGGCATGTTTTTTCAATTTATAGCATTTCAAAGACAAAATTACTTAAGTTGATCCAGCATTCCTGGGGGTGAGTCAGTTGGTTGTTTTTTTAGGGATGGTGGGGGGATGTTTTTCTGCTTTACAATCATTACCAAGATAGTTTCCAGTACAATAACCGTAGTTAATGTCTGAAGCTTTCTCTTTGCTTTTACATCTATGTTGTTCAAATGTCAGTGATTTTAGCATGGAGTTTAACCTTTACACATTTTTCTCCTCTTGCTCCTGAAACCTTGCTAGTCTCTTTCCTCTGTTGGGTTTAGATGACACTGGACTAGAATGCATCACACTTGTACACACATTGCTGCTTGAATTCCTCCAAGGCATTTCGTGGCAAATCTACTGACTGGCATTGTTGTCTCAGTGCATACATACAGAACATCAGCTCTAAAAGCCTGTTCGATCACTTGGAGGAATGTTACAAACAAGGGCAGAAGCCACCTTCGTGTGGACCACAGTAACCTGGGAGGCGTTCAGAAGCTTTACTGATTCTTCACCAGAGTATCTGAGAATTAAGTGGAAACATTCATTTCTGGTACAAAAGCCTGATGCAAAAAGCCACGTTAGCTAAGTAATACTAACATCTGAAAGCTCAGTTACAAGCACCAATCTTTTATGAATCATTCCTTCATTGGATAACCTCGAGCAAAGTCTTTTAAGATCAGATAAACCAATATATATAATATAAACCAATATTCCCCATACTAAAAAGAAAGTCCACTTCCCTTAATAAAATGCCATTCTGCAGTCTAGTATCTCATTTTTAATGCCAATCTTATCTCAGGTAAAATTGACCATTTTTAGGGCCTCAAAGTAGGAACCAAATGTTGTAAAGTAGTCCAACAGTTTTACGTTTTCAGTAAAGGGCAAGTAGAAATAACCTGAAGCCACCTATGAATCATTTCTACTTAACCACAACTATACAACAATTCTTTCATAACACTGTTTGTAGCTTTGTAGCCTAACAAATCTGAGTTGAATGGTTATCCTCTTTTCTGATAGAGAAATGAGGCAGAAATGAAATGGCTTCGCAGAGTCAGGAAGGTGCTGCAGACCAATGTAGTAATGCAATGCAAAGTCTTGTTCTGCTGCTTTACCCCTTGAGTCATGCTGCTTCCTTCAGGAATTGGAATGTTAATTACTGACCATGCGTGCCAGGGTGAATGCATTGCTCATGACTTCTGCCTATATAGTAGGGTTTGCTTTTCTTAAATAGTATTACACATTGCTGCCTTTCTGATACAGAGCACACAGCCAGGTTCTGAGTTTCTCTGTTCATTCTGGTGAAGAATCTTGATTGAAACCTCAATTAAAAAAAAAAAAAAGAAAAAGAAAAAAAGGGCAGTTTATCAGCTGATGCTTACAGCATGCATTCCATGGGACTGGAAAACCTTATGATGTTTGATGGTAAATGGTTAGCATAGAAGTTTATTTAAACATGTCCAAGCCTCTCTGGTTCTGGAAGCTGTAAAACACATAAGGCAAGGCTTATGAAAAAGTTGTGTGTTAGGAGGATGAACAAAAAACCCAGACAGTACAAAGGAATGACTTTGCTTAGCGTAAAAGACAGGGAAAAGTTACCAGCCTGGGACCAGTCTAACACTGAAATTATCTGGAAGGGGATTTTCTTACTATGCTGCCATTTCTGAGTTTGGCTAGGTCCCATAGAAGCTGAAAAGAGCCCTTTTACACATTTTGATTCTTTCTGCTGCTGGGTTTCATCCACTCCCAGAAAAGAAGATCACACAATCCCACTGTTATCATCCCCAGAATACAGCGTAAGCTCCTAAAATGAAAAAGAAGAATGCAGGAGACCAAGAGGACACTGTGAGTGGAGCCCCACTATTGCTTTTTTCCTGGCATTTCAGGTTATTCACTCGTTATAGCCATGCTTTGATACCTCATCCACTCAGGTACTATCAGTAAGTCTATGAGAATTTCTTGGAATATGCATTATTGGGAAATATTTTCTTTAAGATTTCTATTGCTAAACTCTGAAAAGACACGGTGCTGATAAAGTTTAGTTCTCTCACAGAATATACTGTATGTTACTATAGTATAAGACAACACATGTTTCTGTTCTGCTGAAAGAAAACTCTTTTAAAACACTGTCTCTTTTTATATTGCTTACAAATCATTCCATCTTTCCCTACCAATGCATGTTACTAACTAAAACAGCAAGTTTTCAGTGATAATGCTTAACTGACAGGATTGTATTAACATATTTTGAAACAGATATGTATCCATAACATGCATTTAGAATTCAACTAAACTTCAATTGAAAGAGATCAAAAACCTCTTCTGAACTTAGTGGGAGTGGGATCAGGCCTTTCCTACACTTACTCTGCAACAACTGACATTTATATCACCCTGTGATAAACCTAAACCTAGTGAAATCAACAGAAAGGGACATTTCTCTTTCAGCAGAAAAGGACTTCAACGTAAGAACAGTTGGTCATTTATTCAAAGCTGGTAGCTTGACATCATTTCAACAAATCATCAAAAAACAGGGTGGGAGAAGTGAGAAGTCATCTAGTCTATTCTCTGCTTCAGCAGAGGATCAAATATAACTACCACATTCCTGACAGATGTTTGCCCAATCTGCTCTTAAAAACTCCCAGTGACAGTAATTCCACAAAACTGTTAGGCACTTTCTTCCCAAGCTAAATTATTTCTAGAGTAAGAAAAGAAACCCTAATATCTAACCTGAATATTTCTCTCTACAGTCTATGGCCAGTATTTTCCCCATCCACAGCAGACAAGGAGAACCTGTGCCTTAGGCAGGTCCTGTGTTTGTACTTGAAGGCTGTTTCTCTTTGCCATTGTTCCCCACCTTCTCTAAACAAACTTTGTATCTTTCAGTCTTTTGGTTCAGGACATTCACCTAATCTTTCTTGTTGTATCCCTCTGGATCTTCTCCAGCTGATCCACTTCTTTCTCAAAGTGTTACGCTTGTAAATGAACACAGCTCTCCAGCTGAGCCAACACCTGTGCTGACTAGCTCACAAAGCTGGGCTGACAATACTCATCTCTCTACACCCCAGTAAAAGACCTGACCTTTCCCCAGTAGTGTGCCATTGCTGACTTGTGCTATCCTCTTCTAAAAGTTCAGCTTGCAATGTACTGTACCTCCCAGAGCTCCAAGGCTGCATCTCAGCCTCTCATTCCTTAGCCTTTGTACAATTGTTCATCTCTAACCCTGGATTTCTCCTTCAACTACATCCCCCCACCCCCACCTCCACCCCCCCTTTTCTTTTTCAGATTACTTCCCAAGACCAGTTTGAATTGTATCTTCTCCTTACAAAAATAAATAATTAAATTAAATTAAATTAAAAAATTACAAGTTTCTCCCAGCTAGTCACTGTGTGAATTCAGTAAGTTTGCTGCTTATTCTGTCATTCGCTTCCTTTTTGAGAATCTGCAGCCCAGCCACACCCAGGAGAGATTCTTGCAGGGCCCTGCTCAGGATCTCCGCCTGGCTTAACTGAGCTATGCACGCTGCTTTCCAACCAGCCTTTATTCAGTTTTAGGGGTTTTATCCGGTCTGGGCCACAAGACAGTGACAACAGCCTGATTACAGTCCAGATGTATGACATCAATTTCTTCCATATTTACAATGTTTGTTATCTTATTAAGCAAAGAAATTAGACTAGTTTGACACATTTAGTTTATAAATCTATGTTAGCTCTTACTCTTTTCCTTGTTGTATGGTTGTTAATAAAACCTTAATTATTTGTTCCAGTGCTGTTCCAGGAACCAGTGTTACTCTAAGTGGTATGTAACTCCCCAGCTTCACCATCCCCATGTTCTTCCTCCCACACCTTGCAGAAGCTCACCACCACACCCAGGGATGCTACTTGCTCAGGGATGCAACACTGCTGACACCTGTTCCCGAAGTACCCTCTGGCAAATTTTAGCAGGTCCAGCCAAATTTTAAAAAGCCCTTTATCCCTTTTTGATTCTTTCCATATTTATTTCCATGTCTTCCCAGTATGTGTTTGGGGGGTGTCTTTTTTTTTATTATTATTATTATTTTTTTTTTTTTAATTCTAAACTAATCTTCAAAACATTTTATCTTGTCTTACCAGGATACCAAATACATTATGAATTGCCTAATGCATGCTCTGATTATTCCCTGCAGCACCGTGAACATTACACTGACTGACACATCAGCAATAAAATGCTGCACAGTAAAATACGTCACTAAAAATCTAACATGTTAATTACAGAGGCACTTCTTTGAAATAACCATGGTTGAAAGATTTATTGTGGAAGAAACCACCAAAACAAATGTAAAATTTAGAGTATTTTTTACTTTGCCTTTCTTAATTTTATTGGTTTAAAAGTATTTTTCAGTAAATATCTGTGATTAATTAAATATTCTAAGTCTAGCAATTTCCAAAATACTTTAATTCTCGGTTACATTAGAAAATATGCTTGTTTCTATATTTTCCTCTGTTTTTCTATTAGTCATCCCAATCTCAAAGACATAGGTATCATTTTTTAGAAGCATGTTTGTGCTATTGAAGCTCAAAAATACTTTTTGCTATGATATTAATTGTTTGGTGTGTTACTTAATTCAAACCAATTTTAATATACAATTATCTTTAGACATGGCATTCCAGAGACTGCTTCTTACTGTAAATTTGACTTTCCTTTTAATTATTCATGAGATATGCCCTGGTGATGTGAAATATATTCCAAAACCCTACTTTTTTTTTTTTTTTTTTTTTTTTTTATACCAAGGACTGCAAGTAAATTGGTAGCCCTCAGTAACAACATATGTTTATAATTATGATTACCATCAGGGAATTCAACCTTACTGAAGGATAGAAAAGAGGCCCAAGCAGGGAAACCTCAAAAAGTGCATGGAAAAAAAGAAAGCAAGCAGAACACTGAAATGGGAAAACCACTCTTGGATAATGGAAAAGACTCAGTTATAAAAATAAGCACTGGTTTCAGCTGAAGCTGCTACAGAAATTTCAATATTTTGGTGACCAATAAATATTTAGAAACAAATTTTCCTTTTCACTATTGAAATGATTTTGTATAATGTTCACCTTGTAAGCCCAAGCATATATTTTCTGAAGTCCTAATTGACAACAAAAAAACAACTAACAGACCAGCTACCTGACATCAAGATTAAAATGTTACATCTGCTGCTTTCTGTTATTAATAAAGTATGCATACATTTAAGACTGCAATAGTTAAAACTGAATTTAGGTTTCTATTATAAAACTCATTTGGAGGGTTCAATAGCTCAGCTGTTTGAAATCACACTGAGCTGAAGTTGGCAAGCTTTACTTGTGTGCACAGAAGATATAGCTTTTACAGCACATAAATGTATATTCAGGGAGTAAAAATGACTAAGTTCTGGGTGAATCCTGACAGATTGACATTTAGAGTTTAGTTTGACTGAGGAAACCCTGAACCTCTTAGATCTAATGACACAAAGTGGAGATCTTCAAGAACTGTCACCATCCATTCCTTTAAACTCAGCAGGTTCACAAAAGAAATGGTCCTCAGGGTCACAGGGACTCATTCATTAAAATATTTATTCATCTTGAAGATTCCTGCCTAAATTCAGTAAGTGGGTGAAGCGTTTATTACTGTTATTACTCATACTTGTTTTTTTTTTTGTATACTACTTACATTACTTTTACTAAGAAAAGACAAATACTGACAACTGAACTAAATCTTTTCAACCAAAAAATGGACTAAGTTTTTTCTTTTACTTTTATTATTATTGTTAATTAATTAATTTATTTCTTAGACAAGCGATATTCTAGAGAATGTTCAGGCTAGGTCTGTTTTGTGATTTTATAATCAGATAAAATATAAATAATAGGTATCTTACATGATCAAACCTTTTGTTTTAGCTTCAAAATGGTGCTAGAGAAAACCTCACAGTAGCCTGTTTTACGTACTCATAATTGATGAAAATCTCTTCAATGTTTGAAAAGTACTGAAGCTGTAATATTTCTGAAATTTTTTCACACTTTGCATCCAATTCTGAAGTTACAATGAATTAGAACATGAAGTTCAAATGGCATTGTGGAAAGTGTGTCTTTCTTGGCTCAGGACTCACTCAAAAGGGTTTCACCCCTGACAGGTCTTATTCAAAAACAATCAAACAAAGGAAAGCTATCTGGTAACATTAACACAAAGACAATATAGGCTGCTATTCCTTATAACCTACAGGGCAGTGCCAGGTCACACACTTTACTGGTGTCTATCTTCTGGCCCCAGTTTCAGCATTCATGTGATTATGTCTGAATCTCAACGTTATTTTCCTTTACCATTTCATTATTTGTAAGAATTGCATTTCCATACTACATGGCTGTAGAAAATACTTCCAATAAAGAAATGGTTCAAGAGTAAGAACAGTAAGAATTCACTTCAAAAACTGGAAAAAAAAAAAAGAAAAGGGTCAGACTTTCAATAACATATTGCACATGTCCTCTGGAGCATTAGGTAAAAGATGCTTTAAATTAACTTCTAGTTGAACTAACTGTGATTTCTGATGCTTAATTGGAATGCAAAGAGATTAAATAATAATAAGTAACAAACCTCATTGTAAACACAGTATCATGTACTATTGGTCAAACGTTAATGAGCTCTCGTGCCCCAGGGCTACTACATTGCAGATGAAGAGACATTGACTGAAGTTTTAGTGTTTTAGTAAGTGTTCAGATTCTGCTATGAAGCTTTACTGAAATACATTACCTTATATACAAATTTATAACCTCAGGTAGAAATATGATTGCTCCATTCAGCAGAAATAGTCATTGGCCTGTTGAGTCATCCAAAGCTCTGGAAGGCCATGGACCTTTGCAGCAAGCAGTTTTTTAATGGAAAGATCCCTGCAGGAAGAAGTCACATTGATCCAGACGCTGACTGCACTTAGACGAAGGTGTAAGACACAACTTTGTGACAGAGCCAGGAACAGCACCTGTAAATAATTTTCTGTTAAAAGAAACCTTTGACCACATGAATTTCCTGGAATAGAGGAAACTGGAAAGGAAAAAAAAAAAATCCTCTCTTTGAATTCTCATTTCTTGATTTTGTTTGGGACCTAAGTCCTCAAACTTATCACTGTGGTAATTACAGGCTACTTCTGGCAAGTGTGAGACTTTCTTGAGATTTTATAACCCAGCTTTCAACTTTTTCCTTTAGTCTTACAACAAAGGTAATGTTCCATTACTACATAATAAATAGTAAAGCCAGTCTTATGCCCTAAAAATCTGTTCCCAGTAGAAATGACTGGCTAGAGGGCCCCATGTTTGTTTGAAATAGCTTTGCGTAGTAGTTATATGGGAAAATCTTATGAAGAGCTTTCATTTTTGGATGTAACACTGACTTTATCCCTGAGTTTTGGATCTGAGCTAACATTACATGATCTCTAACAAGATGAAAGCAAATAGCCCTTTAGATTTTGAGAAGTGGGAACTGATCACCGTTTCAGTTTACTTCAATGGTTCTTTGAGTGCTTTGCATCCCTGAGAATAACATCACAAAATGCTGAACAGGTACATCTTGATTAAGGTTAATAATCTTAGCAACAAAATTTTATTTCTGAAATCATCTATCAAAAGCTAAAATGCTTATTTTATTTCTTCTATTTCTTCTATGAGAAAAATTAAATACATAACTGAGGAATTAATGATTTATATTCTTTATATCTAAGAATCGACTGGCCGGTTTCCAAAACATATGATGATCAATTTAAAAATAAATCTAAAAGGTCTTTAAAAAGTTTAATAAACTTTAACTCTTTAATAATAATTCTGATGGTTATAAAATTAATATATTGTAATATATATATAAAATCTTTACCCATTCAGCTTCTCAAATATTTGGGAATTTGGTCATTCAAAATTGTGACCACAGTCAAACACTTTTATCATAAATAACCAGTACTTGAAAATAATTTTAGCCAAATTCCTTATATTGGTGCAGACTGATAAAACAATCAGCCTTGAAAACTCTAATAATGACATAAGGAAGCAGTCTGGGATGAGAATACTGCAGAGAATCATATTGCAGGTGGGGGTAGGAATCATTATGCAAATTACAAAAAAGCATAGCAAAGGTCTCCAAGACTTTCAAAGTCCTCTAGATACTAAAAATATTTTAGTGTTGAAGAGGTGACTGTTCCTGGCACTCTAGGAACTGACTTCCACTGTCTATTTGTTATTTGTTCCTCTTGATTTATAAGCAACTGAAACTCAAACATTGGTTCAAGATGTTTTATGACCTGCTGTGTCATAGAGTCAGGGCAGGCTTTTTTTAATATTTTTTTACTCCATGGAACCCTAGACACAGAGGGTTTGATTCTGTTTATAAACTGATGAGGACTCATGGGACCTCTTTTCCCTGATATGTGCAGAAAGATATTTTGTATGTCCTTTTCTTCTGACATGCACACAATGTATGCATGGTTAAGGTATTTATTATAGATGTCAAAGATGACTAGAGAAGAGAGAAATATTTAAGAGAGCTTTTACTTAGGAATTTAAGTTCTTTGTATTCAATTTTTTTTTTCTTCAAAATTATATTGTTCTTGCATCTTGAGAAAATGAATAGTCATTGAAACACAGGATAGTCTGAATGATTAGAATATTAAAGTATCTGATGGCACTCTGTGCTAAAGACAATACTTGTTTTAGATCTATCACTTGAGTGGAAGCAGACCAGTATGCTGTATCATAATGGCCATAGCAAGGATCTGATTTAAAGAAAAGCAAAAAAAAAAGCAAAACAAAGTAAGATTAAAAATAACAACAACAACAATAAATTAAACCAAAACCAGGATAAAGTATTCCTTAACACTACAATGTGTGTAGGAGAAATGTATTATTATGGACTACTTCCATTTGGAAGGCAGATGTTGAAACTCTCACCTAACAAATAATAACAAACTTGTGTCTTGCAGTTCAGCCAATCAATAGTAACAGTAAAACAACTTAAAAGAAATTGAACCCAACTATTTTAGACTCTAAATAACAATTAAGGTCAAGCTGTAAACTATAGATAGAGCCTAGATTCATGACCTTAACATTTAATATGGGCAGAGCTTGAACCTGCCAATAACACATATGCATTGAAGGTTTACAAATGGCTCATTTCCCAAAGCTACGGAAAGTTCTAAGCTAGGATGATTGAGCAGAAAAATGAAAGACATGAAATAAATAAAAATAAGGACTTCATTAACAAGAGCTCATTATCTACTCAATAAAGCCATGACTTCAATTAAAAAAAAAAAAAAAAAAAAAAAGACATTTTAAAAAAAGGAGAACAGAACTGGTAGAACCCTTGATAAATATGGTTTTTGTAAGGATATTACTAACTAAAGGGAGTTTTAGCTATGTATTGAATATATGAAGGTCACAAATTTTTAAGACATACAGAAAAAGCTGAATGTGGTTTAGCTATGAGACAAGTTAACATATAATGACACTGGAATGATATTTTTGTATTGCATTAGTGTCATAGCTGTGTGTTAAAAAATGGCTAATTGGAATAAATATTTTGAAGTCAATGGATCTCAGTATCCTGCACCCAAATATGTTAAAGGAAAGGCTCAGAAAGTGTTCATCATATTGATGTTAATCCTCAATAAATCTTGTTGTATTAAGGAAATTCTAGATGATTTGCAGAGTGCTACTGTGCAAATATTCAAAAAGTACCAAGTGATAAAATCAGATAACTATTGGCCTAGGTGATTAATCCAGTGATTAAACCAATGGGATACCACATACGGTACTAACCTGAATAAAAATCAACACAGAGAAGCCTCAATAATGCCAGTTAATATTTTCCTGATAATAAATCTAATCAAATCTGGCTCAGTTTTAATAGATTACAAGTCTGACAGAAGTTGAAAAATTGATAAACGTAATTGAATTGAATGTAATATACTTAACCTTTTAATAAGGCCCTAACTTGCAATGTATAACAACCCAATTGAATCATGAGCACTCTACAGTATCAATAAAGCATGTGTTATATGAATGAAGTCCTGACCAGCTGATCAAGAGTTATAGAGTGTCAGCAGGGAATCACCAAGTGGGGATATTTATAGTGGCAGTCCCATGGAACTTTGTCTGGTCTTAAAATACTGTTTTCTCCTTTATGATGATTTAGAAATAATAATAAGATCACTAGTTGTCATATTTCAAGTTAAAATTAAAACTCAAGGCATAGTGAACATATAGAAGAAAGCAGAATAATGAGCTAATAGAATGGGCCCAATCCTGGTATATTTTAGATAGGAGAGATCTTATATCTAACTACCTGCACCCTGCACCTAGTGTCTATTATACTGTGTTATCTATTGGCATGTTCTATGTATTTCAGTGTACAACCCTCTTTCCCCTCTTCTTTAACGTAAAGGGGCTGTATAGACTGATAGAGCATATCCATGAGTCACAGAGTGAAGATCAGGCATGTATGAGGCTGCTGGGATCAAAACAGCTGATGCTGTTTGCAACCTGGAAGCAATGCTCAACTATTCTGTCTGTGTCACTTCTGGACCACCATGGTGCCATACTGCACTACACTGAGTGAATATAACTTGTCACCTAACTTGTTGGGGGAATCCTATATCTTAGAGGCCTCTCTCAGAGGCACGTCCATAGAGTCACAGAGCTTAGGGCCATAAGCAATCATCCAAGCTCCTGTACACTGAAAAACATGGAAAGTCAGCCAGTCACTTCAGAATTAAACTTGTGGTTTATGTCTCACTGCATCTTCCATTGAAGACAGGTGTCTGAACTACGCCTGAAATGCACCTACCTATGCTACTGCCCTTGCAGCATATACTCATCGCTAATCACTAGTTAAGAGATTGTGGAACTGATCCAGCTCATGAAATGACATGGAAAATATCCCATTAATTTCAATAAGTCGACAGTTTACACTACATAAATGTTTTCCATAAAACTTTCAAGTACATTTCCTTATACATATACATAGAAAAAAGCCCCCAAACTAGTTTTTCTAATATAGGATTAAAACTACATTAATTAAAAAAAATTGTTACTTGTATATATAGAAAATGAGATAAAATATTTGCACAATTGCAATGAAAATCATAAGAACTCATCTAGTAGTAACTACTACTACATTATTATTACTGTTATACATGTATATACATATATGTTAGTAATAAACTTTTTTTTTTTTTCACTATCTAATCCTGTTCTTGTACAATACTACATATGTATTTGGAACATTTTTCTTAGCGTGCTGTAATTTGACAGAACTCAATGCAATTTCCAGATATAAGAACATTGTCTGAAAAGTCTATATAGACACTATACACTAAGTGTATATCAGTAGATCTTTCCCAAAACTAGCTTTATGCACTGAATAATGCAAATGTTAAAAGGTCGTCACATTTTTTACTACATACTTCACCATTCTTCTCAATACACTGATTTTCTTTCTCTATTCTTTTTTAAGTATGCCCTCATCCCCATATTGAATTACCCAGCTTGTATCAAAGGAAGGACTTAATATTTGTAATTCTAATATTTCAAATTTCATTTTTTTGCAGTGGCTATTAAGTGGAAGAATCATGAACAGAAGATAATTCAATTCACAAAATCATGGTAGACTGATAGTTCAGTAAACAAGGTGAATATAACTTGCAATAGGGAGTCAAAACACCCAAGAGAAACAATAGTTTACCAATGAATGCAGTAAGAATCATTCAGCAGTACCTGCAGTCATGACACTGAGTGGCGAGTGTATTTGGATCTTGGTAATTTCTTTTAGGAGAGAGTAGACAGCAGACACCAAATTACTAAATTATCCTATTACACTTTTATTTAGAAATGTACAGTTCATGCAGACAGACTTTGAAAAGGCTGGATTTTAACAGCAAAGTAGTGCAATTCGAGCTCAGGCACCAGCTAGCAGCAAAGATATTTTTCACCATCTGCTCTTGGAAAATCCAGATTCTCTTTCCCTGTACAGCCCCCACACATTTTCCCTTACAGTGTTCATCTTCCATTCTAAAGATTTCTAACCTGGTAATACTTCTGAACCCAAAAACGCTGTACAAATTCATGTCCCTCCTTGAAATCAATGGCAAAGCTCGCATAGACTTCAATAAGCCCAATAAATTGCCCTTTAAATTGCAGAAGTCTGAAGTTGGCCATCTGGCTCCAGATGGTCTGAAGCTAGTCTTTCAGGACAGATTCTCCAGAGCTATCTTAGAGAGCAGATTCCATTCCTGCTGGGACTGGAGCCATCAAGTCTAGGGGCACCTCGCCAACACAAATGGGAAGCCACTTCTACCAGTGAAAGGCCCACCTGGTATTCAGTCAGTACTTCCTTAACCTTTCTATCACAAAATTGCTGACTTTTTTTTTTTACCAAAAATTACACGTACCCCCTACCCCTAAAACAATGGTCTCAGAATTTATATGCAATAGCACATATGCATATAGCTTTGCTGGGGATCATTTAGAGAATCATTCATTCTGGTTTTATGCATCTCTGCATCATTATTATTACTATTATTGTTATTATTATTATTATTATATATTCTGAATTACATTCTGTTCGTACATTCACCACAATACTATCAAAAAATAACAAGCATTGATGTTTTTCAAAACAATTTACAATTCAGATCCTGTTCAGAAAAATCAGTCATTTGTGTGGGCATAAGTAGTTGCAAGCAAGCCTTCCTTTCAATCCTATATACTTCAGTCCTTTTACATTTCTTTACTGGATAATTAAGTTACCCAATCTTTGCAAGTGTTTTACCCACTGTTTAGAAATTATTTCCTTCTCTATATAACATGATTTCGTGGTCATGATTTGCCAAAATCACTTTAAAAAACAAACAAACATAATATGTATTTGTAGTAATATATTTTTTAATATGAAACTGAATCAAGGCAGAAGTCCTCTACTGTTCTCCAGAAAAAGTGATGCTGTTATGCAGCCTCTAATTTTCACCACATAACCCCATCAGTTTTGTGAAGACCTCTTGGTATTCATTCTATGGAATTAAAAAGAAATGACGTGTATACCACTGATGGTGATTTAATGAAAATAATAGAATTGTGGAGGTACTCGATTGCAGAAGAGCAAATGAAGGAACAAAGTATTCATGGAAAAAAGAGTTATGAAATTTGCTCTTGCATAAGTTTGACTTCTATTCCCAAGAAATGACAAGGAGTTAAAAACCGCAAAACTATTTCAGGATAATAGTAGAGCTGACTGAATAACAGGAAAATTATTTCACAGAAAAATAATTTCAACATTGTTTCTATTCCACAGTGTACAGAAACTCATACCCATTTCCTGTTAAAAAATAAAAATGAATTTTCACATTTTAAAATCAATATAAGAATTAACACTGAAATGTCAGCTGAAGCTAAGCAAATTCAAACTAGAGAAAAGGTACATATTTCTGCAGTGAACACAATTAACCTCAGAGCAATTTACTAAGGTTTGTAGTGGATTTTCTATTATTAGAAATGTTTAAACCAAGACCAGAATGATTTTTTTTTTTTTCCTGAAAGTTAATCTGTCATTCAAGCAGAACCACTGGACTAAAGGAGGGTTTTATACAGGAGTTCAGACTAGACAGTGACCATTTGAAAGCCCACCAGCCTTTAAAATTTATTAGCTAAACTCTGCAGAGGAGTAATTAATGACATTAAAAAGAAATACATTGGGCTTTCATTTATGTTAAGAGCTAAACCAAACGTAATCATGAAGTACAGCTTTGAAAACTTTTCTGAAACTGATTTATGAATACTAATATTTGGAGAAGCACCTAAAATCTACTTAAGACAGCTGCATGTCCCAAGGGATCGCTAAAAAGATAAGGAGTTTCCTTCTAAGTCAGTCTGACTATCACCAATATTTTGCATATTCTGCAATAGTACCTATAATGCTTTCAAAGCACTTTGGAAAGGTGGAAAATCAATATTTTCCACATTTTATAGCTGGATGAATTGAAGCTCAGATAAATAAAAAAAAAACATCCCTAAGGTCATACAGCTTGTCAGAAATAAAATTTATAGTCCTCATACCAAAATCTATTCTCCAGCTACTAAACAATGCAAGTGTTGCAGACTTCTTTTTGTACAGGTGGCACAGGAATGAAGTAAAACTCAACTTTTAGTACTATACAGCAAAGTCTCCCTTTAACTTTCATATGTAGACAGTCTGTGTTTCCCAGGGCAAATCTTTTTTTTTTTTTTTTTTTTTCTTTTTTTCCTTTCAGCACTAACCAGCCTAGCTAGAAGTGTTTTACCCATTTGCCGTCTTTCACACTAGCTATGAGGGAGGACAGATGAAGAGAAAATAATGATGCCACTGCCAGTCAGAACGTCTGAATCGCCCAATATATGTATTCCTTTAAATATTTGCTGTCTTGTAATCTCCTTGGAGCCAAACTGAGTCTTATTCTGCTCTTCATACTGTAGTGATGCACTTTTGGCACTTAATAAATGATCTTCAACAGTATTCAGGAAAATAACCACATTTAAAGGCACTGTTTAACAATTGTAACACTCAAGACAATGACACTTATAAGACAATATTTAGAGTCACCATTGCAAGAGAGTAAAGAAAATCCTTATTTGCAAAACTTTAACAAACATTTTCTCTCAGGATCATTGTAAATCAGTAAGTAAACATAAACACTCTTTTCCCTGAAGAAAACAAACAAACAAACAAACAAAAAACCACATCATCAAAGATGTTTTATAGTCTTAAATATGTTAAATAAATGTAGTTACATTAGAATTTTACACACTGCCATCTCACACATACAGAAATCCTTTCCCACACATGTGAAGGTCTGGCTACAGTCAGGCAAACCACTCTATGTGTCAGCCTAAATGCCCACCTGGCAGCTTGGGGATGCAAAGTAAACCTTTGCTCAGCTGGGTGTTTTAGCCTCAGCCTCTAAAGTCTTCTCATAATCTTTCATTTTTACCCCAAGAAGCAAATTTTATCTAGCACAAGTCTGTAGGAAAGAATCATTGAGCATTTCACCTTTCCAAAGCCCTGGACACCAGGCAGGATGATCACAGAAGTCCTAGAGCAAATCTTGTCTCAGAAGCAGCAACTAAACCCACTGATGTCCTGTCTCGCAGAGTAACAATTTACACCCTAATGCCTGGCACCCAAGAGAGCTGCATGCTGAAGAGCCCAATGTGCAAAGCAATGAAGGAGCACTAATACTAGCTCTTGTGAAGGCTAAACTGGGTGTAATGCATAATCACTTACCTAATTTATGTGGATTTTTAAAATGTCTCTTGGTACAAGGTAAAAAAAATGCTACTGTAGTGGGATTTCAAAAGCATTTTGAACAGATATATGGAAAGCAAGTGTATGAACCTTTCTCAGAAATACTGTGGTTTGCCATAAAACTGCAACACTGACTAAGACAGCACTCAACATTGACCAGTTTCTGTACTCAAGGAGGATGATCCCATTTCACATGGATATCCATAGAAAGATGCAACAAGACCAAGCGGCTTGGCTCAGACCAAGACCAAGTTGGCTTTCAGGCTCAGCTTGTTTTCCTAGACATGTGTCTAGGAGTGTTTAGGAAAATTAAAACAGAGACTTACCAATTCTTTTGTAATAGCTATTCAATGTCAAAGGGCAATTGCATAGCAACACTGGGTTCTGTACCCTCCTTTGGGAGAAGTTGGTGCCGTTGTCACATATAAAGATATTAACTTTAGGATATTCTCTGTCTTTTCTAATCGCAAGTTACTGGAGAGCTACACTTATATAATTATTATTTTTATTATGTTCCTTACATATGTTAAAAAATGGTTCCTAATTGTATGTTTAAGTCTTTGTCACAACTTCTACAAGCCAACTCCAGAAGAAACAAGAAGAGCTTTTCATTAATTTAGACATCCAACCACCTGAAAAAGATTTAAGGTCCATGCAATGCAGTTATTCTGCCATTTCCACAGGTGGCTTAAAGGCTTATTTGAAATAAAGCTGAAGATCTTTTTTTTTTTTTTTTTCTGCAGCATAATAAATCTATATTAATATGAAAAAGAATTAAATGGTACATTAAAAAAGGTAAAGTTCCATCCCACTGCAGAAGAGATTTCTAAATTGAAAGCACAAAGCACACTTCTTGGAAGACCCAAGATTCCATTTTCATTCTCTTTGACTTTTCAGTGCTCCCCATTCCACCAAACTCCTTCAATTAGCACTTGAGATTCCAAGTTTCATGGTTCTGCTTTTGTCCTTTGCTTCCTGAGTATGTCAGTGGGAAAGTGGCATGGTGTGCCTTTGGATTAAATATAGCAAGAAATCATTTTACTATCGTCTGACTGAGTTTAGTCTCTAGGTTAGCTGCTACTCTAGATTTTGCTAGTGGATTAAATCATGCAAAACACAACCTTCGGGAATGCATTTTTACCAATAACTCACTGCAAAGCTAAGCAAAAACAACACTCTTTGGTCTAATGAAAGACTAAGAAGCAATACAAAACTATTCAGATCTCTATTACCTATATAATCCCCTGTGGAGCATGTGTACTCTGACAACAGCAGTGAGTTACATGGTTAAATTTTTTTATTTTTTTTAATCTCCCCATTAAATATTGCCTTGCATTAATAAGTCTTAATAATATTTCCATTCTACTTAAATAGAGTTATACACACAAAAGTCTGGGAGGAAAACAAATTTCTGCTAACTTCTCACATCCTCATGCACTTGCTAATACAAAAACTGTGAAGATTCTGATAATGCAAACAAGAAAAGTTACCTAACTTTTGGTAGATTAAACATCTAATGTACATCAATCATGAATTATTAGAATATTTGGAGGCTAGCTCCTACATATGATTATTAGGATACATGTTGAGAAATATATAACCTAACTGAGCATTTGTATTTGCATTTGCTTAGAGAATCACAAATTACAAGAGCAGGCCACTTTTTTTTTGCATATTTATGTGTTTAATATCTTCTTTGTCAGGAACTTCCCAGGCCTTAGTTTGGTGCATATTGTGTCAAACTGCACAGACCCTCAGGCCCACTATCTGATGACTTCCATTTAAGTAAATGAGATGTCTTCTCAGACCTTCCCAACAATCTGCTATGTAGATTTCTTACCTTATTGAATCCCAACCGCCATTTCAGCCTGACAACAACACAAATATCAAATTCTTTCTGCAACCCTGCAAACAGTGATGATTTCTTTCAGCCTGCCTTGGTATGCAGAGAGAACAACTCCACCAAATTTTTAAAACACCATTACTTTATCCTTTAAATCCTTTCTTTGCTTTACTTTTGCTATGGTATTTACAAATCTCTTCCATCTGGTATTGATTAGGAATTATAAACTCTACTTTATTGTTCCACTGTGTTCATTTAACTTTTCCCCCCCATAACCACATTTCTTTATTTATATCCTGACACACATACTGGAGACATCACGGGACCCGGAGGTTATGCCTATACTAGTAACTTAAACATGCCCAGGACCATCCTGTGGCACTAAGGCCAGCAAGCACAAAAATGTGAGCATCCACATAAGCCTGTGTTAGAATCCAAAACATCATGGACATGTGTTAACAGCCTCTTGGGAGTGGTCCCTTATCAGTACTAATTTCTGAGCTATGTGTAGGAGTTGTTTTGGAAGGTTTTGGCTGGCACAGCCCAGAGTGGCAGTGCCTAGGAGCACACCTGGGTGCTGCTTAAGTCACTAGTACAGACACAGCAAACTCTTTTCCCCTCTAATTGTCCATACAGGCTTTAGCATGAAGCAGTACAGGTGTTCGATTATGTCCCAGACATTTCCATAATACCGATAACAAATTAAATTTTGTAGGAAATGCTGTTTTATAAAAACCAGTTGTTTTATATAACTTCCCACACTGAAAACAACAGGCTCCTATAGATGCACAAAGTAATTTCTTGTTGTAATGGCCATACTAAATTCAAAAGTCTAGCAGCAGCTGAAAACAGATCAATTTGATAAGGCATATCAGAGACTGAAGCTGATTTCAGGTGCTTGAAAAATGAAAGCATAAGAAGGTTAGATGTGGCTAACCAAGGAATACAAATCACAAGAGGTACAATTTGATTATTATTTGATTAGATTTGACTGAGTTGCCAGCAGGTCAAGGGCGGTGATCCTGTCCCTCCCTCTGCTCAGCACTGGTGAGGCCACACCTAGAGCGATGTGTCCAGTTCTGGGCTTCCCAGTGCAAAAGGGACCTGCAGCTCCTGGAGAGAGTACAATAGCAGGCAACAAAGGTGATGGCAAGACTGGAGCACCTCTCCTATGAGGAGAGACTGAGAGAGCTGAGGATGTTCAGCCTGGAGAAGAGGAGGCTCTGAAGGATCTTTTCAGTGTTTATCAAAACATAAAGGGAGATTGCAGAGAAGACAGAGACAGGCTCTTTTCTGTGGTGCCTAATGCCAGGACAAGAGGCAGTGGGCACAAACTGTAACACAGAAGGATCCCTCTGAACATCAGAAAGCACTTCTGTGCTGTGCAGGTGATGCAGCCCTGGCATGGGTTGTCCAGAGAGGTTGTGAAGTGTCCTTGGAGACCTTCAAAAGCTACCTGGATGTGGTCCTGACCAACCTGCTCTGGGTGGTCCTGTTTGAGCAGGAGGGGTCTTCTTTGGGTCCCTGCTAACCTCAGCCAGTCCATGATTCTGTGATTATCAAATTTCTGACCCAAACCCATTTGAAACTCCAGTGGAAGTTCAGCAGAATGCTAGTTCTCTCATCTTTACATATTAATTTAGATGCAAACAGAAACTACCTGGAGGTGTTGAGGGGCTCCATAGAGCAAAGTATATGCCAATGATTGCTGACACAAGTGATCAAGTTCTTATCTCCATATAGTACAAACTCACCAATTTTATTTTATTTTATTTTATTTTATTTTATTTTATTTTATTTTATTTTATTTTATTTTATTTTATTTTATTTTATTTTATTTTATTTTATTTTATTTTTTATAACTATCATCAGAGTAGTACTGGAACTAGATTCCAGATCTATCTCCTGACATACTAGTTCCACATGCAGGAGTTTTTATGGCAGGTATAATGTGAATCTGTGATATAGCAGACACTTAAGACAGCAAAATGTTTTTAGATTTAAGGTTCAAAACCTTGGTGTTTGCTTAAAGATGGATAATTAAGAAGATAAAAATGTAATTGGCAAGGTAAGAATATGCATTCTAGCTTTTTGCCACATACTGTACAGTTACAAGCAGAGACAAATAGAATGAAAAGTCATTGATTTTGAAAGCTAATATAATGTTTCTTAAAGTAATGGAGGCATGATGCAAAAATGGAAACCATATAGACTTTGTGTTTAGAAAATGATTTTTAAAAATCTCCTTGTATTTCCAGGAGATATCTGTCAAATTCCAGAAGCTGATGAACCAAATTCACCAAATACTTTTGTTTGCTTTTTCTGTGAAGCCTAGAACCAGAACTAATTACTGTACACTTAACTCAAAACATTTAAGAGTAAAATGTAGCCAAGCTTGATCTAAGAGAGTGAAGAGTAGACTGTATTTAGATTTGTCTACCAATACTTTGGTCAAATGGTCCATTTTGTAAGTTTCCTGAATTCATCACGTTTGATGTATGTTACATGTTTTACTGATGGCATCAATCAAAACAAACAAACAAACAAATAAATATGTGATTTGCCTCTGTTTTCCTGAGTGAGTTTAACATTCATAAAAAGTTTTAAAAAGTATGTGTTTAACTCTATCCATGAGTGAAAACAGAAAAAATGCATTCTTCCAAGATGTTACACAGTTGTGTTTGCAATCCTACATGTTAGGATTATCCATGAGGTTTCTGTGTACAAGAATTTTCACCAGGAAGGGTTTAAAAGATCCAGATTATATAATACGGCTACATCTTTCATGAACTGGAATAAAACTAATACCTGTTTCAGATAGGACAACACCACCTTGCATCAGACTTCTCCACAGCAGTGCAATACTCTGCATCTCATTACTAACCCCTGCATGCATTGCCCAGGGCTTTCCAAAAGTTGTAGTAGCTGTCCTGTTGGCAAACATAAATGCAATATATCTGGAAGACACAGCGTTATGTATTTGTCAACATTTTCTTTTCCTTTTCAGATTGGCATTGTAAATTCTGGGGATGAGCGAGTGAGTGGATGGGAAAAGAGCCCAAGTTGCAAAAGGGAATCGACATGTCAGTGCCCATTGTTGACTAGAACCTCCTTAGCATGCTGCTATGAATCAACAGACATTTCTACTTTCACACTTACATAGATCTGTTATAAAAGACATCCCAGAGCTCTGTTTCATCTTCCTTGCGTTACAATGTTTATATGCTGCCACTGGGACAGAGAACAGATGTGATGGATTAACTTGCAATAAATCATATGGCAGGGAACACACAGCATTATCATTCTAAAGAGGCTGTATTAAGTATTCTGCTAGAAATAAGAACATTTCCCTCTTCCTTGAAATAACTCTTTCTTTATCCCACAAATGACCTTTTCGTATTGTGTCCCAAACTCTAAGCTGATCTGGGCTACAGTAGTGCTTTACTTCACTTTCAAAAATTGTATTAATTATTTGCTCAGGTTCAATGAAAACAAAGATTAATCATACTCTCCAAAGTAGTGATACATAGCACCATGTCCCACCATTTTCTCTTTCATTAAAACTAATGAAGAGAAAGTTTCTCACAACTCACAGAACTCCCACAAGTAAAGCAGCAACAAAACTGAAGCCCTGCTGGTCCAGTCACATCCTCCCCAGGGAGTACTTCTACTCCCCTGACATCTATTTTCTGATGGCAAGATGCCGACTCCTACAACCTCCACAAGGAACCCAAGAGTCATAACATCCCCTCATTAGTATTTGCACACCATCTGGTGACTATTACTGAATTAACTTCTGACAGAAAACAAGTTTTTAGAATATAAATAAAAAATTAGACTGATATGCAACCTTACTCTTCCCTTCCCCTCTCCCCCAAACCGCAGAATTTTTACAAGAGAAAGAAGGCTAGATAAAATTAAAAGGCTAAAGAGTATTTCAAATGTCCTCATTGCCCTTCTTCCCAATTTAAGATTTAGTGCAGACACAAGCTGCTTGGGTACAGCTCTTAGTCCCTATTTGCTTTTGTTAAATAGCATTCACACTGTTGGACACTGGAAAAAACTAAGTGCTAACATTATAGTAATTTTACACCAATCTAGCATTTTTCTTCTCTGAAGATACTTGTAAGATTAAAACCCTGTGAGTTTCATTTGTCCTGGTAAGTCCCCAGATGCTGCAAGGACTTCAGTTTCTGAAGCTCATTTCCCCTGTAGTACTGCTCTGGGAGAAGAGAATAAGGTAAATCTTCAGACTTGACTGTTCAGCACTAGTTAAAGGATTTTTTTTTCCCCCTCTAGGGTGGAGAGTTTTGGGGGGTTGAGGAGGGGAAGGGAAAAAGAAAGAATACAAGACTTTTGTTTAATCTGGGGTGTGTGGAAGTGTGGGTGGGTGTAATTTAGTGCCATTCCTTTCAAGGGGAAGAAAATCCTGGCAACACACATTAACCAGCTATTTAATTTCACTGGTCACTATTACAAATAAATCACAAATTACAATTAAGAACAAAATTGTTACAATGCAATATAATTGGCATGGTATTCGTTAGTTAAAAGAGAAACAAGTTCTCCACAAAGCAAGCAGAGTTAAAACTGGTCCGTTTAGCCAAACTGTAGAGTTTCAAAGAAACAAAACTCTTGATGCTGTAGCATATTTAGGAAAAACAGCTGTTCAGGTTACATGCAGCATTTATCTTTTAAATGAAATACTTTGGTAATATTAAAGGAATTTTAATGCAACTGCAAAAAATTAAAAATAAAATACCAAGGACCATATGGTACTGCCATAAAACATTTATGTCCAAATATTTGCTCTCATTCTCATCCAATGAAAACAAAGTCCTAACTAGGAAGCAGAACTCATTTCTCTCCTAACAACTGGTAAAATATCCCCCTGCCAAATGACAAACTACAGCAAGCAAATGCCTCCTTGCTTATCATAATTGAATGCAAACTTTTTCAAAGTAGGCAGGAGGTATCTAAAGTTGCAACAAAATACATTACCGTTCACTAGCAGACCTCACTGTACTGCTCTCCTTGTGAAGTATCTGCAGTGAGGGAGGTCAGGAGACACACTAACAGTAAAGATGATTTTCTCTCCAAATCACTTAAAGACTTTACATGCTAACACTGAAATCTATGGGACTACTTAGGTTAGTGAAGTTAAGCATATGTGCAGCTGTTTGCAAGATCAGAGTCCAAGCACAACTGATGATGATTAAAATTTGTTTCTTAATCAATACTCTAGCCAAGAGAGATTGAAAGTTATTTTAATTGCTGGTCTTGGAAATGTTAGACGTCTGATTTCATGTTTAAGGGATCCAGATTCCACAGGTTAAACCTCTTTAGTTATAATGCTGAGCATTCTGGCCCAAATCCAACAAAACACTTAAATGCATGCTTGACCTAAACCACAAAGACAGCTGCAGTGGACTTAAAAGTTAAGAATTTACAGGATCAGGGAAAGAATGCTCAGTACCATTCAGGATCAAGCCTAAACATCATAAATCTCCTTAAATGACCTATTTCTGAAGCTTCTTCCTTCTATAACTTAAGATGGGGTATGTGACAATGTGATAATGTTAAAATCTATTTCCTTCTGGCATTAGGATCACCTATATTCACCACTCGTGAAGAAAAAATGAAACCCCAATGACATTTTTGTAACTTTAAAAATGTGGTAAAAAAGAGCAGTTTCTTGGCCTAGAGCTGGAGCACTGAATACAAAACGTGACACTGAAGCATGCTGATTCTCTGATCTCAGTACAACTTAACCTATAGTTGAGGAAAAGTAATAACATGCCAGGATGGTAACGCAATTAGAGAAATTCACACAAACTCAGGGACAAAAATAAATGCAACTATCAAACAGACTTTCTAAAAACAAGTAGGAGTTTTCCACTTGTGGCTTTAAACAGACATTTTGTTTTGTATAAAATGTTTGGAGGAAGAAAACAAAGGAAAATGATATAGGCACTTCCCATCTTCTTGATGTTAGCAGACCCCGGAAAGGGTAGTTTTAATGTTGTAGAGGTGAATCAGGAAATTAATGCCAAAGAAAAAAGAACAAAAAGCAAAAGTAAGAAAGTAATTGCAGTACTATATGCTTTGGATTTAGTGATACTATTAAAAAAAATAACCAACTATCAGGGGATTGTGCCATTTACAGGGTCTGGAAGAGCAAGGGAAATCACAAACACCATCCTGTAAGTACTTACACTCCTTATCACCAGGTAGCTCTCAAGTGTAGACTCAGCTGAGTCATAAATAACACTGCACATGCAATTACACTTTCAGCACAGGATCTCCATTACCTCTGATCTCATTACGTAGAGCAGCCAGCTCAGGGCACACTTCACTTGCGCTGAGGGCATGTTTACACCACACAATGAAGGGCAGCCTGTGCATCCTCAGAATACAATTCACAGCAACACCAAACTTACTCTGATTTAAGATCCATACAGATGTGTCTTTATGGTGCTGTTCCTAAAGCATTCAGCCCCTCTGAAAAACAGGGCTTATTAGCCACATTTTCATGTTACAGTGCTGGGCTGGTGCTCCTTTGTGGAGATGAACCACCCTCTCCTTCCTGACCTGCACCACTTGCATGGTGCTGGGTGCTGGGAGGAGCAAGCACCAAGATCTCCCACCAGCTCCAGGAGTGCCCACATCCCCCTGTGCCAGCCCCAGGGAACAGGCAGCTCTACCCACAGCCCTCCTCAGGCAAGATGACATCCGTGTCCTGCGGTGCTTTCATGTAAACAGCATTTTTGGCTGTTTGTTTGGTAACGAGGTGGTAAACCTGCTTTTCTTTGCCATGCTGTTTTGAGTCTGAAAGATCGAGTGTCACTTCTTACTACAATTCCATCTCACTGTTTTTCCACACGAATGTAAAGGGAATTATAGTTTTAATACTCACCTTTGTATAAAAAGAGTGCAGAATTTGAGAGAGTAAGATACCTACTGCTTTTATAGAGTCATTTCTCATTTCTCTAAGAGAAAACTAGTATGATTTTTTTTTTTTCTTAAAAACGGGGACAGAACTGCTTTCTACAGATTCTTATCAGAAAGAGATAATGCTTCAGGAGGCATTGCAGTCACAAAAACTGACCTCCCTTTGTAACTGAGGCTATGGATGTTCTTCCAAGCCATTCTTTTTTGAAGAAGAGCACAGATTTTTAACAAAAATACCTATTTTATTTATACAAGTTTTATGGTTCCTGCAGTAGGGAATCACAGGGTTAAAAATCTTATGTATGTTGTTCAATAGATTTTAAAAAGTGTATTACAAAGGTTAATTCAAAAAAAAAAAAAAAAAAAAAAAAAAAAAGACCTCACTTTCTAGCCTCAGGGCATTGTTTTGCTTTTGTCTGTAACCTTCTGGAATTTTATTCTCTATTTTAGTACTTGTACACCATGACTAAGTAAACATCTCTGATAAGAAAACAGATGGTGATCTCAGATTCTTTCATTGTAGGGCATATTTAATATTTTAACCATTCTTCTCTTTTTCTCATGACACTCTCCAAAGCATCATCATCTTTCCTGAGAAGTAGGCACCAAAAATGAATGCTCAGTTAGCATTCTGATTAGATTTTCACCAGACCACCAAAATAAAAAAACTTTTTCTGTTCGTGACTTGAGATTTCCCATAGGATAAATCCAAACACCACATTAGTTTTCCTGTTGAGGTATCTGGGAGTTCACCTTCAGATGATAAGCAGAATTCACACCTTCCCACAACCAAGTCTCCATTTGCCAAGCACTATCTTTGTCTCTTATTTGTCTCCATATGACCATATTAAAATATGTGTCTCCTGATTCCAGTTATTATATATACATGTTTTATACACAAGCAGTCTGCAATCACCGTTTATCAATGATCTGTCATGTTCATCATCAGCCACTTCCTCCTCCCTGTAATGCTTATACATAATACAATTTTTCTTTCCAAAACAATGTCATCAAATAACAAGTAAATTTTCTGATCATTTCAAAGTCTGTCCATAAGTTAACTACAAAGCTCCAACACTTGATTAAGTCTTAAGCACTTTACTCACACTAACATTAAATACCTTGGTGCTTGGTGACCCAGGACTCAGTTATAGAAAGCAAATACAATATAGTAAGATAGTTGATGTGTATGTCCAGGATTCCAGCTTTGGTACCTCATTCAGAGATTTCAGGGAAGCCTTCATTAACATTGTATACAAACAGAAAAGGTTGATCTTATACAGAGAAATGATTAACAAAATAACCTTTTCAGTAGTACTCCTTTATCTAGTTCTTGTATTTCATAAAACACTTGTGCATGGAGCAGATAGGTTTTAGACAATAAAATGCTCCTCACTTCAGAGACATTTCACAAAATTCATTCTACCCACACGAGAAAGGTGACTAAGCCAGTGTGGCTACATTCATTCTCTAACTGGATTCAGATTTGAAGGTTTGGTTTTGGTTTAAAAGAGAGCATTGTTTGGAAATTCTGGACCTAGATCTTCCCCCTACTTCATTTTTTTATCATTTTAATCAGAAGGAAGACCATCATTAGGGGTTTATGATGTACTCTTTCTTTTGAAAGAAAATTAAGATGTCTTGGAAAGAAGAAAGGAAATGAAAAGAATTTGTCAGTTTAGCATAGTTACCCTATTTCAACAGTTAGCATGCTGGCTGCTACCTTAAAAGATACTGCTTGGTTTTCCTTCAAATGTGCCTTTTGGCAAACATTCTGACAAATTTATTTAAAACCTGTCATAACTTAAACCATCAAGTATCTTGTATAAACACGTCAATAGAATTTTCTGTCACCTTTATGACAGTCTACAGCTCTGGTGAGGATATGGTCCAATCCTAACCCTGCCTGTCCTGAGAGGGAAAACCATTCCCTGAGTTTAGTGGGGAAAGATCAGACCTTAATAATGAGAACAGGATTACTGTAGAGATATTGATTAGCTCACACTGTAGTCTGAATTAAGAATTGCAGATCACAGATAGAGATTCAACAGTTTCAACTCCTACGGGTTTAATTACAGAGGCTAATACTATAACTGTAAGCAGGGAAAAAAAAATAAAGGTTTTCAGAAATTGTTTTTCAGAGGAAAGAAGGAAAATATTATTAGTGAATGTTACTATTGGTGAAATTAAGGAGCCAATTCTTTAACCAAGTCTTGCTGATTACCTTTTAACATGCCATACTCAATAGGTTTAAAACTAAACATGTAAATAAATTATGTATTTTCCTGGACCCCACAAAACAAAGTTAAAATTTCTCTCTGGGTAGAGGTTGCTACCACAGCAAGATGAGCCTGACCTGTGTCTCTTTGAGAGTTGATCAGACAGGAGTCCAGCCAGACAAGAATCTACAACAGAGGCAGATGAACCATGCTCACTGATAAGCTGTCTCAAGGAAAGCAAGTGCTTCTTTTAAAGGAGTTAAAAATATAATAAATGTCCTCCCAAAACTGACTAATAAAAAAGGGAAAAGGCTCATTGCCATAGCAGGCTTTTAAAATTCTCTGCCCTGAGAACACCTAATTTTCTGTTCAAACCCTTCAGTTTTTTCTTAAATGGATTCTGACTTTTTGAGGAACATGGAGTAAACAGCTAATGCCAATTGCGATCTCCAGTGAGAAAACTAGCAGGCAATTCTTGGAGTGAATGCAGACACTTGCCATCTTCCTCTCAGAGACAGAAAATGTACATTTCTTGCTTCTGAAATCAAGAAATTAAGTCCATGCGTTTCTTTCACACAAGTACAAAAGCTATTTTTCCATTTAGAAGAGTGAAGATATACAGACATGGATAATCAGTCCTAAGCCTTCTTTTATTCCCAGGTTCTCACATTAGCAATAATCATGCTAGAAATCTGGAGAGTAAATCTGATCGTTAATTTAGTTTCCATTTTCATTTACTCACAAGATGATTCCAAACACCAAGAAGATCTGCACAGATTGATTCTGCCAGCTAAAAGATGGTTTGATCAAATGTTCAGCAGGAGAGAAAGACTTAAAAATGTAGATCAGAGAGAGAAGTTATCAGTAGACCACCATTATTGACATTTTTGCTCTCTTTATCATATGTAGTTCTTGGTGATCCAATTCATGTTTAAGATGTAAGCTGTCCATGCCACAACAGCTACAGTAGTATATTTGCTTTTTAGCAATGAATTCCAATTTATATTTTACTAAAAATGTTGTTGATGTGAGGGTTTGATTTTTCAACTCTTTTTTTTTTTTTCTTCTTTTTTTCTCTCTCTCTCTCTTTCTCTCTCTCTCTTTTTTTTTTTTTTTTTAATACTGCAGCTATTAGGGTTATTTTTTCTGGAGGGAGGGTGGTCACATAAAGAACAAACAGAATTACGGAGGGCTTTTTTGTTTGCTTGTTTTCACTGAAGATTTAAAAACATAATTCTGCACTTTCTCCAAACATTTTAAGGCTTGTTTCATACTTTTACTGTCTGCATGGGAGTAATTACACTTCTAAAGGATCCAGACTAAATCCAAGGTATTTTTGTGCTCATCATCACATACTCATGGTATCTGTAGTTTTATTTCAGTTTCCTCTGAAAGGAGGTACAATGTGTGCACTGGTTTCTATAGGCCACCTTTAAAGCAAGAGTATAGAGCAATACTTCAGCTTCCATTATGTATATCACTCATCCCTAAATGTGATATCAATGCAGTATAAGCATCCTCCTTTGCATATATGCAGAGTGAGATGTGCTATTACTTCTACAGATAGCTATGTAGCATCTTAGTGGTACTGAGCAAAAATGTAAACTGGGGAACCCCTTATTTATCTTATGAAATGGAAAAAACACTGAAAGAGAGCATCATATACCATTTATAATTATTTCATTCTGTAATCTATAATGTGGGAATAGTGACAGGCTGCATGCATTTTTTCAAATGTCTTGCATAGAGCTAAAATAAAGTCCTATTTTATTTTATTTTATTTTGTTTTGTTTTAATTATTTTATTTTATTTTATTTTGTTTTGTTTTGTTTTGTTTTGTTTTGTTTTAATTATTTTATTTTATTTTATTTTATTTTATTTTATTTTATTTATTTTATTTTATTTTATTTTATTTTATTTTGGATATTAATTTTAGTCAGGTCAAAGGCAAACAGCTACACTTTCATTAATGAAATGCTCTTAAGCTAATTTCCATTTGTATGCAAGCAACATCATCAGGTTTAGTACATGCACACAGTCGTACATACTTACTCTGATATCTGCATGAGAAGAAAGCGAACAGGCTGTTGATTTATTACACACAAATTGAATGAATAAGATAACATTTTATTAGCAAGATGCCATTATAAAAAATGACTATAAATGGGTACAATACAAGTGGTATATGGCCTTATCAGTAAATCTACTGTATGTTAGGACCTGGTACATGTTGTAATAAAAAGATAATTAAAAGTATTGAATCACAGAACCATGCCACGAAACAGCCCAGTAACAACAAGCTCCATTAGTGAGACAGTATGTACAGCCAACCTGGTTCAAAAAAGACTGAAAAGTGAAATCAAATTTTTAGGAAGCATGAAAAAGCCTAAAGTCCAAGCAGTAAAAGAATAAAGAGGGGAAGTATTTTTCTGACTTTCCTTAAAAGAGACTACAAATATGACTTGACACAAGGCTTTCTTGTTTGAGGAGCTTTGTCTCATACCCTTAACGAGCATGTTTCTGGTAAGGTGATATTCACACTCTTTAACTGCTGTCATATAGCACACTGAAAAGCAGTGCAAATATTTCAGAGGGCTTTTTTTTTTTTTTTTTTTTTTTTTTTTTTTTTGGTTTTATGACTAGCACTATGTCTGGCTCCAGAAATATGCACTGTCTTCTCCTCAATCCTCCCCCTTCCCCTCAGGTCAGCTGCTACCCCTCCCTCTGGTCAGTTTAAGATGGAGATGCTGCCTAAGCGCTGCTGTACAAAATAAGCACACAACATTTTCTCCTGGGAGCTGGTTCATGCAAAACACTGCCCCGCTGAGAGAGTGGAAATTTACCCATAAGACATTCTTCCAGCAGCAAGACTCCAGAGGAAACCTGATCAGAATTTTTAAAGACATGCCTTGATTTTCTCTCTAATTCCTTCAAAGTTTCATGGGGAAAAAAAATACAAACCAAATGTTTAAGGTTTGTTATGCCTGTGCTTGACCAGAAACAGCCTGAGATATAGTCTAATTTGAGGATAAAAGCTGAGAAGAAGACAGCAGTGGATTATTTTCAATAGATTTTCTGCTGCTATGTCTTCTCCTATGATTTCTTTTTGTTTTTCTTTCATGCTCCTGACTTTCAGTTTATAGTCTCTGCAGCACTTCAGCTGATCAATACATCAGCTCTCTCCCCTCCAAGCAGGCAGAACCTTACTGGCTTTAAGACATGAATGTGGTATTTGCAAAATAAGAAATATTTATTTTTATGACTTAAATTTGTGTTGTGGATTTACCAAAGAAATACACTTCCAAGTAGCATAGAACATGAGAAAGGTGATGATTTTTAAGTTATTATTTCTTAAAGACCCTTGGAAAAATATGTAGGAGAATATATAGTGAATTTAAAATCTTTTTTTAAGAAGGAAACCTTTAATTTTGGGCTTGATCCAAAGTCCACTGAATGCTTCCCCCTTGCTTCATTTTGACTTGAACCAGCTTTTTATTGTTTAATCTTACTCTGATCGATTTCAGCAGCACAGCTCCCACATTCTTTTATTATCATAATAAATTTAACCTTTATCTTTTCATAGTACCTAAAAGTTGCAACTACCATATGACCCAGTGTGCCAAGTATTATTTTAAAAAGCCTTTGTAAAGGACAGTCCCATCCTTCAGAGATTTCAGTTGTTACAGACAATTTGCAGGTTGACACAACCTCCCATTGCATAGCAGGTAATGGGATGGTCAGGATCAGATGAGTCGCTGAAGCTAGGAGGATAAGGACTTCATGGAACTAAACTTTTATGCAATGACATCATTTGGAGAGGGAACACATCTTCTTTTCAATCTTAAGCAAACAAGCATCTCTAATTAAGATATAATGCCAGAAACTATTTTCTCCCTTCGTTTTCTGAAGTCATAAGGAAATTGTTTTACCTTTCTCTGCTGCAGTGCTGGGACAGTATGCATACTTTGATGACCACATTTTTTAAAGGTTATTGAAAGTGGATCCAGAATTGAGGTACAAAATGTTGCAGAACTTACAATGAAGGTTCAAATTTGGTCTTTGTATATTAGCAAAACAAGACTGAGATGTGGTCCTCATATTTAAATACCTTAAAAAGAAGAAATCACCAAGCTGCAAATGGCTCATTAAATTCCACAGAAAGAGACAAGGAACAATGACTGGAATTTATATCCAGATAAAATCTGGAAGGAAGGCACAGCTGCAGCAATGACAGCAATAGATTGTTGGAAGTACGAAGAGAAGTGGATGATGCTCCATGTCCTGATAACTTTGAAGCAAAAACAACTAGAAAATCAGCTCCAGCCAAATACAAGTTATGAGAGTTATTGATGTTACTATCATAAATTCTGTGGACTACATGTAAAAGGTAAGGGTATACTACTGGTAATTTAAAGATCAGAAGAACCACTCACTCAGATAAAAAGTAGGTATTTTTTATTCATTTTGTTACTATGTAACTTAGATTTCAGCTTAAATGTTTCTATTCTGGAGAAATGTGCTCTCGGCATACATGTGTATTTCAGCTCTTTCAGAGTATCTTGCACATCTATCCCATACATGTTTTTAAAACTCAATATTACCAGGAGTTGTGAGGTTGACTTTTCAATACACATCATCTGTGTTAAGTCAGCTGTGAATGCACCACTTCCTCCAGCAGGATGCTTATGCACCAGTATTCCCATCAGTTCCTTGTGTTGCTTTCCTATCTGCCTTGTTGGTTACCTGTTTACCTGAGTACCTCATCTACTCAGAATCCAGTTCATCAGAGGCCCTTTTCACTGTTGCTTATAGCCAAGTAGTATCTTTTCTAATTCCACTTCCTAAGTAGTTCCTACAGTCACGTCACATTTCTGACTATTCATCAACTTCATATTGCTTTGTTCCCCTGTCTGTCATGAGATATTATCAAGCCCTGGGGAGAAGTGCTTTATCTTGCCCAAGTGTCCAGCTGCATAGTAAAGCAAACATAAAAACAGACACATCAGTATATGATGAAAAAGAGGCACATTTAAGACTCTTCTCACTGTTGTAAGAAAGTAAAAGTAGCTCAGATGAACTATAGATAGTCCAGGTACAATTTGATCGCTGCCATTATTTTGAGATGCATAAATACCAGTTTGCTGTGGTCTAACCTGTATGCCTGGGATGGTGATGACTTGGTAAACTAAGTACCAGGCAAAATCACTAAGATGCTGAACCACCCCAAATTAAATCAACAGCCAGAGGATTAGCCTGAATGACAGGTAGAGAGAGACTCTAACTGTGGGTAAGACCAATTCCAGTAAGCCTTACATGATGCATTGTAATAAAACTTAATGAGAGATAGAGGAGAATTTAAGCATTCCTGGGAACTGGTGGTCTTATTCTTCTCTTCTCTACCTGAGGGGCATGTAAATTGGCATTCTTTTAATGAAAAAAAAAAAAAAAAAAAAAAAAAGTAAATATAAATTCTCCATTCTTTCATATGATAATGCAGAAAGACAAGCACAATGAGTATCTTCTTATGTCCATTAAATGAGCACAGTACTCTCTGCCAGTATGTTCCAGGTTAACCAAAAACATACAAGACATAACCAAAACATTACAAGACATAGAATCATAATCAATGAGACTTATTTTTAAAAAGCATATATACTATGGACAGTTTCCAAGAAGAAAGGGTCCTTTCTCATTCACACCATGACTCTGTGCTTTGGTGCAGAGGCACTCTACCTTTGTATGGTTTGAATTCCTCAGGATGGCATGCTGTACTTCTAGTTGTAAAAAAGAAGAAAAAAAAAAAACTCTAATGCAAAACACAAGTCTCTCACAACTGGCCCTTTTACTTTATGTCCACATATAATATTTCTGTCATTCTGTGCCTGTGGGTGCAGGTCTGATTTTATTGAAACTTCCAGTCTGGCCACTTGAAACATTCAACTCCTGATCCTCAGAATGTTCTTTTCTTCTGAAGGCGGTGTGAAATTCATTACAAAACAAGGACTTGGACAAGATGTAACCTATTAGTATGTATTCTCAAGACTTTTTTGCTTTCAAGTCTTCTGAAAAGGAGACTCCACTACTTTTGGAGCTACAACTACTTTTGGTCAGTTTAAACACTTCCTTTCTTTTTTCCATGCATCTGGTAAAAGGTTTCCCAAGTCAGATAGAAGAGGTTAATTCCTCCTGGAATTTGGGTCACACTATTAAGGTCTGTGAATGTCCTGTCATCGCATAAAATATTCTATATCTTCTAAACAAAACAAAACAAAACAAAAAAACAAACAAAAACAGGCAACAGGGATTTTTCTAGACTATGCGATTTAGAAACCATGAACCTTACACATTTCATATCACTGCTGGCAACTGTCATTTTTCTGCTAAATGCCTGATGCTAGGCACAATGTACAGATCAATAACATTTAAGAACACAACTGTAGTGACTCCTAAAAAAATTGGTTTCTGAATCCAACAGGATGACTCAGATGCCCCGTTCCATCAGAGGAGAAATAATCTCTCCACAGTGAGTCAGAAAACTTGCATGCTATACCAGCAGCTACACACAACTAAGCAACCACTGCTCTGCAGAGGCATGGGTTCAAATTCGTGCACTTCTTGAGAGCTGAGGCCTTATGCAGCAAAGCACTTTTGGTAATTCTATCCACTTTCACTCTAGACCTTAAGATTTTCTTTTATGGTTAAAATATATATATATTTTTTTTCTTTTAAAGCTCTAACTGATCATAAACTTATGTCTGTGATTGAAAATTAGGAGAGATTTGGAAGGGGAATAGGCAACAACTTCTTGGGAACAAGTGCACAGCATTGTTATTTCACTGTGAATATCCATGTTTTCTCTTTTCAACAGCAATGTGGTGGGTAAGAATATGTGAATATGTGACAATAAACTTTCAGAGAACAGCTGGCTGCAAGCTTTTCTCTGGTGCAAAAATAGCTTGCACATGGAGAAGAAACATAGAAGTTCCTTTTGCTTGATTCCAGATGTTACACTTCTGACAGCTTTAGGTAGAGGTCCCAAAATGAAGAGTATATTCGCCCCAAATTCCTAAAATCTTGCTATGAAAGAAGATACATAGAAATTCTGGACTACAATATACACTGATTTCCAAACAATGCCCATAGTGTGCAAGCAAAATTGTTGTTCATTAGTTACTGTACATATACAATGTAGATAACAAAACCTATAGTGATTTGAAAGATTAAACCTGTGATTAGAGTATAAATTCTTCTTTAGATTGTATAAATTGGACAAGGGCCATGTCTTGGCAGTGAGAAGAGCACATTGTATGCAACAGAGTACAGCCTCGAGGCTTGCGTAATTACAAACATACACATAACATTGGTTTTATTTGCGTTATAGAAGTGAGATTCACCATGTATCTACTGGCTTAAAAGCTCTTCCACAGAGAGAAGAAAGCAAAACAAGTAAGAAGGTCGGCTAACAACTCCTTCAAGATACCTCTATTTTTGTAGAACTTACTTTTCATAGAGAAATTGAGGTATTGAGCATTTATGCCCATGTCTCTACAAAACATGAGATACTAAAGTTAATAAGAATTCTTTGAGTATTAATATCAGATTATTTTCTTTAAAATTTTCTTCACAAATTCCTGCTTGCATTAAAATTTTGTACTGAGCCACACAGCAGAATACAAATTGCATCAATAAACTACAGCATCTGTATCTTACAACAACAGTTAAAATACAAAAATACCTGTAACAGATGAAAAGATAGATAACAAAGATATAAATTTAGATAGAAATTTGCCCAAACTTTGCAAGCTGAGAAAAAAATTAATTTTCATTAATGAGAATGAGCGAATGTGCTATTGAAAGAAAACCTTTCTAAAAGCAAAGAGCAATTATGTTTCTTGCTCAAAAGACCACAGATTCCACATAAAACTCACAATGCTGTGCCAATTATTTGGAGTTCAAATTCCGTTATTGTAGCAATTGAAACAATCTCAAAGAGTGCAAAAATTACTGAGTTGAAAAATCTATTCTTTAAAGTATACCGTGCATTCATTTTGCACATAAATGATTTTAAAGTATTTCGGAAGGTGCTGCACTTTTTATTTTTAAAAGTAAAAATAACATCTATCACTTTAGTAACACTGTTAGACATCTTTTAAATAGATATTTAACAGAATTACAGACGTGTTGGAGAAGATAGCTTACATTCACTGAAAAGGCTACTGTAGTGCATTAGTCTTTAGATAAAGTAATAGGATCTTTTCCATGTATTAACAACCCTCTATACAAAAGATTTCTTAAAACTTTTTTAAACAGCTTTATCAAGTCAAGGTTACAAAGCACAAATGGGTAGCTAAATGATACATTGATACTGAAAAGATATTGCCTGAATCCATACAGATTTTGATTGCTTTAGGAAAAAGAGGAATTTGCAAGGTTTGCTTCTTTAAAACTCAAGTATGTTTTAAAATTTACAATGGCATAACAAATTGAAAGGTAGTCCTCTAGTGTAAAATTTCTGGCTATCTCATTTCCTTCTAAAGAATTCCATCAGTTTTAAGCAGAAAGGCACTGACTTGTCCTCTCCAATGTGATCTGAGGCAAGCAAAACATTGAGGCCAACACCATGCTGAAACCTCCAAAATTTCTTGCTGACTTTCTATTTGCACCTTTGGTAATTGTAAAGTTTAGCAATTTTAATGCTAAATTTCACCCTGTGAGCAACTATTTTAAAAGCAGTATTTTCTTAAATAGGTAGAGACTTACACGATCTGGTCAAATTCCTGTTGATAGTAGCAACAGCTTTACATTCAAGAAGAAGAGTCTGATATAGACACCTTCTAGCATTTGCAGATACATATGCATGTTTATCTACCTCAGCTGAGCATCCATCACCCCAACATTGATTTAACTACTTCCAAATTTGAGTCAGTTTTTGGTTCCTACTTCTACGTCTTTGCCTTAATCAAGAGTGTCCAAACAGAGTTGTACACCTATACCTACAATTTGCCTATTTCTCTGGTTCGAATTTCAAGGCACTTGGGATCAGGAAATATAAACCCAGGCATTTGGCAAGGCACCCAAAAGTAATAGAAAAAAATATGTTGTGTGGAACAAATGATGAATCAGTCTTTTATTCATTTTTCTGCAAGGTTTGTAGCAAATAAATGAGCCTTTCTTTTTGGTGCTACCACAGCATAAAAAGAGAATCACTGGAACATGCTGGAATAGCCATAAAAAGTGAATAAAAAATAGCAAGAATGGCTCTCAAATGCCTACATAAAGCTAAGTCAGGGCTATAAAAACTGCTGCATCTAATTCCATAATTTCTTTCTGCGTTTTCATGCAGTCAGCCATTCCAAATGGTCCTGGAGTTCACTGTCCAAGTATATTGCAAAAAAATCTTATCTAATCCAAAATACAAACTATTTTTTTATTACCATTATTTCCTATTGATGTCATCATTACTAAAAAAAGGGTGTTAACTTCAGACCAAATAATTACTAGAATAGGACATTCACACTTTTGCTTCCCCTCCCCCAAGATTTTTATAGCCATACATTTCATTTGATTTCCTGTACACCCCTTAACAGTTTGTGAATTTTCATTCCTCTCTAAGATATGAATATATTATACTAAGAGATATTATATAAATGAGACCATTATTCAAAATGAGAACCTTCTCCACTAACAGCATCACTATTTGCAGAGTACGAGACAAAATAAATGTCTCCCATGAGTGACTAAATGCAAAATAAAAAGTAACCACTCAACTTTAATAGTTTAAAAATGCTATTAAACATAATGGCTCCTCAACATTCAAGCAGCACTATGTTTTAAGTGATCTTCATTTTTTAAGAACTATTTTATTTACATTTGAAATATTGATGGTGCATAAAGTTCTGTTCATGTAGTAATGATAGTCAAAAGTATTTAAAATAATTACCACAAACCTGAAATTGTAAGCTTGCTCTGTCCCTAGGCCACTGGAGACTCCAGTACTAAAAATGTAAACAGCATCCAAAGAAATAATAAGAAACACCTACTCTACTCTGTAGTTCTTGAAAAAGTATCTGAGTTTCTTAGTGACCAAAAGAAGAAATATCAAAGCAAAAGCTCCTAGGTTATTAAGCAATAAAGTAGTAACTTAATCTGTTGTTGGTTGTGGTGTTTTTTTTTTTTTTTTTTTTTCTTCTTTACTGGTTGAGGAGAATTTTGGCTCTGAGCATATGTTCCCAGAAATTAACCCTTTAGGTAGCAGCCTGCTGATGCCATATTAAAAAAGATTACATTATTATTTCTTCAGCTGCACAGCACTGAAAAATAAATAAACAAACAAAAATTTTAAGGAGACACTGCAACTTATTTCCCAGTTTATTTGTTACCTGATATCAAGCCAGCACAGCATCCATACAATATAGCCAGATGTGTTCTGAGCAACATCAGAATTTGTGGGAAACCGAAAAATACACATGCCACTTTACAGGAAAACCAAAAAACTTTACAGGTCAGATTTATGTCTCCACAGTTACTCGTTGCGTGCCAGCAACATAAAAACTGTATCAACTAGAGTAGCCTAACAAATGGCGTGAAGTGACCAGATCTTCTGGATGTGTTTCTGCAGTGAAACCCTCAGCTCCTGGAAAGGAAGCAGAGCACATCAGAGGCCACAGTTGGCCCATGCTGCAGGGGTGGAGGCTGGAAGTCATGTAGCTGGAAGTTGTGTAGCCTTAGTCTCTCCTTTGCTCAGCTGAATTTAGCCTGAGTCTCTGTGTAGTTCCCTGCCTTCCTGAAGAGCCCTTCAACTTACTGTTTTTCAGGGTAGTCCATTAGAAAAAAATAGAATGACTATACCCAATTACCAAAAATATAACTGGCCATGAGCAAAACTGGATTTGAAACACGCTAAGCAGTAAACACAGCTTAGCTTTAAGTCTGGATAAACATTTCAGAGGATGTGTAGCCTCAGAAAAATTCTCCAAGACATACTAGTCTGAACTGGGAGGAAGGAAACTGAGTTGTCAACCTCCACAGAATTAGCCAAGATGCTGAAGCACATGAACAGGTCACTGGCTAAGTTAACAACAGAATTGTCATTTAGGTGTTTTTTTTTCCTTCTTCTTCTTCTTCTTCTTGTTCTTCTTTTTTTTTTTTTTTTTCCTCTCCTCATTACCAGCTTTACTTTATTTTGTAATCAGGAAAATCAAATTGACTGTCTAAAATAAATGTTTATCATAATTAACTATTCACAATAACAATTTATAATAAATAACTATTCTAGAACAAACAGATCAGAAGAATTTTCTTTTTCAAACAACACTGTTTAATTGTTAAATATAATAAAACTAGAATCCTTTTACATTCTGTCAAACTTTTTAGAGGCAAGCAACCTCAACAATATTAGCACTCTTAAGGGTGAGAAAGTTTCCCTTCAAGCTGAAAAAGCCCGCTGGTAACCCAAACACTGGGGCAGAAGGAGAAGTCTTCCCAAGGTAACGAGTGTAAGCAGTGAGAGATACATGACAGACAGTCGGTGACTTTGGCATATTCTGCAGCACTCCTCAGACTTTTTCACGCCGTCTTATTTTTCATTCGTAAATTTACTAAGGTAGCATTTAAAAGGCCCCACTGAAAATGAGGCAAATTGGAGTATAAGGATAGTTACTTTTTAAACAAACGAAGAGTTACTTTTTAAACAAACGAAGAAAGAAAGAAACATGCTTTTCACAATATTTGTGAATTATATAAAATCACATGATAGGACAACCAATAGATTTAAATGACTTGTCCAATACCACATAACAGGACAGGGACAGCGCTCAGAATCCAGAGGTATCTATGTAGCAAATCATCTACTTTCTTTGCTTTCTTACATCCCCTTCTGGGCAGGTGAAAGCTATTCACATGCTCCAACTGCTGACATATTGCTGCCAGCTTGGGGCTGTGAGTCTGCACTCACAGCTGCTTTCTGTCCAGGCAATACCACGTCGGACATTTCCGGCTGGAATAACTCATAACTAAAACACAGCACTACTAATTCCCAGTCCCAGATCTGCCCACTCCTTCCTATTGTGTCTCAGTCAATACTATGGTCTTGTCTGCAGACATCATAGATACCTGCCCCTGTACTGAAACCATATCGCCCCATATCCTTCTTCCTCCAGATAATTTATACAGTTCCTTTTTTCCTCCTTTTAGAGTCAACACCCTCCTCTCACATCATAAAAGTCTCCATAGACCATTCACAAGCACAACACATTGTAAAATGCATCTGTACTTTTTCTGATCGCATTCCTGTCCCACATTTTGAGTCTCTCTAACAGGAATGAGCTCCACCTCTTCCCTTGTATTTGGCCTTTTCTTCGAAGCCCTGAGTAGCTGTGCTGCCGAATGCCTGCCTTCCTTTCGCATCTTTTCTGCTTCTGTTGTCATGGCTACAACACCAGCCTCACATCCACGCTTCCATTTCCCCATTGGCAATTTCAGCCTTGCTTTCAAGATGCGCAGGATATTTGAAAATCCTTTCAATATTCAACCCAGTCTAATGACCAATATCTATCTTGACACCTATGAGAATGTGTCAGATTTTCAGCCTTGTCAAACAGTAGTGAGTGTCATCTTTGATTTCCAAAGCTTTTGAATGATGGATCTTCAGTGAAATCTCAGTGTTTCTTGCAGACCACCAAACATGCTGATTCACAGCTCAGAACTCTAGTAAAGCAACACGGTCTCATGGGCTGGCTGCATACTTCTTGCTATAGCTTTGGGAAGAGGTTTGGAATACAATTTTTTGTTTTGTTTTGTTTTTCTTTCTTATTTTCACAGAAATATTTTCAGATCAATGACACCCAACAGCCAGGCTTCAGTTTAAGTTCAAACCACAAGACATATCCATCCAGGCCATGACATTGTATCTAGAGCAAAACAGCTACGTGGACATCAACACAGTACATTCCTGCTTCAGAGCTCCTGAAAATACCACATGCATGTGAAAGCAGAAAGGGAAAAGAGAAAAAAACATCCCCTTCCTTTGCACAGCCTGCAGAGTCTAAAATAGCCAAAAAAAAAAGAACTGCAGCAGATCAAAGGGCAGTGGCACTCCAACATGAGAACTGATGCTATTTGTTAGGGGAGAAGGATGGGAAGAAGTATCTCAGTAAGACTACTGTTGGTGTTGAATTATAGAAACTAGAAGAGATGACATGACCAATACGTCCAAGAACATGTAGGAAGGCAAGGAATGGAAGACACTTCATGAGCAAGAGTAAGACACAGGGCCTCTCCCAGAGCAACACGAGGTCAGGAATGTCACACAATTGAAACTGCAGAGTTTGTTTCAGCTGTAATCACATGATACGATTAATCTTCTCTTAAGTACCTTCTGCATCCAAGTTTTAGCTACCACTCTCTCAAATAACTTCCCTGGAACACATACTATGCTTCCATTTGTATCTTGCCAGAAAAAAAAACAAACAACTATATGTGTACAAAACAGTTGCTAAACTGCATTCAGAATCTCTAGGGATCAGGCTATTTTATGGCATGAAAGTTTTAGATTAACAAGAAAATGATCAACCTATACCATTCAACCATCATTTTGGTTTGAAGTTTCATCACATGCATCATTTTTTCATGTTGTTTCTCTTAGATTTTTAATAAAGTGTCTAGTTTGACTTACAGCCCTGATACCACAAAATATTAATCATTTCTAAAGAGATAAGATGCAGGTGAGCAAATTGAGTGTTTTGTTTTGTTTTGTTTTGTTTTTGTTTTGTTTTGTTTTGTTTTCTTGTAGGTTTGCTAAAATTTTATTCAAAAGAGATGGTCAATTTTTATCAGTCATTGATTTTTTTTTTTTAGCAGAAAATGTGAAACAGTAATTTACACTGAATGTACTTGTTCCTCACCTCAGTATACCCATTGGTGATGCTAGCATGGTATCAGCTATCTGCCTTCACCTTTTAATGGTTTTCGGCGGAGGGAGCAAGAAGAAAGGGATGCATGTCCATTGTCATCAGGGCATTTTTAAACATCGTGACAGGTTCTCACTCACATGGGGGCCCTGCATTAACAATGGGTTGTTTTTACACCTGATATTTTCTTGAGGGAGAATAACCCAGTGACACCGGACAGAGCACTAGTTACCACAGGAGCAGTGGCAGCCCATCCCTCTTACAAAGTCATGTCTGATGAACCAGAAGAATTGTCTATAAAGCCCATAAGTCTGTGACCCTTAAGAGATGCAACGGTCAATTACTTCCTGGGATTTTTTTCATTTTATTTTTCTCAGTGTTTTTTCCAGGCTAAAATTTGATGCAACCTAACATGCTTCAGGGATGACAAAACAAGATTTGTCATTCCTATCTATCATATAAATTCATGGAACAACTGCAGTCTAACCACTTCCTGCGTCTCCTCATGGGTACCTGGACAAAGAACAAAGACATCTCCCAATCTCAGAAGTTCTGATCTAGTGCTCTGTTGCTGGGGCTCATCTATAGTTTGTAGTGAAAGTAATCTGAAATGGCAACACTTCCCAAATAAACAGAGACTCCTTTTCTTTGTTGTCTACAAACAGCATAACAGACTAAAGGATGGACCAGAATTCCTATCCTTTATGCTTACATTTTTATATTTTTTTAGTGAAAAACACATAATCATTCATGTTCTGTCAACCCTGCAGTGAAATATATGTGTCACAGGTCCATTGCTTTTCCATGGTCAGATATGCGTGGTGTTTGAGTCCCATTGCACTTCATTCATTGAAATTTATCTTTCTCAGGCTTCAGCAGTGTCTTTCTTTGGCTCTCCACCACATTTTGTGTGTGCATTTTGAAGTTCAAGCAAAGCTTTATTCATCTGCTTTATAGTTTTCTTGTCCAGGGATATGTATTAGTCTACATATATAACTCTGAGACTTTACAGAGATTTCTAGCATGACTATTTTTTGAATGAGGAATATACAGATATAGAGAAATCCAGTAAAGCATGATTACATTCTCTGCCTAGACACCACATTCAAGCTTTTGTTTGGTATCCTCAAAGAATCTCCCTCCCTTAGCACATGTCTTCTAAATCATGTAAATCTGCTTTGGTTCTGGTTACTCCATCCAATCTTATCTTGGCCCGTCTCCCTCGTCATTGTTTAGTAGGATTTTTTCTCAAGCACTTTCCATTGACTTTGACAAGACTTGATCAGAAACAGTTGGCCTACCTCAGCTGATAACTCATTTTTTTTAACTAATGACCCCATCAATTCTTTTCTATTTACACTTACAGGGTTGTTGCCATGTAAACTGTCACTGTTAGTCTTTGATTTCTGGCTGAATGTAGAGGTGAAACGATGTATGTAAAAAATGTGCATTCAAAACAGAAACTGGTGCTTATGGAGACTCCATAACACCAAGCAGAGTCCAGAAGCTGTTCATAGACACATTCAAAATTGTCATTGTTAGAGTAGTTCACCATTCTGGGTGCCTATGGATGGTAACTAGATTTTAGATAATACATTTATATCTCATATTATGCTATATTTACAGGTAGAAATGAGACAGCAACAGAGCTCTCTCCAACCAGTGTGCAACAGAAAACAAACAAACAAACAAAACAAAACACAATAGTATTTTGTCTTTGTAGTAATATTTAGCTTAGCTGAGGTCAGGAAAAGAATTGTGTTATTTGCAGTGAGAGTAACTGCTAGTATTATCCTTTTTCTACTTGCATCTTCCTTTTTTTTTTTCAACCCCAGTTTTGTATTCTGTATTCTGTCCCCAGCTTCAGTTTTTCTTGATAAAGAGGTCCTTTTGGTTCTTCCTGCTTCTTGTCCCCAGCTTCTCCTCAGCTCTGTATTCAGAGATCAGTTGCAGTTCCACTCTCCCTCATGCAACTGAAGCCACCAATAGTGCATTCCAACTTTTATAAACCTTAGCACTCTCTACAAAGAGCTTAAGTTTCCAGACACATGGAAACAAACAAACAGGAAAAAAAAAGAAAAAAAAAAAAAAAAAAAAAAAAAGAGAGAGAAAAGAAAAACTACCAAGACAAGCAGCCAGGTTTCCTTAGGATGTCAGTGCTCTCTTGTGCACTCTGTACTTCAGAATTCCCCAACACCTTTTGCTGCTCTCGTTCCCTTCTAATTAATTCTTTGAGTGAGCAATTTGAGTTTGATCAATATAAAATCTGTGATTTTTCTAATTGTGATTCGTTACAGCTTCTCTAAATTGGTTACTCTAAGAATAAAGACTAACCTTTTCAAACCTCTCATCCGGAAATATTATGATAATGAGCAATGCCTGAGCTTCACAAAGGATGCCTGAAATGCTACTATACTACTGAACAGATAGATCTTGTATAATAGTAAAAGGTTGCTTCCAGAATAAGCATCTTTATGGAAATGTTTAGCCCTCTTTAAATGAACAATTGAGGTTTATTTCTTATTGTATGAATTTACCAGAAGACCACCATTTGCTTTAGAAATGGCACGCAGCTATTTAACACAGAGAAATAGATGCTTATCTCTACTGTAGTCCATGCAACATTTTTATAGGAATAGTCCTTAGAAAAAACTGAAGCTTCCCAAAATGAAATATATTTGCCTGTGGGTGATGAGGGGGGGAAAGTGCAAACTGAAGCCTATTTAATCTAGTGCATTTTATATGAAAGATCTCATAGCCATAAAATAAGTCCACGTTAAAACATTTCAGTGTTAGATATCCAACAAATACTCAAAATGGCTTTGTGCAATACACATGGATGTTGATGTTAGAGAACAACAGACATTCTGCTTGATTTTTTTTTGGAAAAGAGAATTTACAAACATTTATTTTAGGAGGTCAATAGTGCATTCTCTCTCTTAGCCATGCTATTTGTGACACTATTAGGCAGGGCTATTTGCATACATCTATATTTGTTAAAGGTTTTAAAAAACAAATTACAGTTTGAATTTTACCCCAACATGTAACATAATTTTTGTTATTTTCAAAATTAAGTCTTCTAGTCAACTGTCCCATAATGTCTGTGCAGTGTCAGTTTATGGCACTAATGTTCCAATACACTAAAGCACTTAGACGATATTGTTGACTCCAGTGCAACAATTTGCATACTTAAAGTTAAGTACATACTTTTTGGGACCTGGGCCTAATACTTCCTCTCACTGTTTGTATGTATTGCAAATGGTTTCTGTTTCCTTCTGGATGTGGGATAGCTAATTATGTTTTAGTCCCTGGGCATCCAGTAAGCATAATATAAAACCACAAGTTTATGGCTTTTTCTTGCTGCAGTTTTGTCCCAGTGCAGGCTAGTTGTAGGTGCAGTTACAGGCTTCCATTCCAGAGCAGCTTCCTCCTGATATCCAAGGAAAGTAATCTCCTGGCTATGCTAACAGTCATCCAAAAACCTACCATATAATCTAATTGAACTATCGATTCCCAAGCTAGGGCTTCTATTTAACATTCTAGAGAGAAAGAAAAGAGAGAGAAAAAGGTTTTACAGACATAGTAACACAATGCCACAAAAACCTTCCTTTAGCTTCTGTTGTTTTATTTTTATTTATCATAAAGATTATGCAAGAAAAAAAAGTTACAATGATAACAACAGTATGTCCCCCCCTCAAAAAAAAAAAATCTTTTTTATTTCATGATGTAAATACTTAACCAGAGATTATACATTTTCCTCAATAAGAAAGTCTAACTGCAGGAAGAATGGAAAGTGCTCCATCTCAGCATCACCTCACATTGCTTATACGTCTAGACAGCTGGTAGTACTATCGGTATGACAGAATCTTTCTCAGCTTTTTTTTTTTTTTTCCTTTTTTTTTTTTTTTTAATTTAAGAAGAGAAAAAAGAAGCATGCACTTTGCATTTGAAAAATTCCATCAGAAACCTACTTTATCTTTCATTCAGATTGCAAGATCAACATATTCCCTTGACAATTATTTTCTATGAATATTAATTAAGTTACAGCTACAGTGTGTTTACCAATCCTTTAGAAATAATGCAAGCATTATGGGGACAAGATATTAGTGGCATGGAATATTGACCAACAATAGAGGTTCCATTCTGACAATTCTGTATGTGCAAACATTTTAGCTATTTTCTGGAAAGTTAACAGTGTGTGATATTCCCTGTACTTTTTATAAAGCAAGTCAGGTTTATTTGTACCAATATCAAAGTTACTTACAGAAGTATTCTGTACTGTTATCTTATCCCAGAATTTTTAGTTCATGTAACTGGAATATTTTAGGTGAAAAAAAATATTTTTCATTTATCTAAGTGGCATTATGAGATGCTGGTCAAACTATTTCTTTGTATTGTAACTTAATTAAAACTAGGGGTCAAAATCACTTCTGAATTGTTTCTCTGATAAATTCATATATTTGGAGAACTTTCAAGTAATGAATTAATCAAGGTGAGTTCTCCACAGAACAGGCTGAAAAAATCAGCTCCAAAAGTGTCTCTAGCATGATTTTTAAAATGTAGTTACTGTCAGAAAATAGAGCAATAGGTTATTCATGGCCAGTTTACAATGAAAGAGTTCTTATCTACTAATCCTTGAAATTTAAGTAAGACCTAAAAATCAACCTGTGATATTTCTACTTTTTCAGAGTGAGGCAAACAACAAGTTGGTATTTAAGACCTACGGTTTACTCCAGTCTTGTAGTTTTGTTTTGGGGCAATAATGCTGAAAACAGGACATCATTATTGTTCCTGCTTTTTTTTTTTTTTTTTTTTTTTTTTTTTTTTTTTTTTTCCCCCACTGGGATTATAATAGTCGAATTTTTAATCATATATAAGACAAAGACATCTTGAAGTGAAAAATTTCTACAGGTGATGTCCATATAGGCATAATCGGAATGGAGTGACATAAAAGCCATGGAAGAATTTTCCCCAGAGAAAGAATTTCTTCCTTAAGGTCCCTTGGTAAGTTGTGATGAAAGAGTTGTGTGACAGCCAAAGGGATCTGTCTGGAAAAGCACTTTTTGCTAACTATTCTAGCTTCTAGTATTTGCTAAATCCAGGGAAGTTGCTGTAACTGAAAGAGTGGTGATCCTAACTTCTACAGGAACCACTTCCAGAACAGCCCACTTTTAGGTGGTCAAAAAGAAAGGAAATTAAACACCACAAAGTTGTTTCCTCCTGGCAGTATAAAAAAAAAATCTTAGCTCACATTTTCAGTGATAATTATCCACTGAACTTTTCATGTAGCTTACAAACAAATATTATTTCATGAAACTAAGCAGTGGCTCAGGAGGAACATAATGGAAAGAACAGCTCCCATTGCCAATGCCACCGACTGAACAGCAGCCTCCAGCAGTCAAAGATTCATGCTCCATCCAGGACATGGAAGAGCTGAAGAACAGCTGCATGGGAGCACAGACACATGGTATCAAGGTGCAAGACAAGAGCACATAAATTGCATGAAATATTGCTAACTCATTTGGTGCTATTTGGATATTTGCTGCAAAACAAAAGTGTTACCAAATCCCAGGTTCTCTCATCTGTTCAGAAACAAGGTCAGAGACAGTACTAGCATGTTTAATGCAAAAAGGGTCTTTTGAGGAGGAGTTTTCCCTCATGAATAATCTTTAAAGGTTTGTGTAAATTCTAAAACCAGTGTAGTAACGTTAAATGTTCAGGTCTGGCGCCTTCCATCATGTTTTCTAGGTATTTACTGGTTAACTGTATTGTAATCACTCTTATTCTGATGGCAACAGTTTGGTCTAATGTAACTAACAGTCTCTGAGAGCTGTCCACAATATGCAAAGTGAAGGGTAATGTATGCACTCCTTTTAACACTTGTTCACTGCTAGAACTGATGACTCAAGGCTGCTGAAGCCCAGGAACATGTCTAATTTCTCCTGGCTGACCCTTGTTGCCCCAAGTCCATGGGTATTACAGGAGAATTCAGAAGTATAAGAGATGCAAGCAGAAGTCTACATTGATTTTCATTTTCTGCAATAGCTAACAAATAACAACTTCATGGGAGCTCTTTTCTATTAACTATGCTTTTGGAGTCCTCTTTATTATTATAATTTTTCCCCTTGCATTAAGGAATCACCAAAATGAACACCATCTGTCTCAGAAAGCTGATAAAATACACAAATTCTGTGCACCCTTCCCATACCTCAGACTTGGAGGACTTTACTGTAACTCTCAGTGCTATTCCTATTGATATATAATGAATTAATAGAATATGTAAAAGCTGAATGGCTCAACACAGCTTTGCCCTATTCAGTAGAAAGTCCAGCAACTTTCACTCAGGAATTCAGCTACAGTAAAACTGTATCTTGTTCAGTGAAGTACAGAGCAATTGTCTGTAATGTTTCTCTCATGTTTTAGCAATACAGAAATTTCCTGGCCTAGTCATGCTCCTTCACTATGTTGTTCTACTAAAGTTTATTGAAATGGTCTCTGGCATGAAATGCTTTTGCCCAGCTAGCCCATTTACTAGAAAGTGCAGCTTCATCTAGTGACTACTAATGAGGTATGTTTTTTGTTGAGCATGCTGAGAAGCATCTTCAAAAGCACTTTGGAAAGGACTCAGGCAATGAAAATATATTTTAGACACATACACTCTTGCAATTCACTCCTTCCTCCTTTTCAAATACTTTACATTATAGTTCAACAGCATCCCCAAAGTCAAACATTAAAAAAAAAAAAAAAAAAGGAATTTGAAGTGCACCTTTCTCTTCAGCACAACTGCAACAATTATGCACCTTTTACAATGGCCCAACATCAATATGAAACCACTTACTGAGAAGGACATTTGCAAAGTCCATCATGTCAGAGGCTGTTGGGCTACTTCCTGGAATCTGTCTGTATAAAACAGCTCCTCTTTCTGAGGCAGTCCTGCTTCTCAGTCTGATTTCTGTGCTTGCAAGAGGTAGTGCAATCGATGATTCTGAGCTAACAGAATCCTGGGGATTGCCAGTGAGAGAAAGGTTCAGGTGTTAATTCCAGTAGTGGTAGCACGGTTCAGTGAACTGTTGCTCCTTACACTGCTTATAATTATGTTTCCATTTTGGCTTTTTCTCCATAGTTGCATAAATTCAGAGAACCTGGGCGAGTGTATGTTGTTTTGAAAGGAATAGTGCGTTTAAGGGGTTAGTTAATATGACAGTATTCTATTAAATCCTCTTTTCAAAAGTTGACAAAGGTCATAGACTATGTGGTAACAATGCCTCTAATCAAACTGGTGGATTCTTTCTAAGCAATCTTCTGAATGGGCAGTAGACAAATTCTAGCTTTTAAAAAGTCTTACATTGTCATATTTATTTCTTCTGAAAATTGTTTTCTTGAAAAGGTGGAAAGATGAGCTGCCTAACACAACAATATCACTCAACAAACATAGGATTTCGACTGTATCTCCTATTACAATGCTAAAACTCAGTCTTTTCTTGCTTATTTTTCTTTTCTTCTTCCAAAACTGTTTTGTGACACTTTGAGTATGAAAGCAGTCAAAAAAACACTCTTGATTCTTTCAAGTCCTCTGAAACTACCTGAATTATAGGGAAAGAGGAAATAAAACTTTAAAAGGTTCATTACGTTATACTGATTGTCTACAAATGCTGTTTTACTTTCTTCTATTAATTTGGGTTTACAGAGCACAGAGAAACCCTTGCAATGATACCTGGGGTAGCTCCAAAACTATTGTTTATCACTGAAGAAATCCTTTTGGTCACCCATCCAGAAAGCACATGAATCATTAAGTTCTTAGTCAAAAGAGTTGCCCGCATATTTGTAGACCTGGTAAAGAAGTAGGAGGTGTGCAGGGGAAGTTCTTGGTAGCAAGAAGACTTTGTTTTCTACATTTGAATTTAAAAAGGAACAAATTTTGTTTCACAAACAGCTCCTGAAGAACAAGGTACATTTTGCCCTCCACACAGGATTCGCAAGCAGTAAATGTTATTTCCCTTTCTAACACCACCTTTTCCCACAAGCTTCCATTTATACATACATACAAAAAGAATATTCACATGAGCTCACAGATCCACAGTCATTTCTTCATCTGATTTATCTGAGAGCTTGCCTCAGAGGGCGAGCACTTGTGATGCAAATATAAGAGAACCAAAGACAGGCAGAAAGCCATGAGGCCCTTCCATCTATCGATCAAGTTGTCACTCCTACTTCAACATAAGTGAAGAAATGTCAAATAATATTTACAGAAAGTTAAGCATTCCAATAAGTGTCAGGGAGAGCCTATTTGCTCCAGACTAACTTTTTTGCATTTTTTCTTTAGTGAGAACAATTTTTACAGGAACTATAATTGTAATGTCACACAACTTGTCTGTCCACACCCCTTTTTTTCTTCCTTTAGGTAACGTTTCCATCAGGAACTGAGGTAGAGTATGAAGTATTATGGGACACTTGAGAGACAACTGGTGTTTCTCACGTAAATAAGTAGTAAATGCAGGGTTGTCAATGCAGATAGTAACACTGGCACATGAAATAATAGTAGTAAGTAATTGAAGCAAGGAAAAGGAGTGTCAGATGAGACAGCTGAATTGGCATGTGAGTCTCTCAGGAGATACTGAGAGACATTGGTTTAGAGAATCAGGCTCTTCTTCTGCCGTCATTTACAGAGTCTCAGTCTCCTCCTCTTAAACTGAAAAGAATCAGACAGGCAATACCATGTCTAGTACCACTTTAAATTTAATCTTCGTGATCTGCAGATGCTAGTCATAACATTAGGGCAGGGGCTGGGCAGGTAGAGGGACTGCAGGTCCCACTACTAAGTATGAGCTGAAGTCCAGACAACCCTAAACTAAGAAGGACAAGATATTGTTTGCTTCTAGTACTTGTCCTTCTCACCTAACACACAAAAATTATACCACTGTCTTGTCTACACTAGCAGCTTAAAATCTTCCTGAAATACATTTGATAGGTTATCTCTAATCCTTTGCACAGAACCTCCCTGCCTTGTCCATGGTGAGCCTGGCATGCAGTTAGTCAGCAAGGAGAGCAGGAAAGAGCCCTCCTCTCCTCTGCTCCCTCCCATGAAATCTCTGCTCTTCTCCATACAGGAGATCCTGAGAGCAGGCAAATCCTCAGCCCTCCCCTTTCCTAAATCATTTCCTTCATAGCAATGTGCTGTTATACTGTACACAGAGAGTTAAAATTCTACACTGCCACCTCTGAACCAGCTCTTGGTCTAGGAAAACAAAATTACATAGGTTTCATGGCAGACTGCACACTTCATAACATGAGGAAAAGAAGTAAAATTCTGCCCATAAGGGAAAAACTGCAAGGGAAGCAACCCACGAGATTATTTTGCGTATGCAGTTATGAGGTAGTTTTAAAATAAATAAATACATGGACCAGCTAGTATATAAACACGGCTGAGGAAAAAATAAATATTCAGACAAGTTCGTCTGCTTCATTATTTCCCCCAGTGTTTTTCAGACATCTTCACTCTCAAGCACTTAAAACACACACCAAAAATGTTTCCTACTCCCTTAAGCCAATTTTAGCTTACCTGCCTAGTGCGCAAATACAGTTCCCTTGCAACTGCAAGCTGTAGTATTGTGTTAATAATTTTTCCTCCAATTCCACCGAGATACCCAGAGAAACTTGAAAGGAAAATCAAAAATTAAAAAGGCAAAGGGATCTTTTAATATATACTGTCAAACAGCTTTGAGGCCTTAATCCTAGATGCCTTTTTACCTCCTTCTATAACACCTACTCATGATTTTTCTGTTCAGCAATGAAAAGATGCTCAACCAGAAAAACGAACTTTTACCACCTGTTTTTTTTTTTATTTAAACCCAGGGAGTTGAGTGAGAGTTCCTCACTGATAGCACAATGGTTCCCAGTAGTCATACATCACAAATTTGATGAGGAAGTGAGTTTCAGCCTGTTAACAACAAATCCTGTTCCCTTCACATTTCCTCATTGCTGGATGTTGTTGCATGACGCATCATTAAAGAACTGTTGCCAAAAGACGGTTCAAGCTATGTTTTCACTTAATCATTATGGACTCAAGATAGAAGACCCTTTAAGCAAAAAAAAAAAACAAAACACATAATTTATATTTGTTAAAGCTATATGTACTTATTCCACTATATCTACAAGCTGAAAGCCAAGGACTTGGGTTAACTTTGTGTGTGCTAAAATGTTCTGCATCCTCTTGATACAGGTGGGGACCAAAAACTGTCCAACTCAGAGCACACTTTAGAGGATGAAGGCTATATGTGCCTATTTTTAATTTCCTATCCTCTTCAGTTCAAGTGCATGTCCCTTAGCTTCCTGACAGAAAGAAACACAATCCAGGCAAAATGACAGAATTCAAAAGATGTCTGTTGCACAGATTGTGGTTGATTTCTGCCTGCTGGAGTTAAGAGGTGGGTAGGAACATTTCTAATATGATAATTCTACTGGATGTTTCTGTTAATTTATCATTAGCTCCAGTAAATACCATCCTCCTCTATATAGGGATAACAAATATTAAAAGAAATTAATAGAAGTAATTAGGGGATGTTTAAGCAGTTTATGTGAAAATCATATTTTGAAATTAAATAAATGTTTTCATTCAGAAAAATAAACTTATTTAAAATAATAATTGAAGTTATGACAATTTATGTGAAAGGCCCAAGGCAGGGTTAAGTGTCCCATTTAAACTTCAATACTACAGTTTGTGTTTCAGTCAGAATTTATGACAGTAGTCTGGGAAGACCAGGGGAGAGGGGATATTTTCTCTACTTATTTAGCCAGTGAATTCAGTGATTTGACAATGAAAAATAAAGCAACCATCTGTAACCTGAAAAAAAATATAAACTTATTTTCCCTCTCGAAGCTCAGGGCTAAAACTCAAAATTAGTGAATGAAATCTATTTATTCTAAAATCCTGGCAAACTCAGGCATTAGAAGTTACTACATCAGTTCCTTAGTTGCAGAAAACACTTGTTTATTTAAATAATCATATTTTACATGTAAAACATATTTTGATCAACATATTTATTTAAATGTTCAGAAAGTTCAAATTACATGATCTTTTTAAATTTCGGTACTATGCTATATCTATTAAATAATTTCCAATCACATCCAAAGGTGTTCAAAACATAAATCACTAGAATAATAAAGCATTCAATGTTTGAAATTCCGTCAGATAACATAAGTATATGCTTCTTTATTTAGGAATACCTTAAATAACATGAGTATATCTAACCAGTAAGAGTCTTTTCTATTGTAAAGGCAGTATTTTGCAACAAATCAACACTTAATGGCAGCTTCAATTTTCATTGGCCATCTTCAGTTAAAAACTAACTCTTCTTTTAGAAGGCATCAGAGAAATGGTAGGAAAAAAAGCCTCTTAAAAGTCTGTTACTTAAAACAAGTTTTCCTGCTTCATGTTTTGAATCAGTAATACAAATGGCTATTTAAATTACTTTCATGTCAATCTATCCTCCATGATCTGCAGAGAACTATTTAAGAAGACAAAGAGACAGACTAAAGAACATCTTCACTTGTGTTACTGTCAAACCCGGTAAAGTTCATATTTACCATGCCATAGTAATATTTCTTAAAATCATATTTTTGCTGCATTGAATATTTCAATGGAGAAAGATATATACATTATTATAAACACAGAGGATTCTTTATTTGCTAGAATAAAGGAAAAAACTTATGTATTCGAAAAAACACCTTGAGGAGATGACATATGACTAAGAGCTTCCATTGTAATAAAAAGATATAATAGTAACAACTGGCAGCCAGCAGAAGCACAGCAAATACATGATTATCACTGACTACTCTAATACTGACAGCAAGATAGAAAATAACATGGAAGAAAAAATGTATTCTGTAAATCAATTAAAAAACCACACCAGTACCATATGCTTTGTACTGTATAAAAGTAAAACCTACTCAAGTAGGTTCCACAAAACAAACAAACAAACAAAAAAACCTACTACAATGTCTGTAGAAATAATTTCAAGTGCGATCACAGGTCTGAAAACCTTTCAGAAAACACTTCAAGGTCAAGAATGCGATTTGCACTGCTACTGCCTTCTCCCTTCCTCTTACAGTCCCCCAGCCCACCCCTCAGAGTCCACTGCCAGTAAAGGGACACTAGGGGATTTTATGGAATATCCAACAGGTAGACCTATGTTTCTGTCTTAATCAAGTACAACACACCCCGCAAAAAACTGCAAGCAAAGATTAAGAACCATGTTTTCCTGTTCTAGTTGCTTACACTTGCCCAAATTTGCAAGAAGAAATATAACCTCTGAATGCCTTTGGCATTACTTCTGGCCAAAGGTCATGAAGCACAACTGGACTTAGGACTTCCAAGGACGCAGAGGAGAAACTACTCTTGGGTACCAATGATATGCTTATGATATGCTAACTAATGTTGGTTAACAGAGAGAAATGCTTCAGAGAACTTTCTAGCAACATTATTAACAAGAGGAAAAAAAGGGGGGGAAAAAAAAAAAAAAAAAAAAAAGTAAAATCATGGCTTGACTATTGCCAGAACAGCTCATACACATGTCACTACCCAGTCTTCAAAACCCCAGATATTCACCCTCGATTGCTCGCTACTAGAGAGAGCAACTACCTTTCAAAATACATTTGCCAGCAATACAGACATCAGACCATGGAGTTGTAGGTCTAAAGGACACCCTAAAGGACAACATGCAGAGAAGGATCATCCATAACAGTAGGCTAGGACCATCAGTCATAGGCAGATGGCACCTATTACAGTTGCACTATTGAAAACAATTGTAATTACAAAACTAGCCATGCTGCAATACCTACAGAATTCAGGGATTAATGTTCAATTTGTACGTCCAAAAAGGCTTACATTCTAGGGGAGGAATAAAGAATAGTTCATTCTATGAAAAAAAAAAAAAAAAAAAAAAAAAAAGTGGTATATTCTGTTTTCATGATAGTTGGGTGAGAGGTGACAACAGTGTGAATTCTCTGCTCTGAAGTCTTAGCAGAGGATTTTCTCTATTTTTAGCAACAGTAACAATAGCAGGTGGGTGAAGGATGTCTGCAGGTTTGCATTGCATTACATAACAAACCTCTCACACCATTCCATGAACTGCCTATTCTTCCTTTGGTCTGACCCTGCCTTTCCAAACAAATTAGCCCACTTGGATATATTAATCCAAGTCCTCCTTAATGTTTTGACTTTTAAATAAGAATATATTTATTTAAACACAAAAATATAGAGATAGGGGGAAGCATAATTTATCATATCAGAGTACCTAAGTAGGTGGTTGGGTTATAAATTTATATATCTAGCTAAATTTGTCAATTTATTTTGACATATCCATTTCTCTATGACAAATAAAAGCAATAGTTCATACCTTACAGGGCTTATATTTCAATATTTAGACATCTCCAAGAATCACAGATACACATACAGAGAAGGACCAACTTAGAGAAAGTTGGCACAATTGGGAGAGGTACATACATCTGAAGGGCAGCAGATGTTGGAAAGAAAAAATCAGAAACAAATGAATCCCAAAGGTACTGTTAAATCTCACATCTAAAAAAAAAAAAATAAAAATAAGAATTAAAATAAAATAAAAGGAAAAAAGAAAAACCTAAACTACTACACTACTACTCCATGTGTGAAGCTTGGAAATTAAATTCCAGAGCAGCAGATGAAAATTAAGGGGTGGCCAGATGAACCCTCCCAGACAAGAGCAACAATTACATCCCTTCTCTGGCCATCACAGCCTAAGCAAGTCACCCAGGGAACAAGGCAGAGTGCTGCACTTGGATCACAATGCCCCAAAATCTCTGCACAGCTTCTCCTCGCCTCCACACCATCATAGGACAGTTGCACGAAGGGGCTGGCAAGGAGCAGTGCTGCACTCTGCTTTTTGACTTGAAATAGAGTCGGGTTCCATTTCAGGGAATCAAGCTCTTCTAAACTGATGTATAAAGTCTGCTGCTAAGATAGGGGACTCTCTTGATAATCAAATTAGAAATGAAGGGGGGGAGGGACATTCCCTTCTGCTATACTCAGATTTGCCAAATTTAGGTATATTTGTGACATTTGAGACAGTTAGAGCCATCCATCAGCATCTCTGTCACTAGCTTTAGGTTTGCAAAAATGGAAACAAGATGTTTCCTTGGAATGCAGCTTTGTACAATTCTGCAGATTAAAAAAACATCTCTCCACAAATCCAAGATTCTGTAGGTAACTAGAAGCTACCGCTGTAACATGATAAGCAAGATGGGTGCTACATTAAATGACCATTTGAATGGTCAGTTAATAAAATGCTAATATTAGGATACTGAACTTACTCAGATTAACTTTCCTATTATTTACACAGAACATCATTAGGCTATCAAAACATACCACACTGTAGCCCAGAAAAACAGGCAGTGTGGTGGGGGGGAAGGGAATCAGCATTCTGGTGTGGTAATAAAGGTTTCTTTCTCCAATGATAATCAACTCTGCATAATTAAAATAGCTCAGACTGCTGAACTAATTTTCAGACTAGAGGTTTCTTCCTGTAGCAACACTTACACACAAAGTTTCTACTGCAACTGAATTTAATCGTGAGTCTAATTACAATTTTAATGAATATCCTCAACACTGCATGTAAACTTGCACTTCACAGTCTTGCTATCAGAGTCTTTTAGAAGCTTTCTGCATTTAATATAAAGGATTGTTCTGAGAGATGCTCATGGTAAAGCAGTATTTTTTAAAAGAAAGATTAGACTGTGTTTGGTCAAATTGAAACATTGTTTAAAATTGGTTTAAAGTAACTCTAAGTTTTAATACACATATTTCAGAATATTTTTACTATATATTTAATTATGAATAAGCATTTGGCTATTTCTAATCAAGTTCTAAATTCAACGTGGACCAAAATTTTATCTATTGAGTTTCACTTCTTCCCTTCCTCTCCTTTTTGTCAATGCTTTGAGGTTTACTTGTAAATTTTCCCACTAAAGGACAAAACCAGTACAGGACTTTCTCTGTTTTTTCACTGGAGAAAATCCACATTTAACAACCAAGGCCTAAAACCTCTACCAATAAAACACCATTTCTATCTCAGTTGCCTGATATTTTATGGAATTCTAGTGCAGGAACTAAAAATTCTGTAGCAGCCTTACATAAATCTCAATCTTTTTAATTAAACATGAGAACCGACTGTTTACCATGGAGTTTCTTCTTCTATATACAGTATTGTTTATTTTACATTTCCCTCAGATATGCAATGGGCAGGACGGTGCCCCATTTGCCATGAGTCTACCATTATGGCAGCACAGGTTGCTGGTAAAAAGAAGGTGGCCAGGTAACCTGGTGGGCTGCAGATTACACTTCCAGTTCCCAGGCAGATGTGACAGATATAAGATGACAGCATATGAGTGCTCTGCAGCAGTTACTGATGTATCCAGCAGTACTGCAGAAAAAAAAAGCATTTATTATGTTCTGGAATTAACCTTCTGTTAAGCCTCTGTTAAACCTATTCAGATGTACTGAAGGTTTCTGGGTTTGAATTCTTTTCATTCCCATTCCATCTGCATATTCCAATTGAGAAAAAAAAAATATATATATATATATATATATTTGCTTTAAAGTTTAAATCTGGTAATAAAATCTTCAATCACAGAGTCCTATCCCCTGCTACTAACTAATAACAGTATATAATCAATTTCATAAGTTTATAAAAGCTGATGCTGAAACCAGTTAGTTTGCTTGTCCCTCTAGTCCTGCTGGGAGGCTGTTCCAGAATCCCACTCATCTGGGATCAGTGAGAATCCCCTCTTGTTGTGCCCGGCCATAATGGCATTCACAGTTCGATACAGAAGCTTTTCTCTCCAGCTCCAGGACCCCCTACACCAGACTCTACCACTTAGACCTCCAACCAGCTGTGTCTCACATGTGGCCCTAGAAACAGGCAGTGACATTATGAAGCAGATGGGGTGCTGTGTTCAAAGGAGTCTCATGAGAAATGCTGCTTTCCCCAGCTGAAACAGCAACTGCACATCACAGCTCCTCCCATCAGGCACCGCGTATCAACTAATTTGGCAAAAGAACCCTGAAAGGGGTACATTTCATCGAAGATTTTAAAAATTAGTTTAGAAAAAAAAATCATTATTTGTTTTATTGTTCCCTGCCTCCATTCAAATATCTGCCTAAACACACCAGGTTAACTCTTGTTTTTAATATGACTTGCATTTCATTTAATGAAGAGAACAGTAAAAAGCTGGGGTTTAAAACTGGGAAGCATATTGAGAAGCAGTAGAATTCTTTAGCCTGTGCCTTATGTAGGTAAATTCAGCAATGTTTCAGTAGAAATTTAAGTGATGGAAAGAAAAGAGTTTGTTTGTTTGTTTTTGTTTTTGTTTTTAATTTGTTTTTCTTTATTGAAAAATAAATATCACTTCAGCATTGGATCATGTACATCTCCAGCTCTGCTATCAGAATCAGTGAAAAGAAAAAAAGAAAGATTTTGTTTTTCTAAGAGTCTCTTACTTTTAATTATGCCCTATCAAATAAGTTACTCCAACCTGTAATACATTCAAGTAATAGTGGTTTGCCCTACTATCCGTGTGGAGGTAATTTTTCTACTTTGTTATATAGCAGTACAAAAATATAGTCCAGAGTTTAAAAAAGGGAAGAAGAAAAAAGCTCAAAAGCAAGAAAAATAAAGCTTCTTAGGCATTTGCCAGTGTTAACCATACTTATGCTTGCAACAGTTCAGATTCACCTAATGAAGAGGTGATGTTGTGGTGGGAGGCACAGGCAAATAGAAGCCGGTGAGGAAATATTTTGTACCTTCCATCTCTAGCTGTGGAACACAGCAGCAGCTGTAACTAAGACACAGGGTGATGCAGGCCCATGGCTGTGATTTTAGTAGCAAGCTGGTGCAGAAAGGTGCACTTGCATCTCCCCCATTCCTCAACAGATGGACGTTCCCACATCTTCCTTCTGCCTGTTCAGTCAAATAGGCAATCTCACTCATCTAACAGGAAGATATTAACTTAGTTACAGGACCTTGTTTCAGGTCTGGGTGATTGCATACCTATGGTGGTGATACAGCAGGATGGTTGCAGGACTGCAGCATCAGGGACAAGCACAGGATCTCTCGGAAGGTGGTAGCTTGCAGCTACCTCTGCTTAAACTGCTGTAATGCCTTGCACCATGCCCAGAAACTTGATTCAGATTTCAGGATGCAGTAATGACATTTTTGGTTTTTGAACTACGCACAGGCTGGACAAATGAAGTTACTAAAAGCATGATGAGAGCTGGGAATATCCAAAAAAGGGAAAAAAATAAGGAAGTTCCCATGGTGCTTCATATGCACGTGCAAACAAGAGGTGCCAAAAAACAAGACACATGGAAGGTGGTCTGATTTTTCATGTAGCATTGGCTGATTCAGAGTACAAGTGTTTAATAGTTTTGAGATATCTTAGACACAGAAGTCCAACTATGAAACCGTAACAGAAACTCTAGGAGCACTGCATTCCTTGTAAAAATGAAACACATGAAGTATGTGCTTTTAATCATGGCACAGAAGAATGTGAAATTACAGAGGGGGTTGCGATCAATCTAAGCCAATTTTGCACGTCTAACTAGGACCAGATATGAGATAAGATTCTAATTGAGATCTGGAGGAAAAAACAAGTGTTCACTGGAAAAGCCAGAATTAACCCTGAGCTATGCAATTAGAACTTACAACACAGCATAGTTGTCCAATATGTAACAAAGATTATGGGATTATGAAAGGTAAGTGATTCTTTGGCACTGAAGTCAGCATTAAGTATACACAACAGTAGAAAGGTACCATGGAAGGGTTTGGGGGTGTTCCAAAGTTAGCACTGGCTATGACAATGAACATAAGCTGAAACAATGGAAAGAATAAATGAAATGGATTTTATTCCTTTGTAATAGTTCCAGCAACATGGGCTGCTGACAAGAAAACAGCATCACCTCTGCCTGCTCACTGCTCTAATACAGATGAATAGTCTGTAACCTGATTTTAATCAAGCAGGACATTCCCTCCTCGTATGTCAACAGCCCATGCACCAATTAATAGTTAGGAGCAGGTAATACAATGAAAATGGGTAAAAAAATGCAACTTAAAGGAACGACTGTTAGTTCTGAGGATGGAACTAAGTACTAAGCACATGGGTGAGAAAAACTGCAGTAACACCAAGAAAAAAGATGCTAAAAACTCATCCTATATTCAATCACATCATGCAGGTAGGCCAAAAAGATTAGAGTCTGAATCAGTCTTCTGGGGACAAAATTCACTCCAGAAAAGAAAATATAGCTAATTCTATCACCTGGAGATATTTTGTTCTTTACTTGTGACAGAACCCAAAGGAGGAGCCCAAGAGGCATGCTCTTCTGGGCATAACAGGGAGATACAGGTAATAGTGAATACACACACAGATACTGCTTTAGAAATAAAAAGAATAAAAGAGATAGATATGATATTTTATGAATAGCTAAGTTACATAGCAAGGAGGAAGTATGTTAAAAGAGAGCAAATTTATTACCTGCCAAACAAGAAATACTGGTAGAAGGAAAGGAATACAACGTATTTCAAACATTTTTCATGTATGATATGAGAGGTTGTCCTCATAAAGTAATGTGTGAGAAATGAAGCTCGTATCCATATAAAATAAAAACAACAAAAACAAACCACAAAAATTTCAAATTTGTGAATTTCAGATATAACTGGGTATTGACTCTAAACAGAAATGCTTGAAAATACATAAATGGTACTTACGTTTAGTTAGATTATCTTTCAAATTGGTGAAAAATAATGTAAGTTTAGGACTGGAAACTCTGGGCAATCTAATAGAGCCATGACGAAGGCAAAGCGAAATGACAAAAAGATAAATCCCATATAACAAAAGTAACAAATAGGAAAGGCATTAACTTAGCAGAGCACATAAGCAAACTGAGGAATAGTGAATAATCCATAGGGAAAAGTGATTTACTTATCACTTTTAAATGTTTGAATAAAAATTCTGACACTTCTTTTTGTTTCTTTTGGGTGTTCTTAGTGGAGTTTGCTGGAAGGAATTGCAGAATATGGCTGATGCTGGCTCAGGTTTATGGGCTAGATCACTGTAGGCTCTAAATTGATCTGCAGTAGATTTTGCCAGTACTCATCTCAAACTTCCTTAGCTTTCTCCAGGGTGCAGAGTAAGATGGATCAGGTTTGTTTAAATTAATTCTGAAGTTCTTTTTCCAAGAGTGACTAGAGTTTGCAAGTTTTTCTGCTTTCCTTTGTTGGAGATGAAATATTACTTTGGGTCTATACTTTTTAGAGTCAGAAACTCCAGCATTTCAGGCTGCCTGCAGGACCGATCCTTCTTGCCTTCTAGCACAAATCATTTGTGTTCCGTTCTAAATTTTTCTTAACCAAGTACAGATCTATTCCTGTCGATTTATCCAGTTCTGAGATCCCATCTGCTTGGCTATATATTCTTTAACAAAGTCTGTTTGCTATATGCTGACCTAGTTCAAAGATACATTTGCTCATTGACTGCTCTGTATTCCACCTTCTCCCATGTTTATATTACCAGCAAATTGTATAAGTTTGCAGTTTTTTTTTTTTTTTTTAACCTAAGGCATTTTTATAGATTAGAAACAGTACAAATTCAAGTATTGATCCCCAGGGACCCCATTTAATACTTTACCTAAATTGAAATAGCTCTTCTTACAATCACTTTTTATTCCATATGTGTAACCACTGAGCTTTTTATCCAATTTCATATTATAGCATCTCTTGAATCCTTGAAACTCTACTGTGGTCAGTCTTGTGACAATACTTGCTTCTTAAATGCACTCCATTATGCCCCTGCAGTGCATATCTGGAATAAACTAAATGGACAAATCTAACATGACACCTGGGCCACCTAATGATCTTTATTTTGCTTATCTCTTTTGTTTATCCAAAAAATGAAGTGATTCTGTTCTTAGAATGATAGCTGTACTTCCTCCAGAAAATAAAACAGTGATTAAAACTGTCTGCCATTTATCAGCTATTATCTCTAACATAGAGGTTTGGTTTCCCTAGTTAGTATGCACACAAATGTCATAATCACCAAAACGTTTCACAAACAGATCTTAAGCTTCCAAGCAGCATCTCTGTTTTGGCAGGTTTTCCATTCCCTATACAACAGAGAAGTGTTGGGGAACACTAATACAAAGCCCATGGGAAGCAAGCAGATCTTGTACTGTATAAAGTCTCCAAAATTCTACAACTTCACAAGAATTCCAGTGCATTTCAGGCAGGCTGAGACAAGCTAACCTAGCAATAAGTAGAAAAGTTCTGAACCTATCAAACAGAAGGAAATTTCTTTATGACAAGTCAAGCGAAGAGACAAGCCTGATGGACAAGGTTAATGTAGTTCTCCTCTCCCCACCAAACTCTCAGGGACCACAGAAAATGCCCAAGACAGCAGAAAGAGACACAGCACTTTCAGGTTCTCTTCCCTCCTTTATCTGGTTCTTATTGGGAAAAAAAAAAAAAAAAAAAAAAAGTCTTCTCTACTGCCCTCTCTAACATCAGGCACTACAGACAAGCTGGGGTTCCTAACCACTTCTTTAACACCCATCAAGAAACTGGAGATACCCAAGGCCTGAAAGAAAAACAATGATGAAACTAGAAGAGGCAATGCTGAGATAGATTAATAAAATTGGAGCGTAAGAACTTGTGGATCTAGAGATGGAATCGATGTGGGAACTACATAATTTGACTGTAATAAGAGAAGCTTTAGTCCTCTCTCAGAACAGGCATCAGGATTGAGGACAGGCAGATGTCAATTCTGTTGCAATGATCCTCAGGCACAGTGTTAATTATAATTTTGGAAGCCTCACAACATCAGGCAGCCCCACAAAAGCTGATAACCCTGTCACACCAATACAATAAAACTAGACAGAAAAGTTCAAAATCAAAAGGCCCACCAAAATAACCCAATACGACTAAATTTTTGAAGCACAAACACACAAGTTCATATTCTTATATATAAACGCACATATGAACAAACATGCACACTTAGTGCTCATATCACAGCTCTTTGGAGGTCTGCCTCAAGATTTTTAATGTTTGGATTTGGTTATCCTGGACTACTAATAGGATCATTCATTAAACAAATATGAAATTACTTATTACTCTGCTAAGGGACTGCCTATAGAGTTCAACGGAACTAGATAGGCCCTTTTCCTCCTCCTAAACACAACACAGTTAGAAGCCTGGTCATATTATTTTCAATGTGCTATTAGATTAGATCATTATGTAATCTTCGTACAGTCTTTATCTGATACACCATCTGATGCGTGCCACCCATCACCACTTCCAAATTCTTCTGTTCACAGCTAAGAGGGCAACTGGACTTGATCCATTAAATCAGCCTACCCTGCCTATTTGATATATTTTAAAATAAATGCCTTTGCATTTTTTCCATGCTACTGCTCACACTTGGAGGAGTACCCTTAAGCATCTGCAAAATTGTCTCATTATCCTCCTTTGAACTTTCTTTGCAGCAAATCTTGTGCTAAGGTGGGGTGAGGAGGAGAGGACAAGAGGAGGCAAGAGCAGGTTCAGTGCACGTTACCTTCTGCAGAGCCTCAGCAGAGGCCTGAGGTTACAAGTAAAGAATAATTTTGCTGCTGTTCAGTAAGTTGAAAGATTCTTTTTCCCTGCATCCATGAAATAATTCTACATTAAATTTAGCTATAAAAGCCGTGACCCTGGAGAAAGGACTTGGCTCTTAGCCAAATGTTTTTCATATTCAGTTTCACTTTCCTGGTATAAAATATTTAAGAAAACAAAATTCTGTTTAAAATAATTCCATAAAATTCATCATGTTCTTGTCTTTTTTATATGTATCAGAATCAGACATTTCAAAATGATTTCATCCAGAACATGGCTTCAGCCTCCCTCACACTGTAAGTGATCAGTACTTGTGAAAGCCTACAGACTTTATACTGAAAGGCAAGCTAATAAAAAAAGAAGAAGAAAAACAAATTCTCTAATGCATTTAAAACCCTCCTCCTCTCATCTGAGTGTTTGTACTGTCACCAGCCATTGGAGAATGTGAATGTTTCTACATAAAACAGATTAGCGCTAATGAAGTCTCTGGTAAACCATGTGGAATTTCTGGCCCTTCTGTCTGTTGAGGCTGTGGAAAAGCTCTGTTCTGGTTGAGATTTTAGAAAATTATGATTATTTAAGAAGTGTGAGTTGTTGGTGTTGTGAGTGACATTCTAGTTTTGATAGAAAAAAGCTTTATCAGATGGAGAGGTTTTAAAGCCTTTCTTAAAGATAGTCAGAGTTTCAATTCACCTAATCTCCTCCAGAAGTTCATTCCACAGCCAAGACCTTTTGTCCCCAGCCTTTACATGGGCTTCTGCCCAGGCTTGTGCTGTATTAAAAACAAACCAAAGCAAACCAAAACAAAAACAACACAGGAAAAACAAAGCAAAACACAGTATAATTCTGAATCTCTATAAAGTAAAAAATTGTTTAGTTAAGATCAAAATATTGCAAGTTTTGTAGTTCAGGCAATTGTTTTTGTTAACCAGCATAATTTATTTCATTGATTGAACTATTTAATTTGACTTTTTAACTACTGTTTTTATATAATCTTCCTGCAGGCAAGTTTTATCCTAAATAGATTTCGTGATGAATGCACCCTGAATATTTAGTCACATTAGATCATTTTTTTTCAATCTAGTATTTTTGAAATGTACAAGATATATATGGCAAGCAACCATACTGTGTTCATGTTTTAAAAGATCTTTAGTGCTGCTGGCCTGAATATGCAGCTGTGGAAGATGCCCCCAAAGAGGAAGTTTTTCCTTCAGTAGCAGCCACAATGCTTGGCCCTTTCCCAAACTTGGTGCTACAAATTCTACCATATGGCTGCCCAGCTGGGCAAAGTCTGTGAAACTCAAAGTAACTCACAGAGTGTTTTGGGGTTGTTTTTGTTTGTTTGTTTGTTTGTTTGTTTGTTTGTTTTTTTGCTGCATTGCCAAGGAGGCTCATTGATTTTCCACAGGCTGGCTGCAGCAGAGCCTGTTTTCTTCTGCTCAATCTATTTTCAGGAGGTCAGTAAAACCACCTGATGTCTGATTTAAACAGAGAACAACAAAGAAATTTAAAGAGTCTGCTAGGCCCAATCCTTCCTTCTCTAACAGTTTGCAGAGAAGCGAGAAGGATCCAATGATCACTCATCTGCTAGTATCACCAGCCATCACCAATGACTCCTTTTTATGAGAAAAATTAAGAAGCCAGTATATTTAGCAGCTGAACTTAATAGAAAATGAGTTTTATATTGGTTTCAATGAAGAAGATTCTTCAGGGCTAGAATGTTGCTTCCTTTCAGGTAGACTGCTCTCATTGCACTTTTCTTTACCAAACTTCTCATTTTTAAAAAAATGCTTAAAAACAAACAAAAAAAAGACCACCATCACCGTGTTCATTGAAAGTAATTAATCTTTCAGAGAAAAATCATGTTACATTTCAGAAGGACAGCAGTTGAAAGGTGAGTGCTTTGGCTTCAGTTCATCAAGCAACATGCGCTCCTTTTGACAGCCCAGTGCACTGAGTCAAGTCTTAGTCGGTTTTAATGGTTTTCAAATGCACTTTATTTTGCTGCAGCAAATTGTATCTTTTTATTTATTTATTTATTTTATTTCAATACTTTATGACCAGACAATATTGTAGGTGTCAAGCACATGCCAAGACATTTTGTAACATCTCCATTTGCTATGACCATCTATTACTATCTCTTGTTTGGTCTTCTAAGGCAAACTAGAAGGATATTATTTTCCCCATGAATGTATATGGATGTTTAAGCTATAGTTGGTAATGTATAGCTCATAACATCACATAGATAATGGTACCTCTGACTTTAAGGTAAAAACTAAAGGCATATCTCTGTATTTGAATTTCATAGAGAACTATTATTTATACATATTCTTCTCTTTTGGAGTTTTTATTTCCAGTTCCTACAGGAAAAAATACACCTATCATTAGTAAATACTGTAGATTTTCCAACTTTAACATTACTTTTTTTTGCCTTTTTTGTTTGTTTGTTTGTTTAGATAAATGTGAACTCTGACGTCTCTTACTTTGGGCTTTTTACAGTGCCTTTCCTTATCCTATTTTAAACATACTGGCAATCACAACAACCTTTCCCTGAATCTGTTCCTCAGTTTTTATGGTCAACAGCTGATCTGTTGTTGTTGTTGAACTGATAAGTGCTGAGTTTTTATATTGCGGACACTGGGGCTTCCCTTAACAACTGAATCTTTACACCTCCAGATCAATTTGGAGGCTTTTTTTTCAACCTTGTTAAATGCTAGACCATCATTTCTCGACAGAGGCTACTTTACTTATTTCCCAAAAGAAGACAGTCCCTTTTCTGGTGTTAATTACCATAACATCAAGCCCTAAATTTATTCATCTGAATCTTGGTTAAACTGAGGTTTATCTCTTCTTGGTCTTGATTAGATGATTAACCCCCACCTCACCTTGACTGAATCTCATTTATTTCAATGGCATTATCTTTACAGAAAGGCACAACTTATGAAATACATAGGATCTGCAAGCTGGTGACTTAGCAGTAAGGTTATTAGCATACTTAGCATTGGCAGTTCTGCTTTGTGTATTATTTTGAATTTTCGTGATTTTCTTTCTTCCATTCCATTTTAGCCTTTTAATCAGTCTTCATCCATGGAACATTTTCTTCTTTTAAGATTTGCTCGATAGAGTAGCTTTGGAAGAAGAATTTTTATTAGCATTTCACAGCAATTTTGTTTTATCTTTAGTTTATGGTTCAGTATAAATTAATCCTTGGTTAAGGCACTGTGTGGCTCCACGGGGCATTTTGACATGCCTAACATATTAATAGCTAAAATTTACCAGCCAAGTTCCCTTCTCTCTACCTTGGTTTATCCCCTGTGTCCCATATTATGTAAAAAAGTCTCCTTCAGGACAAAATCCATGTCTGTTTTAGTATTTGGACCAAGAAGAGCTGGGTCCCAGGCATCAGAAGCATTTACAGGTGTTAGAATACATTCCAGGAAGCTTTGTGTAAACTGTTTGAAAATAACAGGTTACATTTTATTACTCTTTGATGGATATTCTTGTCTTTTTACAATAAATAAATAAATAAAAATTAACACCACTAATTTATATACAACATTTGTTATTCACCAGGACTTATCAGCAAAAGTATGGTTCATATCTTTTAGATTTCAAACTGCATAATAGGCATTCAAGATGAAAATTTTTCAGCAGTGACTACTTTCTGAATTACTTAACTATGTAAGTAACTATCTTTGCCTCCATAGTACCACATACAGACTTCTCTCCATGATGAAGATTACTTTAGTGGCGGAAAAAATAAATGTAAACTGAGATTCAGATTTTTGTGTTTCACAATTATTCTTTTAGTTTTAGAAGAAGAAGAAAAAAAGTTACATTTTGTCAGGTTTTCTTCCCTAGTCCAATATGTTACTTTCCTGCCTCTCCATTTGTAACAAAACGTTCAATGAAACTATATTGGTTTTGACTTAATTTCTATCCACTAGGGGAAAGAGGTTATATTTGGACTTCTAGAATAATGGTCAACCTCTCTTACAGCAGAGGTTGATCTAGTCCTGACAGTATGCCTACTGGAGCCAATAGCATGAAAACATCTAGTGTTACTTTCTCAGGATACACTTTTGCCTCCACATATTTGCTATTTAGAGACAGGATTACCTGAATTGATGGTGGATTTGGGTGGGTACAAGCCAAATTGTAGGTCAGTATAGCCTGACTACTCAGTCATTATTTTGTAATAACTCTCTAAAATTTGTTTTAGTTAATAGATGTTACCACATACTTAACTAATAACCACCTCAGCTCTACATAACATCATCCCAGTTGGAGAGATCTTAACATCTGAAATGTTATGAACAATGCCTGTAGATATTTTAATGTCATATTGAAGATTTCTTCTTGTGAAAGTTCCAGTTATGAAAATGTAACAATAACATCGCAGTAAAACCTGATAAAGGAATGTATAGGGTGCTTCACTAATAAGTAGGTTTCATCCTGAGGTATGAAAGTGATGTCTGAGGACACCTTTACTATAAATGAGAGGGCAGGAGAAGGGAAAAGCATTGAAGCTGCTCTTGCCTTTGAGCTACACTGACCACTGGATCAATAGCTGTCATTAGCAGAGGTCCTTTAAAGGAAGCTAGCTGCACTGTGCTGACATATAACCTGTGTCAGGTGGCATCATGTGCACATGCAGAAAACTTCAAATTCACAATTGGAAAACACAGGAAAAGCAAAGAAGATTTCTAAGCTAAAAATCAACGCAACTGGAATTTTGTGTAGTTGTTGAGTTTCGGACAAAAGTAGTTTCGTATTGCAACAAAGTAAACTGAAGCTCATTTAAATATTAAATTTAAAAAAATTCAACTGATTATGTGTACTTGAGATCACTGGAACAAAGAAAACTTCTGCATAAACTTCATTATCAATAGTATATATTATTCATTTGATTCATCTTAAATTGCCACTGAATCTCAATTCATTCCAAATAGGTAGTCATTTCAGCTTGTTTAACTAAATTCTTCCTCTTCCCAGAACAATGAATCTACCAATCTTAGCAAATGCACTGCTTGTGTTGTTTGTATTGCCTGCCTCACTTGACAACCCTCTCTAAAACAGTCTGTATTTTTAGTTTTGTAGTGTGATCAAAAAATGCTGAACATAGAGATAGCATATACATGTCCGTGGAATTAGTAATGAGAACCAAAATATATTTCAAGACTATTATCCGCATACAGATGCAAAATGCTTTTGTCTCTGAAGGCGTTGAAGAAGTAAAACCAGACTGTACCTGAATGCCAGATGACTTCACATATAACAGCACTGTCTAGAAAAGCCTCCGAAGAATTGGATTTCTGATAATTTCATCACTGTGCAACCATCATAATAAGAGATAATCCCCTTACTCCAAAAAAAATATAGTCTGAATAGACAAGACAAAAGGGGAAAAATAGAATGAATCACAAAAGAAAAGTAAAATGCTCAGAATTAGAATAGGATTTTAAAGACCTGCCCTATTCTAATAACACTGTCATCAATACTCAGATAACATTACACACATCAGTAATATGCTAACTCATATTGTTACTGATTCTTGTTAAAGGATCGTCTTTCCCCATTCAAGCAACAATGCTTAGAAATATCAGACTTAAAAGTCTACAAATACAGAAGACAATAATTTTCACTATAAATTCAGCACTTTTGTTTTTTCAAAAAATTACACAAAAATAAAAATCTTGGCTTCCAAGTTCTCTTTCAGAATCATACCCCTTGAAAGACAGTAGTTTTCTGCTTTATGAAGCATTGCAGAAGGTCTCTGTTGTGACCAAAATAATTTTAAAAAGCAAACTCACTGAAATCTATAGAGGAAACAGAAAACAGAATAATTTCAAGCAAATTACAGACCTGTGATATCTACCAATAGGAACGAGGGGAAAAAATCTTTATAAGTGTTTTGCAATTTATTTCTGATGAAAACTAGCCAAGATATCTTTGTCACAAGGTAATGGATATAGATTTCATCACATACCAGGAAAGTCCATAATCTTGTGAACTTATCTTCATTCCATGCTGTGGCTGATGGGCACAGGATAATGAAGAGCTCTTAATCTCTCATCAGAGAGATGGAAATCCTACAAAGTTTTTTCCCCAATCTCTGTTAAGCTCCACCCATGTTGGTGGCAACACTATATCACTTCTCACCTTCTCCTCTGCTTCCAATCTACATGTACACTTGCAGGAACCCAGCAATCACTGACAACCTTCTCTTCAGCCATCAACTCCTTTTGCCTCATTGCCTTACAGCCTCACAGAAAATAAGCCCAGAAACACCTTGTAATGCTGGTAAATACATTAACAAGCTTCAAATCCATTTTTTTGTTCCAATACATAGACGGGTTTGCTTTGATCTCTTCGGGGGCAATATTTTTCACCAAGATTTTTCTGAGAGCAACAGCTACAGACCTTACAGTAATGTCTTCTTGCTCACACAGATCCTGAAAAAGTCCTTTTTAGCAGTAAATTATAAATGAAACGGATGATTCATTATTTTTTGTTTGTTTGTTTTGTTTTGATTTGTTTGTTTGTTTGTTTAATGCTCTTATCTCCATCAGAATTTGTTTATGTTATCACTTTGTAGCTTGGTTGACTACTATATGGTTAAGGTTGACTACTATATGGCACCATTTGACAAATAACTGCTGCATACAGTGAGATTACTTCAAGACAGTCCTCTTCCCCATCAACCCCACAATTTTCCTTTTCTTCCTTCAGACCCTGTCCATCTTGCAGATCTTCAATGCTTGGCAACAAAACTCATTCCCAAAATTCTCTTTTATGCTTAGATTCACTAGGAGGTCTACTTGATAAGAAGGCTCTAACCACATTTTGGGGGGCCTGTGGTGGAAGCACTCCCACGTTTTCATTCTGTCAAAAAAAAAAATATCTAATTTCTCAGGCTACATCCTTCATGCACGCCAGCTCCCATGAATCTTGGCTCCCAAGAGCTATGGAGAGTCAATGTGTTAGGGAAGTAATGCCACTCTTTGAGGAAAAAGAATGTAATATAGACAAAATATAGATTTTATTTATTTTTTAGTTCAGAAATAAGTCTGTAAAACCCTCGGGGGTTTTACAGTTTGAATTTTACCAAAAGCAAACAAACAAACAACAAAAAAAAACATACATATACATGTATATACTGCCTTCTTCCTGAAACCTTAGGGTACATTTAGGCCAACCTTTCTGATGCAATAATGAGAAAACAACAAGATCCAGACATTTGAGATTCATATGAAAGCTTGCTGACAAAACTGAAAAATAAACCCAGTAGTTTGGAGAGAAGTCCATTCAAGAACAGATATAATTTATGTTAAAGTTCTAAGAATGTGAGAAAGAAATACTTGTATTTTTCTAAATAATTCAAAACAAGATACAAAAGACATATTTGTTATTTCACCACTTTTATCCATAAACGCTACTAGCCTGCTGATTGTTGGCTACAATTAAGGAAGCCATTTATAGGTAAGAAGTAGCCCCACCTTTCTTTCATACCCTTCCCCCATCCCTTCTTTTCCTTTCAAACACTTTTGGATAGAAGAGATTTTTGTTGTGTTGAGAAAAAGGAAAGCCACAAAATATAAAAACTAATTTTACTAGAAAGCTAATGACTGCAACATAACCCAGATTTTCTATGGTTATTGCATTAGGGAGAAAGAGTTATGAAACTTCATGCTTTTGCACATTTTGTTGAGCTTGCAATCCTGGTTGAAGGAGAGAGCAAATTCTCAGGTGCTAAACATCAAATTGCTTATTGGAACAGCTGCTGCACTGAGCTGAGTAAGCAGGACATGCAAGGAGGGACTTTTTCTAGGCTAGTCTTTGACCAGCTTCAGTGCTAACACTTACAAATTAAAAAGGAACATCTTATGATTAGAATATTATTTCCTTTTCCCTTCCACTAAATATACAGACACAAATGTTCATTTTACATCACTTGCTCTTGGTTCCACTGTTTTTGTATCACACACTGCTGAGCCTAACCAGTGTATATTACGTTTCATATTCTCCAAGCTGTGAAACCTGCTTCAAGTGGGGGACTGGAAATGCAAATCTATTCCCTTTTGAGGACAAGTGAAATGTACTGGGGTAAAGCTAATTTGTCCTTTTCCAAGAGAAGGGTGAGGCATGTCTGTGAGGGGGAAATCTTATAACACCATTAGCTCTGGAAATACTACAAGATGTAGATTTTCTTCTTTGAATATATTATAAAGAAAAATATCCCCTCATTTTACGGGGAGTGGGCAGAGAATGTTAAATACCATGAAATAATACTGATTATAATGTAGATTATTCAAGATACAGCTTTCTAACTTCCAGAGATGGATTTGGGTTTCTTTTGTTGACTTTGATGATGAATTGAATTATTTAGTGGGAACAGGTAAGGCTGATCAACTATGAGGTACTCTGTGATGGAAACAAGATTAAATATTATGGCAAACAACTGATTTTGGCTGTCAAGGTAGACGCAGGGAGTACTGGAACACCTTTTGCTGCAGATGCTCTACAAACTCTGCAAAAAGGTAGGAGAACCTTAAGTAATGGTTGAAGTAAAGCATGATTCTGTAGAGCAGACTCCATCAACCCTGCATTAATACTCCTTCCCACCCACATTCTCACATTCAGGCTCCATTTTCTTAATCTCTGTTTTCACTCTTTAGTGTTTTTGGCCCTTTTTTTTGGTTTGTTTTGTTTTTGTTTGTTTGTTTGTCTTTTTTTTTTTTTTTTTTTTTTTTGTGTGTGTGTGGTGGTGGTAGTATTGGTGGTAGTTTTGTTGTTTTGTTTTGTTTTTTTTTTTTTTTTTATTTTCTTTACTGAAGTAGGGGTTCAGTTCCTGCTGGGGAATAAATAGTGCCACTCCTGAAATCTCCTGCTCATTTTGAACAACGACTTACTGAGAAAGTCAGCTTCTGTTTCCAGCAGGTTCCAATTCATGTTAGAAGCCTGCAGGAAATGGGCACATTGCAGCATCTGATTAAAGTCTTTCATTGCTTAGAGTAATACAGGGTCAGCTGGTGAAAAATCTTTTTTTAATAGAAAGCAAACTGACAAAATTAAGAAGTTTATTCCCTAAAACTCAAGCACAAAACAAACAAACAAACAAACAAACAAAACAAAACAAAAAAAATCTTCAAATCCTGAAATTCTAACTATTCTATGGATACATTGAAAACTCTCCTAAAACATATTTTTCCTTCCAGAAGCAAAGGGAGTATCCATGTTCTATCCCCAAACTGTCATGTTTCAGTAATAAGTGGGAGATAATTACCTGGAGATTAGAAAGATTTCCATACTTTTTCTCCAGAATTAATGATAACCAAGTATAAAAATATTAGAAGCTTGATTTACAAAAAGTCTAGAAAAGTTCTGGTATGTATCCAGGATGTAGTTAGGCCTCCCCTCTCTACCAGCCCAGGTAGAACACTTGCATTTTCTGAATCACCACCCTACACCAATTTCAATCTCACTCTGTTTAAGGAGGAAATTTGCCAATCAGTGGCTTGATTCATAAATCCAATGTTTCATATGCTATGTGTATATAAATATATATATATATTCATATATCCTCATAGAGTATATCAACAGTCTCTTTCTGCCTTCTAAGTTGTCAGGTTCTCAGATTTCTTGCCTTTTTAACAACCCTCTTTAAGATTTAATCTCCCAGGTGCTTCCTGTTTGCAGATTGTGGAGCAATAAACAGCAACATCAGTAAGTATGCAAGTTAGCATACTAGCAAGTTATGTCTTGCTAGTTGGCAATCTAGTGATAGAGAACATGTCTGAGAGAAGGAGAATGGTATTTATGTACATTGTTCTGAAAACTTTGTAAAGTATTAAATTATATTTGGTTTTGGTGGAAAATGTTAGGACCCAGACCTTTGCACATTGGCCTGAGCTAATTCACCAAAAACATTCAGTAACTCTGCTCACCACTGCAAAGTTGCCCTTTGGCCATTTAACTCCAAAATGAACTACACAGGAAATATAAGAAAGTCGGATTAAATGCTTTCTGAGCACACAGTTTTTAGAATAGTTCCATACCCAATGTGCACATGCCTATAAAGTAAGTCTCTTGTCAAAGTACATGTAAGTGTATGCTTACTTTCCTGTATAATTAATTCAGTAAAACACGGTTTCCAGATCAGACTTTGGTGTCTATTTTGCAGCTGCAAGATGCTTAGTATTTTATGATTTAGGAATAGTTGACTGAAATGGTCAGGAAAATAGAACCTTTCTGAAGTTCATACCAGCCATCTGCTTGTCATAATCTTTGAAAAACTTAATCCAAGCATCTCCAAATTAATATGTTTTCCCCCATTTGAGCTCTTTGATCTTTGCTATGTTTTTAATGAGATAATCTTGCAGGTCTTGAAAACTCTGAGAACTCTCAAAGCATCTTGTTGCTATGTTTCATTTTAGTGGAGTGTCAATTCGAGGCAGCATCCTGATGTTGGTGTGGAGGAACAGGTGGCTCCAAATTCTTTTCCAGACTCCTAAAGAGGACTCTTATTCTTAGTTCTTATTTTTCTGGTCATTTATTGCCCAGGGTCAGGCCACACATCTTTGTCTGCAACACTAACTTTTATTCGAAGAGGTATCAGAACTTACAACATTAAAATTTGTATGTAGCAAAATGGAGCTGCATTGTAATTTCTTACACACTGTCTCATTTTCTGAAATATGCCATCCACCAGGGCTGTTAAGGTTCATACACATGTAAGGACCTAGAACATGACCTTTCCTAGATGTCTTTGTCTGGAAAATAAAAATATATATATATTATTTTTTGTCTCAAGATATTGGAAAGAAATATATGTGGATGTGTGAAAAGAAATTAAGGTTTTCTTCCTGAATCTGCCTGCAAGCTGTTGTGACAATGATATGCTGTTATTACTCAGCATATTCCTCATGGAACAGAGGAACAAATTTCAAAACTGATTAAAGTCTCCATTGTGGAAAGGCCACAGACCCCAGCTAAGAATCCAGCCAGGAGTCTTAAAAAATGGTCCCTACAGCAGCTTTCTGCAAAAACAGCAGAAGCAGATACTATAGTAATTTCTAATGGAAAATGTCTCAAAAAGATCAGGATTGACATAGTCAGAAGGGTTGTGAGGGACACCTCCAGTAATTATTGGCATATCATGAAAAAGCACACTTTTCTTGCTCCTTCAAAGTGTGCATGGGAGGTGGGGGGTGAGAACATGAAGCAGACAACCCCCATGAAGAACTTGACACAAAGTTTTGTTCTCATTCTTTTGCTAGTTCTTATAAGCACAACTTCACATTGTAAACAAGAGGAACCACTGTTGTGATATAGTTCAAATATACACAGATCAGCACAGGTGTCAGTACTGAAATAAAAATTCAAGGCAACTTACTTAGGCTAACAGGTTGCTAATAGAGCTTGCCTGTATAGGAAACTTACTGGTAAGTGAGCTATGACACAAAGATATAGTGTACGTACAACTTCCCTGTGAAGGTCAAAGGTGAAAAGCAGCTTACTCCAAATGGAGTGGACCTTATGCCCTACCAAAGGTTGATAAGACTGCATTGCACTTACTCTTCTCAGTAAGTACCTCAGTGATTTGGTAGTAGAGACTAGCTAAAGTACTGGGAATCCCTAACTAACTTCAGTGTTATATTCTGTATAATACATCTGTTGCCCAAACAGGAACTTGAAAAGTTAGTCAGAACTCCAGAGTATCCAACTCTATCATATGAAAAAAAAAAAAAAAAAAGAAAGAAAAAAAAAAAAGAAAGAAAAGAAAAAGGATAAAGTTTAGATTGTTCAAGCATTATTAATTCACTTAAACTATTTCATTGCTACATGTCATTTTGTTTTTCATTATCAAAGCCTAGGGCATAAATTTAAAAGGTCTGTAAGTTCTCTCCTCTCAATTTGTTTGCTGTTGTAGTTCAGCATTATTTAGCACCAATGTGTGTTGGCCCTTTAGCACTTTTCTTCACCTTTAACATAATTTATCAAAGAAGGTAACAAAATACAAGTTGATCAGTCTCTCTGGTTTAATTTAACAAGGCAGGTCATAAAGGCTTTGTTCCTTGACCAGCCATGCCAAAGTGCCGCTTTCACATATTAATGTGACATGACTTGTACAGTCATAATTACTATGACAAGATAAAGGGAATTAGTTAAAACTTAATTAAAACCACATGCCTTACAACTGTGACACTGTACATATTTAGTAACTTTACTTCTTTGTTTCTGGCTTATCAAAAGGGGAAGGGGTCCACATGAATTTTCCTGGTATTACAAGTGCATCAATTAAGGAAGAAAATTAAACACTGATCATAAATAACCAGATAAGAAACAAAACTGAAATAAGACAAGTACTCTGATTCATGGTTAGTAATGAGTTTTCTCACTGTTACCTATGTACTAAAGCAGCAGAAAAGGATGAGCAGCAGTTCCTCTTCCAAGGGTATGAGAAGAATTGATCAGTGCAGAGGTAGGGCAACAAGACGGAAATCTGCAGACTCTGACGCATCATTGGTAGCCCTTTCAAAACAGGTATTACTGAACAACACCATTAAGAATAAAAATAAGGCTTGTCTTTTCACGTTACGAATAATGGTGATCAAAAGGAAACAACAGTTTTCTCTGGTTTATCATTACACTTTACAACTCTATGGAAAATATGGAGTGGTACTGTTTAGAAGTTTAACCCTGTGCAGTATGCTGTAATGAGCCAGCAACATTTAGTGATTTCTGATTTGCTTTAATGACTCCATCATTTTTCTATAAAGAATTTAACTTTATAGGTGTTCTGCTGTTACTGGTTGCCAGCTTCTTCCCTGTTAGGCACTTTCCCATGATCAAGGGCATATTATTATTGTCCTACAACCACTCAACAGCATCAGAGCAAAACGTTACCCTTCCAGGTTTTGGCTGCAGAATAATCTATTTTTCTTCTACTATTGCAGAAGTCATACACTATTTTTAGTGCAGATATTCTCAGTATGAACTGGGCTCCATGGTCACAGGTTCCCATCACTTGGACATAAAGCCTGGATAAGCTTTATGGGGTTCTCATTTTCAACACCTCAACAAACTTTGTATGTCTCACAGTGCTTATTAACCCTTGTTCACCATAAGGAAATGATGACAACTGGGGGGAAAGAGAAGAAAGCAGAAGGGGGAAGACTTATTGCTTCAATGGGACAATGTGTTGCTGCCTGATTAAGGTAAAGAGGGGGCTTATCTTTTACGCTGGTACTAGTGGTACCACATGAGTCCTGGTTCTGAGCAGGTTTTGCAGCTGTTTAAAATCCAACTCTGGCATGCTTCTGATGAGCAGTGAAATAGTTAACAGCACTGACATTTACAGTATAACTAGGTATCAGCATTAATACTGTTGAAATGAATGGGCCCGTCACATCTGTCAGAGCTATTGTTTCAGGTCCCTGCATCCAGTGCCTGTTTTCAAGGCTAACAGCTAGGGCTTGACTTTTATATTAAAACTGAAAACATACCAACATGGAGAAGAGGGTGACTGCACCAAAGAAGCGTCTCTGTTCTGACATACCACAAATCAGCACAATCAGATCTTGAGGCTGGAAGGGTGTGTATCCAGAAACAGTACCAAAACATCTAAAAATCTTGGAATTTACAACATTCACAGGCAAAATTTATACCAACACCTTTCTGGTTTCCTTTGTAAAGGAATGCTGCAGAAACAGACTGCTCACCCCACTGGTAGACCTACCCCTCAGCCCAACTCAGGGTCTGACTACTTTGTAGTGATTCTAGCTCTTATAAGAAGCCACAAGCTAGATTAAAATCAGCTAGTTCAGGTGTCACAGGTAATGTAGCTGCAGCAACACAGAATTTGACACCACCCACCTGCTTATTTAGTCAGTATCACAAGGGAGAATCTTGGTGAGAGCTGACATGACCATGCCTTTCCACAGAAAGTTAATGCAGGCATGTAACCCTTTGAAGGAGAAGACATAAAATCACAATAGCAGTCTCATTCTTCTGTTTGCATGACACAAAAGAGTTTCACACTGATCAGTAAAGGATGCAGCAAGGTTTTATTTCTGCCCATTATTTTGACATTTTCTTTGAAACATTTATTTAAGAGGGTTCCATCTTTTCTGGCTTCTGGAGGAGGGGAAAATATGTGAAATAGAGTCCTGAGAATAATGAAAGTGAGAAATTATCCAATCAATATAGCATAATCCCTGCTTTCCCATCCTTGGTGAGCCACAATGCAACTATTTCAATTAGATCATATCTACATATCAGTTAGACTGCATCTATAGAGGTTTACTGTTTACTGTTATATAAACAGGTTATATATGCCTGCATATTTTATAAAGTATAACATGATCTATAGCAGTGTAACAGTAGAGCAGATGTTGCTATATTCACAAATCAAAGCTTTATATTAATCTACAACAGCTTCATCCTTACATGAGTTTAAAAAAGTAGAACTAATAAAAATACAGTTTTTAGACATAACTGTTAGGCAAAGAAAACTGCTGCCATGAAGATAATATTGCCTGCAGTTTTTTACCTTACCCACTTCCCGGAGGAAATTACCCCCACAGCAGAAGCAAACTCCAGTTCATAGTTTACTATATTAGCACAGGCCTGTCTTAACTAATAGTAAATATGCCAGAATGTGAACTGGAACACCCAATGGAAAGACACAAGTTCCTATCTGCTGCCTCTGCTCACCTATAGCAATGGGATAGTGCAGAAAATTAGAGGTGGTAACATCTTGTCTCATTTCAGAGAAATTCAGGCATGTGAGTCTGAGTGGGATCAGCCAGCCAGCAGAGCTCAATTTACCTGGCTCACAGCTATGCCAGCAAAAGTCCGTCATATAAACATGCACTCAACAAATTGAGAATATTTCTTAGTTTGTTACAACTCAATTAACACTGGAATTGATATGCTGCAAGATGCACATAAACAGATTTTAAAAACCTAAACCATGATCTATCTTTAGCTTTCAAGGTAGACATCCCTTAGAGACTAACAAAATCATCAACAACTCAAAATAAATGTGAATGTTAATAGACCAAAATACACACTTTTAGGCAACCCTATGGCAACCATTGGGATCTGCACATTTGTAAAATAGTGAAACTCTTTTGGCACTACATCATCTGCAAATGTGAAAGATGTGAAAGTATCTTTTTTTTTTTTTTCCCCTGGCAGTAATACATAAAGTGTAAAATTAAAGAAAATGTTTCAGACAGCAAAGCTAACTATTTGAAAGGCATAAATATCAAGAACAGAAAGGAATATTTGGGGCTGTAGCAAGGCACGGCTACTCTGAAGACTAGAGTAAATAAAAATCCAAATGAAATTTTATATTTTTAATGTATAAAATTCCCTCATTTTAAGCTGAATTATGTGGTGTCATTTACATTACTTTCTGAAAACCATAGTAACAAAATAGGCATTCATAACAACATTCATAACAACAAAACCCAGACATGAAAAATTTCAGGAAAACAAGTACATCTAAGCAGTCAAAACCACAAAAGATATTAAATATTTTCTGAATAGAAATGTGGCAATGTCAATAGATACATGCAAAATAAAAATATGTATGTAAGCCATGTAAACAAGAGAAAATTTTTGTTCTTCAATCTTTTCAACCTAAGAAGTTCAAAGCAGTCATTGGAACTACTTCTATGCCATTTTGCAACCAAAATCACCCTGATCCATGAGCCACTGCTGAGAATCTACCCAGAGTTACTCTGCAGCCTGTGAAGTACTGCATCCCCTCTGCTTTCATCTAGAGATCTATGACAAGACCCTCACATGTTATTTAGATTGTAACTAGAGCAAAGCCTCAGAGAATCATCAAGGAAAACCTCCCTTACACCCAGTCTGACATAAAAGCTTGGTCCAGTCCTCTATCTCCAGCCACAGCAGAGACTGCTTGTAGCATGGCAGAGTGCATCAGCTGGCCACCACCTGCAGCTCACTCCTCTCCTACTGTACCAGCAGCTGCTGTCATTGGGTTATACATCTCAGAGATACATCCCTGCCTACTCTGTCTTTAGTATCTGCCTTCAACATGTTCACCAGAAAGTCCTCCAAACCCCTTTGCAACCTGGTAATACCATCTGCCTCTCCTCACAGCCTCCTGTGGTAACAGTATCACAAGTTCACTATCCACCATGTAAAAAATATGTATTTTTTTAACCTCTTTTTACATCTTTCTATTTTCAGTGAGTGTCCCCAGATATAGTGCTGAAGTATTTCTTGAATAACACATCCATTTTTGCAAACTTCAAGCATATTGTTTTCAGCTTTTACCTTTCCCAAGTGAAATGTCCCAGACTTTTTAGTCTGTCCTTGCCATGCAACACCTTTGTTACCCCCTTAACCATTTCATTTGCTCTCTTCTGTAGCTTCCATAACTCTGCTATGTCTGCAGAGCAGAATAGCACACTATGCTTCAGATGTGGGTACTTTAATGTTTTACATAGCACCAAAATGATACCCTCTGTCTTGTTCTCAAAACCACTACTGATGATGCCTGACATATTGTTTGTTTTCTGGCTGACACTGTGCATTGAGCCAATTGCTTTAGAGAGCTGAAATCAATGGCTGCTCTGAAGATCTCTTTTCTGAGCTGGAGTTACAACTTCCAAGATCTGTGGTGTTTATGTTTTAAGTCAGTTTTCTGCAGGCGTGTTGCAGTACTATCTATAGTGATGTTCGTTTGACTTATTTTTGTTCCCTCACTCAGTTTTGCAAGGTCCTCCCAGAGCTCACCATCAGTGTGGGATTTGACTATGGTATTGTCCATGATCTTGGAGATTTCACTACACATTCTCTTCTCCAGGTCACTGATGAAGGGGTTGAATAAAAGCAGTACTATCATTGATCACTGTGAATTTCCACTACTTATTCTTTACCTTCCTAAAACCACTTGTTTCTTATCATTTAATCATATTTGAGTCCTCAAAAGGACCTTTTCTCCTGTTTCTTTAACCCCAATACTCTTTTACTCTAGGGCTCTAGTTTGTACCAACAAAAACTAATGTAGAAAATAGTCTCAACAAAGCACTAATATCCATGGTTTCCTTTCTCAAATCCCTACTGTTCTGGAAGATGCTCTTCTGGATTTCCCTTAGCTCTAAAAGTCTCTTGCTACAATCCTGATCATTTTTCTTGTCCCTGCTTTCATCCTGTTTTCTCCTTTTTTCTTCTCTCCTATTCTTTCTCCTCTAAAGAGATCCACTGCTACTATACATTCCTTGTACTGACTCCCCCCTGTTCTAGATGTTGTGGTTTAACCCCAGCATCCCTGAGGTAAAAGCGCAAGCTCATGGGTTGAGATAAAGACAGTTTACGAGGTAAAGCAAAAAACTGCACACACAAACGAAGCAAAAGAAAATTGGTTCACTGCTTCCCATCATCAGGAAGGTGTTCAACCACTTCCAGTAAAGCAGGGCTCATGTGTAATGGTTTCATGGGAAGACAAATGCCATCACTCCAAACATCTCCCAGCTCATTCCTTCCACCCAGCTCTTATTGCTGAGCATGATACCATATAGTATAGGACATACCATATAGTATGGGACACTGGCCACTCTGGGTCAGCTGTCCTGGCTGTATCCCTTTCCAGCTCTTTGTGCACCTCCAGCCTGCTCTCTGTCAGGGCAGTATCAGAAGCTGAAAACTCCTCAACTTGCTGTAAACACAGATTTTTAATTTCCAACAAAAATCCAAAATACAGGATCATATGAGCCTCTACAAAGATAATTAACTCTATCCCAACTAAAAACAGACCACCAGCTTAAACAGCCTTTTTCCTTATTGCACTGTATCAGTTGCTTTACTGAGCTCCAGTGGATAAGAGGAACTGCATTTCCTTTATTTAAAAGGTGTATTATTTTACCAAAGAAAAATACTTGTTTAACTGGCTGCAATCTTCTCTATGTTTTCATTAAAAAATAAAAAAGAAAGTTTATACCAACATTCTAAAGAATATTTAGCAGAAAAGAAAGCTGGAGAATAATTTCATAAGGAACACAAATGTCTAAAAAATTATCTGGCAATTTGTGACTTAGTTACACTTTCTTTGCATAAATGATTTACAGATGAAGTACTAAACAGACCCCATTAAAGGGTTTTTTCATCTAGCTAGCAACTTGCTGCTAGCTAATCTGGTACAGCAGGAACCATGTCAGAGGGGAATGATCAAAGTATTGAACTAAAAAGTAAAGTAAAAAGGATTGGGTGACAACAGTTTGATGTCTCATTGAGGAGAGAGTGAGGCTTGGAAACAACTTTTAACATTTGGTTGTACATTCAAAATTCAGTTCCTGTGTACCATACACCAATTAAGAAAGGAAGGGATATTTGCTAATACTATTTAAACTATTGGTGTTTTTCTGGTACTTATTAGCACCTACTTGTCTACACTGACAAGTGAATGTTTTGGATAAATGAAGTCTTTGTTAAATATTCAACACTTAATTTCTGGCTACATACCTCATGATAAAGAAAAGCCAAGCGTTTAAGGCAGGGAAAGTATCTAGCTCTCCCCAGACTCAGTCTTCCCAAGTGTGGAAGGGTATTTCATAATCTGGGCCAGGAATCAGAAGTTGCCATCTAATGGCTAGTAAGTAATGCTAGTAAGTCTGTTCTCATATGCAGTAGTTACAGAAGTTGGCATACCCCGATCACCTTTACCCTAAGGATATTTCAGGATTCAGAACCCAGACATACTATAGATATGTTCTGTAAAACTAAGGAAGGACAAACACTTCTAACATGAAGACTTTTTTTCCCTCTTAAATGATCAAAAGATGGTATAAAACGTTTATTTAAAGGAAAAAAAAAAAAAAGAGAGAGAAAAAGAGAAAGAAAATACAAAAAAAAAAAAAAAAGGAAGGAAAAGATAAGAAAAGAAAAAGCATGAGATATTTCAGGATCTCCTTCACAGAACTCAACCTATTCAATCAGAGAATAAATGGTCATAAAAGAGAAAAGACTGGCACTTAGTTATCAGTCAACTATCAGTAACAGGGCAATTTCTGTATAGTCTATTGACTCTTTTCTAGTACCTTCTTTGTTTTCCCAGTAATTTCATCCTGCAGACTGCCTTCCAAAGCCAGGATTACACCTCTGTTTATATTTTCTTGTAACAAAACAAAATATTGATAGCAAGGCAGTTTATATTTCATTGCAATTCTACTATGTTTAGGCTAATACAAGATAGTAACAATAAGCGTTAACCAGCTCTCTTGTGTTTCATTTTGGTGGATTTTGTCTTTCAACTACTGTGTCAACATGACAAGCATCAGAACAGGGCTAACTAGTACTGATTAACTAAAGCAAATTATTTACAGATACACAAATAACTGAGACTGGTCAATCTTTTTTTTTTTTTTTTTTTTTTTGGTGTGTGTGTGTGTGTGTGTGTGTCTGTTTTTCCCTGGTTGCAAGGAGAGAAAATACAATTCCTGTGAGACATTTTGCTGTCAACTGCAACACTAAGAAGAAGAGTATTAAGATGTTGGATTTTTGTTTATGCTTTTGAAGGCATAAACTGGGGTTTTGTTACATAGACCAAACTGAAACGAACAAACAAACGCCAGGCCAACTTGAGGCCAGAACTGAAGCCAGGGGGTTTTGACCTATGTCATTCATTTCAGGTTAAATAAAATATTTTGTTTGATCTGTGACAATTCTGGGTACACAGTGTGAACGAGGAATAAGGATATCCTATCCTGCCCTGCAGTCCAGTGTTTAGGCAAATTATTTCAGGTTAATTTTGCTGAAAGAACATGGCCTGGCAAAGTCTTGCCACTGTCTAACATTAAGCAAAGAAGATTCTGATCGTCAGCTTCTTAGTCCCTTGGCAACAGGAACTATTAAGAATCACTTTAACCTTTTCTTAAAGATAAAACAGAAAAACAGTCAAAGCACCAAAATTGTAAAGCATTAACTCATGCTTTCATATTAACTACCCCCTATTCCTTTGCCCTTTACCTGTAGGGACATTTTTAAGTGGAAATAGTCCTGGTAATCTTTCAGGTAACATTAAAGATAGTAAGAATTGTCCTTTTAGCAACAGTTGAAATGGGTGGGAATTGCTGTTAAAGTTCAGTGTTGCTTCACTGAAAACAAAACAAGACAAACATACACCTAAAGGTGAGGGAAAAAAAAAAAAAAAAAAAAAAAAAAAGACTGGAAATGTAGTTTTTGTTGACAGCCTCCCTGGTGAGAAAGGCAGATTTTGCACAAGGTTTTATCAGCTACTGTGAGACCTGAGTGACATGTACCAACATCAACCTACTTAAGACATCGCTTTTAGTTGCCTTCTAAATTATGACTTCATGGCAGTGTCACAAAAGAAGCCTTTTTAGCCACAAATGTCAAAACAGAAGGCAAAGAAAAAAGAAGGGGTGGTCAGAGGGAAAGGTAAAAACATAGAGATAATAGGAGTTCTTCCTCTGGTTAAGACCACAGCAACTGCTCTTTGGAGTTAGCCATTTTAGCAATGAGTTAACTTTGCAGACAGGTGCAGCTGTGGTGACTGAGCCTCCTCAGCTCAGCCTGGCTGTTCTAGCAGTCCTGGTGCTAGTTGTGAAGTTACAGAGATCTTTCCATCTTCTTGTCTACATCCAGTTATGTGAACAAAAGCAAATGCCAGGCAGAGAAGTACAGAGAGTTACTGTTTTGTCTACCAGAAATTCATGTAATGCAGTTTATAGGTTCTGTCAGTAATATTCTTGGTTTAGACAAAGCCATGCTGTGGTTGCATAAGACAATAAACTTAAGGATTCCCAACTAACCACATCAAAAATGCTGCATCTCTAGAACTTACAGAAGAGCTTAAATTCACACTGACAGCTCATATTTGTTCAAAAACATTTGCACTGCTAGGCTTCATTCTGTATCAGGTATCAGATTCCCATCTTTCTACAATCACCATAAAATCTGTGCAAAAGTAAAAAAAATGGCACAAACTTCATACCATGATCTGATTAAATAGACAGAAATACAACTGTGTACTTATACCTTATCTGGATCTAATTTGTCTTGTTGGATGATTCTGCAGAATATAGATCTGTTATTAATGATCACAGAACCATAGCCACAAACTTTTTGTTGCTTTGGCTTTCACAAGCAGTTTTATATAAAAGCTGGATTGTACTTTTTGTACCTCAGACAATTCTAAATGTAGGCCTCAGCTCACATAAGACACAGATTCCAATTCCCTCTGATTTAGCATAAAGATTCCTATCAAAATCTCCACCCAGGCTATATGATAGTTTCTCCACTTATCTTAGGTTGTACCATCTTTGCAAAGTCCCATTCTATTGTACATTGGAAAATGTCACTCGCATTTCCCTTTCCTACTTTGTTACTCTTGCTTCTCTTGAAGACTGCATTACCTTTACGTTTACATATTTGGAAATGTATAATTTTGGATTAAATGAGTTGGAAGCTTGTTGATTTTGTTTCTGTTGCCTGCCCTGGACATTGCAAAGCTACTCATGGCACCTTTAGGCCTAAGATTCAGGATTCCATGGGCACCAAGCCTATCCAGTAACCTATCCAGTAAGGGTAAAATGCCCCTGATCTTTCATCATTTTATGGGCTATGAAGATATGGTATCAGCAGGCTTTAGTAAAGGCAATGCATTGAGAGGGGACTTACAACTCTCTCCAGCTTGAGGGGACTTACAACTCTCTCCCTTTTGGCCCCATGATAAGAGTAGTCTCATCAATGATGCATCTCTCTCTCTCAGGCTGTACATCAGGCTAAAAAGATATATCAAGAACTTAGGTGTTCCAGCAGAGCAGTGCTGATAAGAGCTGCAACAGTACATGCTGGGGGCCAACTGGCGGAAAGTAGCTTTGCAGAAAAGGACCTGGGGGTCCTGGTGGAGACCAAGTTGAGACAGCAGTATGCCCTTGCAGCAAAGAAGGCTAGTGGTATCCTGGAGTGCATTAAGCAAAGTACTGCAAGCAGATCAAGGGAAGTGATCCTTCCCCTCTGCTCATCCTTACTTGGAGTTCTGGGCTCCTCACTACAAGAGAAACCTGGACATACAACAGAGTCATGTAAAAGACCACAAAGATGCTTAAGTGTTTGGAGCATCCCTCATAGGAGGAAAGGTCGAGAGAGCTGAGACTGTTTAGCCTGACTTTAAAACTGACCACCCTTTGGGTTACATTGGCCTTTTGGAACAGCCTTTGGCAGAAGGTATGTTGCATCACTTTTGTGCTGCTATAACCTTTCCTCCCAGCAGACATCCTAGTGCCAGGTATTTGTGCCAGGATTTATGCCAAAGGAAGTTGGCAGAGCCCCAGGTAGAACCTCACCCAATGTTTTAAGGAGTCTCAGACCCATCTGAGGGAGTCTGTTTTTCCCATGCCATCATATTTAATGGCAGCACAACTTTTCCAGCACTACTCAGGCCCAAAAGTTAACTTCCTGGAGGTAAGGTAGAAACGCAACTTTCCTCTCTTCTGAAAAGGGCTTGCATTTGTATAGTTAATGAAGGCAAAATACACTTTTCTCTCCTTCATTGTGGCCTTCAATCACCGTCCTTATATAACCCAGTCCCTCAGTTCTAAACCTAACACTGTGCATGCCCATTGTGATCCATGGATGTTCCTGTTGCCATTTTTGAAAGTATAGAGTTGGTGTCTGGAGGACGTTGTTTCTTCTGAGGACTGATAAAAAGGCAAAGACCAAGAGATAGTGAAAATCTTTGTGAAATCTTGTCATATTTTACCTGAATCAAATGATCTGGAGTTTTCCCAAGCTGAAACCCACATTCAGAGGGAAAACCTTCCTAACCTCTTAGGTAGGAAAGTAGGCTAGAAATAGTGTTTGATGTAGAATGAATTGCTTTCCCACTTTCTGGAGACAGATACTTGATAAGAAGACTTTCAGAGGCTGAAAGATGAACAGATGTCTAGGGAGATATAGTGGCCAAAGTTTTGGAGTAGATTGGCAGAAGCAGCCAGTACAGAACAACATGAACTGGAGTCTTTCCTCCTACAGAGATGCAAAGTCAGAGCTAAGGGCCTGAAGAATATTTAACAATCTGAAGAGTGGAGATGAATACTTCTTGGTGCTGCCAATCTGAAAAAAAAAATGTAAAAATCAGGCTTTGAAAAATCAGAAATAAATATATATATAGCTTATTAAAAATCTAGAATCCTTACATCACCAAATCCAGGTCTCCACATGTCAGCAAATCACAAAATAGACACTTAGTTCAGATTCCATGAACACATACATCTTGTCACTAACTGAGCTTAGTATGCTCCCCATCTTCCTGTCTGAAACTTAACAAAAATAACAAAAGCCACATACCACAGTACTAAAAAGAGTAAAATATTCAATCTTATAGGCTGTTACAATAGCAGGGAATTTCTTCAGATGTGTAGTATCTTACTCTACTCTCTACACAGGAAGAAGGCAATGTACCCTGCACAGTCCCACGCCAGTCTGGGGGGAAACTGCATGATAAACACAAATATGAGATGTTTTTAGTACTGTCATGGACAACAGTACAATTCATCTAGTGCTCTTTGGCTACCTAATCTAACATGCTAATGTGCTTTAGAGAAAGGAGAAGGTAAAACTCAGAAGTCAAGTTTTATATCAAAGAATGGAAGGAACAGAAGGAAGACTCCTATTTATTCTCTATGTTCAAACATCAAAAGGACTGAAAAAAGTGATTTACGTACACAGTCACAAAGTGCAACCGATAGTGATCAAGTCTCCTTTCAACCCAGTTTGGGAATATAAAATACATCAGAGACTTGAAAAATCCTGCTATGAGTCCAAATTTTTACACCTGGTTACGTGGTCTACAGAGTTTTGATCTCTCCCAAACCATTCCAATGCTGGCATGTTGACCTGCTACCACTTCTCACACATTTTAATGAGCAGTGACTAGCAATCTACTACAAAAGCTCTTGCTAATTGACTCAAGTGGATCAGGCACTGACAACACCGAAGGTGCTCTCCTGAAGTTTACAATCCAAAGTAAAGTATGTTGGACAGTCTGATGAGCTTTCAGATGTCAATGAGATTGACATCTCCAGAACTTCCATTTAACAGGAACAAATATTAATCTCTACTCACCAAGGCAGAATTAAAAATAAAAATAATAAAATAATAACTATTAAAAAAAAACCACACACCTAATGCCTAAATAACCCTAGAATTCATTGCAGCAGGATTTTGCAGATGGATGCTTTCAAATAGTGATCAGAAAAAATAACAAAGGAAAATGTATTAGGGATACTAAACTTAAAAGGGATTTAACTAAAGATTCAAGAAGTTCCTAAGCTACAGTTCTAAGCTATAACACGAATGAAGAAGGTATGGAGAAGAAATATTATAATATACTGGCCTGTTCTTCTAGGCTTTTCTTAGTCATCTATTACTGTCTATTATGAGTGATGTCAGATGAGCAAATGGATCTGTGGTCTCAGTAAGTTTTTTTTGTATTCTTATATTATTCAGCTGGGGGACAGAATGATGAAAGGCTTTATAGCTTATTAGTAGTGTCTAGTGATATAAACATTAACCTTAAACTGAAAAAAAGACCTTACTTTCTGGAAAGATAAGGCATTTAAATATTAAAAATTAAACATTTTTGACCTTTACAGGCAAGAGTGTCCATTCTCTGCTGGCATTGACAAAATATCTTCTATACTGAACTGCTAGTTGAACCTATAAAGCCTGCAGCACCCAGACTGTTTGCAGTTGAAATGACAAACATCAGATAAAAGAGTTTTGAAAAACACATTGCAAAACAAAAATTACTGGAAGGCTGAAATTATTTTTTTGAGTACAACATCCAACAATAGGAAATCATTCCAAAAATTAGTCCAGTGGTCCTTTCAATGACTCCTCTGTAGCATGTTGTTGCTGTTTTTCATACTTCACTACCTAAGCATGTAACAAAAGCAAGGGATTTAGCTCAAAAACTCCAAAATCAAAACTTCTACTTCTTCCATTCCAGAAAAAAGAGTTGGCATAGAGAGAAAGTACTGATCATATTCCTGTGGACTAGTCCTTATAAGGAACTACATCTACAAATCCTTTTTGCCAGGGGATTACACAGTAGTGCAGCAGTGCTAGCAGACTGGAGATACTCAATTCCTCTTCCTGGTTTTAGGAACAAATTGTAGTATAGTGTTTACAAATGTTAGAAGGAAATTTAAAAATGCTTGTGTTTGGATCACAAAAGACAGAACTCAGGGTCCCTGGATACAAAAACCATTACCATTCCCCACTTGGTTAAAGAAGCATGTGTAAACATCTATGCTTCACAAAGGCTGAGCTCTCCTCACCTTCACAGCAGAGGAATCAGAAACTCCAGGGCAGGTCCGGCTGCAGTAGAGTGACAGAAGCATAAAATGTAATGGTGGATTACACCAACACTAGGCTCAGGACACTTTCTGTAAAGGTCTGAATGAGAAGGCAGACAACAGATCAGCTTCCTGGAAAGCTGAGCACTGTCTTGGCTTGGCAAACCTTTCTCGGATTCTCGGTTGAAACTACTAAGCAGTGCTGCATTCTTCCAGGTAAAGAAACTAGAATCATAAAGGGATGGTTAGGTTCATACATTTTAACATGACTTAAAGGCAGGTCTAGGATTCGGCACCCTAGCCTCTAATTTAACATAAGGTACTGGAGGGTGCAGAAGCAGAGATCTGATTTCTCTCATGTCACACAAAGACTGCTGGCATACCAGACTGCTCACAAAAGGGAAATAACCATGTTTGTGAGAGTAAAGCATATTCATGAAGAGAAGACCTAGTAGATACATCAGCATGAAAGCATCCCAGGGCACATGAGAGGAAACTGAGGTGCAGTCACAAGCTTCCACAGTTTGTCTTGACCATATTCTACCTCTCTTCATACAAATAACAATTACCTAACCTACAGGAATTAATTGAAATGACCTAAGTGCCTAACTGAATACTAGGACTGCAGTGTGGAGAGAAAAATCTAAGCAAAGGAAACAATACACTGCCATTTAAGCAACAGTTCCTTAAGAGGAGACTTGCATTGCTTTGATAGCACTGCTTTTCCCTTCTTCAAAACCATGTTTAATTATTTTCCCAATAGTGAGATTTTTTTTTATGAAAATATTTGAAATAATTAATTTTAAAATGCTGCAGTGAGCATTTCAATTACTATTATCCGCTTCCTCCTCTTTCATGCTCAGGGACTGATGACAATCACAGAGCCCAGATGCCAGCCTGTATATTATAGTCTCAGCCAGGGTATTTGGCTCCTTGGCGAGATCCACAGGCAGTTATTCTGGCAGCTCTCAAGTTGTCCCTGCCTAGCGAATGATTAAGGCTGTTGACTGACTGCTCAGACTACCCTATTCTGGACATCTGGACTTTTTCCCCTCCTTTTACTTGTAGTAGAGCAGCTGTTCTGTGTATGTGCTGCATTTGTGCAAGTGTGCATTGATTCACTTATTAACACAGAATCAAGAAAATCATATTTATGTAGGTCTCTTTTAAGTCACAAGACACATGGCTACTCCCTGTGTTACTGTGATTTTGCATAAATTAGAGAGAAAGTTTCCAAACCAGTAAACGCAGAAATATGCATGGAAGGCTATATCTGGGGAGAGGGCTATACAACATGGAGGTCTGCAGCAGGTGATGCACATTGCCTGGAATCTGAAGAACACTTGTTTTAACATGTGCCTAAGAAAGTTGCCAGAGACTCTGTAAGCCCTGACTCTGACCTTAGCCACCCCTTTGACTTCCTGCACAGAATTTCCTCTGCTTCAGATGGGACAGAAATACTCCATATGTGGCTGATCTCTCAACAGTATTGGCCTTAAATTATTTATTATTTCTTGAGTACCATCAAGGTATCTGAAGCTGTCCGATACAGAGGGAAAGACATGGTCCCTGTCCCATGAGGCTTACTCTAAATGAGACAGAATGATTAGTGCAGGTATTCAAAGTAATGCCACATGGCATGAACAAATGAAGGATGAGGCTCAAAATTTCAGCACTCAACCATGTTTTAATCTAACATTATTACAGAACACGAGTGCTTTCAGTAAGGCCAGGTGTGCATGTAAATATTTTCTCAGATTACCTACATCAAGGAAGAAAGTGATAAAATTCATACCTATTTGACAAAACCATTCTGTCTAAGTGTTAGCATGGAAGAAAAAAAAAGTGGAAAAAGCCAAAGAAGCCAAAGAAGCCAAAGAACTGCTTTGTTGGCATAACCTGTCTCTATTAGAAGGTTTGCTGCCACAGCAACATAGTAAAATGTTCCTAATGTACAAAAGGCCTAAAACTGCTCCAAACACCACCTACAAAACTAAAAGTTGTGGATAAATGTTTTGGAGAAAGCTTGGATTGAATATACATGGAAGTTATTGTAAAGTTTCATATAATGCGATAACTATCTCAATAACTACTTCTATTATTGGGCAGATTCAATAGTTCTCTTGCTAAAAAGAGTAAGAGTTTGAGGGAAAATGACTTATATTTACAGCCAGGTTAGTGAATGCAGTCAGGTAGTTATTGGAGGTGTAGCCAACACTAGGTTTCCAATCTAACCTACCTTATAGCAATATGTGTACTTACCCACATGCTTTAACAAGAAACCTTACCCTAGCCAATGGGCAAGAAGATGATGTGGAAAGAAGTGAGCAGAATTCCAGGCACAGCTGGAATCACTCACAGTTATGACTGCAGGGAAGCTGGAACTGAACGCAATAGATATGGGAAAGTCGTTAAAAGGATTCAAAAGCAAAAATACCATAGTTTAAAGAGTCACAGGGAAAATGGACTGGATTGGTGGGACAGAATGAAATGAGAAATCTGAATATAGTTATATTCAAGCCAAAAAAATGTTTCTGTCAGATGTCCTGTCCCAGACTAGCTTACTGAGAGGATGCCCCCCTTGCAACAGGGCAAATGCTCAAGTTACCTGGTTTGGTTGTAAACCTGAGGATAGTCTATCCAGGCATTTTGCTTTTTATGCTTCATGGTATTTCAAATCCTGGTCTAAATTCCCATAAATGAAGAACAAACATGACTACTGACTGCCTACACATGCCCATCTGTTCAGATGGCACAGCTCCCACTAACAATTTAGTTGGGCAGTTTCACTGAAGTCTAGATGCCAAACCAGCATACGTTTCACAAAGATAGTCTCTATTATACTACAAGCACCATTTCCTTTGCAAGATTCCTTGTCTGGGACAAGTTTGAAGACTAGCCATCTAAAGCTTCCCTGTTAGCCTGGTTTCATAGGAAACAAGATTATGTAATCACAGCATGACTCCTCATCTGTCAGTCTGCCCTCTACTCTCCTACAGAAGTTTGGCAAATATCAACCAGATTTGACAGAAGGGCAATAGTTTCAAAATTATTTTTTTCCTATACATTTCATTAAAATAAATGGCTGGTTAGAGAAGATAGACCTTATCAGTGGATTTACTAAGGCAAGTTCAACTATCGGACATAAAACCTTATTAGAAACAGAAAATCAACACCAGTAAACACTGTCTTTCCCATGGGAAAAAGTATTGTCAAAGTTTCACTGATACTAGACAGCAGGGAATCCAACCATCAAATCCATAATAAACAGGACAGCTGCTCACAGAAAAAATCTTGGTTTTCGCTCACTCTTCTTGTCAAAGCATGCAACCAAACCAAACACCTGAAGGCAAATGCTGAAGAATCCCAAAGAGTTTACAAACATTTCTGGCCACAGATCAAATGCTCCATGTGTGTAGCAGAATAAATTGGCAGCACACTCTCAGCTAGGGCACATGGCAAGCACAGTGCCATCCACCTACACGTAGCAAAAGTGCATCAGAATATTTATTGTTTTTTTCAGATTCCACAAGTTCCTCAGTAATTTCCTAATGAATGTTACGGAACTTGGAGAATTCATGTAAACTCTCAAACATTTTCCTGAATGATCAGTGTTGTCCATCACTGATCACGCTGGGCTGCAGGAGAAAAACAATTCAATGGGTAAGTCATTCATGGACTTGTACAGAACAAAAGGAAACCATGTGTGGTGCAGTTTCTCCCAGCTGGTACTGTCCAGTCCAAGTACCTCAAGTCACCTCACTGATAAGTCTGCTTACAAAATTACACCACTAAAAACTCTGTCAGAGACATGTTGTACTATGAAGATCAATGGCAGCAAACTGAGCTGGTTTTCTTCCTCAGCAAATGGCAGTGCAGAATGGAACGACGAAATATAGGAAATGTATTTCCAAACAGAGTGATAACTAGTCAAAGTGACCAGTGCACACAGGTCATGAGAGAAGAAAATTGTTTATCTTTTTAGCTTCAAAAGAAAACAAAGTTCACAAAACTACAAGCATATACACACTAGCTCTACAAAAGCAGCGTGTTGTAGCTAGAGATAGGGTGAACTACTACATTTGTGCTCACAGTATTGCATAACCACACAAAAATCAGTGCCAGCTGTCATGGCTAAGAACAAGGAGACTAAGGACATGAGGAGAATTGGATTAACAGTATTGAGGAAGATGGCCAGCATCCGCAGCATGTAATTAATGTCATCCTGACAGGAAGAAGGAACATCATCCCGTTTCCTTTCAAATGCACTGTGGCCCCAGATGCTCCACCTCGACCAGGAAGTCTGTGGCAAAGAACAGAGCTGAATCTGGATGTGTGAACCATATCAATATCAATACTATCAGCATTCCCACAATCAGACCTACCCTAATAGGACTGCTGGAACCCTCCCATACTAGGATGTTAATGTGGGAAAAGGCAGAGCATGCTCACAGTTCAAAATTCATTAACAGAACCAATCCTTACTGAAAGCCTTATTTGATTTTTTACTGTTATTTTTATTAAGTAATAACAACTATTTCTTTGGCAACTCTATGGTTAGCATCACTCTCACTGATATTCTGTCTTGAAAAGAGTATTCCCATTAGGGACTGAATTTTGCAGGTGTATTAATTGTCCCTCTTACTACCTTTTTGGATCAAACAGAGCACAGCTTGCATTTACAGGTGTTTGATATCCTATAGAATGGCTTCACTGGAGATCTGTGTGCAAAACAGCATCACTGACAATAAGAAAGAGAAAAATATAAAGCAGAACAAAGAATTATCATTTTCATTTTTCTGATGGTAGTTTGAGACTAAACAGAAGAACATTTCTTTTGTTTTCTGAGAGCCTTTTACTATGTTAGGTACGGTGGCTGAAGACTTTTGAAAGATCTAATTTTACTGGCAGTTACTCCTCAAACTAAATCAATAACAAACAATTTTTAATAGCTAAGCTCTTTCCATTTGAGTGGCTTCAGTGCATGTGCATAAGCTGCAGTGATGTTTATTGTATATGAGGATGGAAAAGCTAGACTTTAAATTGTGTAACTTTCCATAACACAGTTTTCCTGAGGGCTGTTCAACTCAACAAGCCAGCCAAAGAAAAGGGAGGATGAATGTAGCAGACCCATTCCTTTCCAGCTTGAGATGCAGATGAGGCCCCACCCAGCAAACCAAACCTCTGGCATCCATCCACACAATCCTTCAGGCAAGAGGAACCGTGGAACAATATAGCAACACAAACCCTGCTCACCCTTCTCATCCTGGTGCTTGCTTTCTCACAGAAACAAACTGCCCAAGTGGTACACAAGTCTGTCGGATTCATGGTCCTCCACCATTGTAAAGTAGTCATGTAAAGCTTGCTTCTAATATGCTATCATTTGCCCAGTTTCAATGTGGTAGAAGCTACAGATTTTTATTTTTTTTCCCCTGTTCAGCACTGTGTCATTTGTACTATACACAAACAAGGTAGACTCCTTATCATGGCCAGAAACATGTTCTCTTTTCAAACTTAATTATGAGTGAAGCAACAGCAAGAGTCACTCATATGAAATTTAAGAAGTAATCACAATTCTCTCAAAATACAAGATTTTTACTGCAAGATCATTGTGCAAATAATTTGGTAGAACATCACCATCTGGTGGATACACCCACTGACAATTTGGCTTTAAATTTTTCTTTATTTACCACATAGTTCTTCAGCTCATTGAAGAATAATAGATCAAAAGGTCACAGAAAAAATACATTCAAGCCATTTAGTAGTAATCTATAGCTTCTTCTCAGGACAAGGCACAAACCTGCAAAAACAGGGAAAATTCCTATTTTCATGCACCATCATAGGTGCATAGGATCTGTTAAATATAGAACTTATTCACCTGACTGGACAATATCAACAAATATTCCTGGCTGCTGTGTAAAGATCCTATCCTTTGTGGAAAATAACAGACCATCTTCCTCTAAACAGAGTCAGAGAGAAAATACTATGCTGCTACCAGCTAGTCCAACAGTGCATTCCACACCAAAGCCGAGGTTTATTTTTCCTTTTACTCTCAGAACTCAGTGATTAGTCTCATTAATGTTGGAAACCATCTATGTTGCACAGTCCCTACTCCCCAGCACATCGGCAAAGTGTAAGATGCCATACTCTCCACAAGTCTAACAGGACAGTGAAGAACAAGAGAAAGAGAAACAGCAAACATCTGTACTGTCCCCTGAAGGCAGTCTGAAGTCAATCAAAAATCAGGTTGCCAAAAAGTACCATCTCCAACCTAGCATCTCATGTCCTTGAAAGAAGATGTTGAATATGGTATTTTCTGTCTGTTTTCTTTCGTTATAAAAAACCAAAAGTCTTACCATGGAAACCAGCTCTGTTGTAAGCTTAGTAATTTTCTCATAACACAGAAAACAAAACAAAACAAAACAAAACAAACAACAACAACAACAGCAAACAACAGCTTTTTTCATTCTGTTTCCTATTTGTAGGAACTCTTATCCTATGGTTTCACTTAAGCCCTGAGTCCATTGGTCTTATGTGATCATACTTTGTGTTTACGTGTTTATCTGAATGTCTACATCCTTCTTTCAACCAAAAACTGGGAAAAGGTAGTGGTCCTTGGTTCATGACATTGCTGCAAGTTCCATGTAAGTAAGTCAATATGTAAAGAACAGGGTGGAACTTATACCAGTGAGGAGACTTTGGCAGCATGATCTCACATCCTGATGCACCACAGAGATGACATCTTCTGTGGAGCTCAGATGTCCAGAGCAATAGTGCCCCAGACACTGAAGAAAAATTCAGACAAACTCTTCTGGGACAATTTGGGCTTCTTCTGAGTCACTATGTATTAAAAACCATACCTACTATTACAGTCTACCCCCCTCTCCCTTATACTGTTTGTAACGTACTCCCTTACTCCATAAATCTGTTAGCCCTGAACATCTATACACTACCTTATACTGATTGCAGTAGATGTTTGGCAACAAAAAAGCACAAAATCAAACTGATTTCAATAGAACCGTATGCTGAGAGATTTATATCACAATGTTTCACCAATCCTAAAGCACAGATAAAAGTTGAGAAAGGAAAAGAAAGTATTTGGGGTAATATTTTATATAATAAAACAAAACCACACGCAGCGCAGCTGCTTCCTACTTTGCCTGTCGGGAGTTTGTACCACAAAGTTTCCACAAAAGCCTGTAATGAGCAGTGACATGGTGAAGTAAGGCTCCACGACCATGCAAATTTATCCTATCCAACTATACAACTTGAAACAATAATAAATGATATGTTTTAAAATAACATTTTTAGACACTACCAGAAAAAAAAGGGGCAGGGGGGGAGGAGGGGAGGAGGCTGGATTTTAACATACACATAAAAAAACATGATCAGATACTAAGAAATAGGTACAAACTATCACTAGCAGGGAAATTCAGGAGTTAACAGCAAAACGCTGTCCTTTATTTGTGAGTATGGGAGAGGTCCCAGGGCAGTGTCTGACCTGACAGAACACTGTGTTTCAAAAGATTGTGAAGTCTCAAGGAGAATCAAGACACCTGAGTGCTGCTTGAATCACCTCAAGCTTCTGTTATATATTTTAAACAAAAGATCTTTTAAAAACAGCCAAAATACAGACTCAGAAGACGACAGGAAAACGGGATCAATAGCAGATCAGAAGTAAACACATCTTTAAGACACAGTCAATAAAAAGCAGTGCAATTTGGATTCATTGTTATGGCAAAAGCCACTTTGGAAAAAAAAAATGTTTAAAAGCAATTAAGCAATTTTACAGAAATAGTCTGGAATTTTGTGCAAAGGGAGAGACTCGAGGCTTGCCTCATCTCCTAGAAGCATCCCATATTCTTAGATGTGACGTTGCCATGACAACCACAACTTGGTGACCTCGTTATTTCAACCTAATCCTGCTTTGAAATTATAGTTGCTCCACCCTTTTGCCTGGCTAGCCTGATAACATAATCATTGTAAATGAGGATGGAAAAACACAGCAGGATACCATTCCCCTAGTGACATGGGACTAGTCTCACCTTATCAGGGAAATAGACCAACAATTAAACTGCACAAATCTAAAAGCCCGAAAGTAGATTTTTTTGTTGTTTGTTATTCTGTTTTGCAGAAAATCCAATAGCTTGTCAGTGCAGGGATTCAGTTTGTAAGGGGGGCTTTTGGGGAAATTCCTTTTAATTTAATTTAATGTCTTTATCAGGAAATTAAACAGTAATAAGGGGTAGTTCTCCTTAATTATGTATTTGTTTTGACTAACAGCTGGAGAAAGATTTAGGATACACACAGAGTCAGGACAGAACTTGTTTAGCAAATCAGATAGGGGTTTTTAGGTTGCTTTGCTTTATTTAAACTGGTTAAAGCAGTGAGCATTACAAAATCCCAGTTGTAGCCATTGTGGAAATACTTACTCTGTTTGCTCACATGTTACAGGAACATTACTGTAATTCTGCTCTTATTAAACACATGGACAACAGTACTGTTGCTGTCACAGATTTAAAGGAAACACTTTCTTGGCTCCTTGGGAGGGGAATTCAGAGTTTTCTATGTACTCAGAACATATGAAAGCTAGAGGAGGAAAAAGTAGAGCAAATACATTTAAAATAACATAACTTTGGAGCTATTGACATGTGATCTAACTGAAGCTCCATAGACTGCAGTTCACAAAATCATTCTGTGACTGTTCTTACATTTTTCTGTCTCCTCCCTTTTCTGGCAGAACAGCCTGATTTTCCCCTTCTCTATTTTTGCATGGAGGTGAAGGCAGATTTTACCTTGGATGTTGTGACATTGCCTAAGACTTCTTGTGGAACCAACACACACACAGTGTGGCAACTAAATTTGCAAACAATGGTCATTATTAGGAGAAGAGCACAAAGAGGAAGAAAGTGGAGTTACTTTCACAAAGAAGTCCAGAGAACACTTAGCTGACACAGTAAGGACACAAGACTTCTCTTAAGGTTACTTTCAGGAGTCTAACACAAAGAATTCCTTAATACTAAGCTTACATTCCTTGTCCAGCAAAGGGGCTGAGTCATCCTCCTGGGATATGAACCCATGTTTCTAGAAAGAAACTCTACATTTTAACATTGGGAAAGGTAGAGCACTGAATCATTATTTCCAGTTTCCATGTAACAATAGGGAAGTTAGGTGATGCACTCTAATAAATCAGCAAGAAATCTATGCACAAGCAAACGTACCTATCTGACACTCACAGATTTACTCAGTTACAAGCCAGGAAACCTTTTACCCAGAAACTGTTATATTAACAGGTCTGTTAGCAGTCATGACAAGGCTGATGAAGTAGCAGGGCAGATGAAATGTGCCTGTTCAGGTAAGGATTAACACACACACACAAAATCTTTTGAATCCTGCTTCAGCAGCATTTGTGGATAATTTTCCTGAATATCCAGGGGAAAAATAAATAAATAAAATAATTACGCCCATAACACTGAAGGAACACAGTAAGCAGAAAACTAAGCTCTTTCCTCTGTTCCATGGAAATCTTTGCATTCAAAAGCATTTGCAACAGGCAGGCATCACTTGCCCCTGTTTAAATACTTGCCACTCCCAGGTAGAGAAAATGGACCCATTGATAGCTTACCCAGTTTCCTTGAACTCTGGTCAGCACAAGGTGTCTTGGACACATAGGATTTAGCTTTTCTCAGAAAATAGCAGGAGAACGGCAAAACATATTGCTAGTTTCCTCCATGAAGGGATCACTTAACATCCCCTTTTGCTTTCCCCTTCAAGTGGGGCATTTTGCTGTCAAATGCTGATCATTAAGTGATTAGAACAGAAAAATGTGAATATAATCATTAGTCATTTATTTCTTGAGGTGTTCAGCAGGGGTTAGAAATCAGTCTCCATTAAAATATTTTTCTTAAGCTCTGTTGAATCCCAAGAGCAGAGAATAGACATGAGTAGGAGATATTTATACAGCACTGCAGCAAAGGAAACAGGTTTTCCTTCACTAAAAGGCCAAAGTTCATTTTCTTAGAATAGCAACATACATTCCAAAATGGTGCCTCACATTTACCAAGAGCTATCAGTGAACAAGGGACTAAGATTTATCTCCAGATTCAAATTTGGTTCTCCTACATACAATAGTAAAAGGCCAGACCATTCAATGCTTGCTCAGGTTTTGAGTCTGATTTTTCCAGCCTTGCTTGAGATCACCATGTATCATGTGTAGGCTGATTAATCTTTCTACCGATAGGTTCTAACACACAAACAGGAATCCAGGAACCCCAAAAGAAATTCCAAGCAGGAGGTTTACTTTGACAATTGATTTTTGCAAATGTAGTCTGACTTCTTAATCTTCTACTGCAACCTAGTTTTCTGTACTCTGAACCAAAATAAATAAATAAATAAAGATACATTTTTCCCTTTTGCAGTTGTGGTCCTTGACTGGAACAGCAGCTAAAATCGTTCTGTTTTAGGAGCAGCTAACATACTGAAAAACATAAGTAACTCTTTTTCTGTAGTTAGAAGTGGTTTGCAAAGAGCAGACTTTTTGCTAAAACTGGAGAACACAGTACCTCTTTACTGACCATTTTATAGAGTCCTTAGTTATAAGTTTTTATAGACAATACAAAAGTTCTTTTATACATATTATTTTTCTGCTTTGTACAAAATTTAAAACAAAAATGGAAACAAAGCTTTGCTTTTCTCCTGGATCAGTAGTGACACCCAGTGACCAAATGTTAAACAACAGCATTTGAGGAGAGCTAATTTTAACAAAACTACTGGATTTTATTACAAAAAAATAATGCTGTCTGTTGACAAAACCACCACCACAAGAACTTTAGGGTGTGGCACGAGGACATAAAGCAAATAAATACAGACAACAGCTATGGGATGATTTCATTCTACATAGAAAAACTACATTTGCTTTAAACAACATTATGCTGCAATTCAAAAGAAATGGAGGGATGCTTTTCATAAACAGGGAAGAAGCCATTTGGACAAGCAGAATGTAATTATCCAGTGAAAACCCTAGAGGTACTTGGGCAGAGCATTCCTACACATGAACAATGTCCATGGGATAGGGAACACTCCCTAGTTGTAAAAATCACAGTTTTCCATCTGATCCAAAGAGGATAACTAGCAAAAAAGTGTGCAAATGTTTTAGTGCTATGCTAAGTCTGCTCCAAGTTCTTGCTGATATAGGTAAGACTGACTGAAGTTAACTATGCCAGAATAAGTTATTCTACTCAATCTACACCAGAGTAAATCTGTATCTGGACATACTACTCTAGAATAAAAATTATAATTATAATAATTACCTGGATCCATGATTTGAGGATGCAGGGGAATGCTGAAAAGACTGCAGCCTTGCCCAGTACAGACCATATGCTCTATATTATGCACCTAAGGAGCTAGGCAGGTGCTTACATACCCCAACCTGCAGCTCGCTTCAACCTGTAAATCACTTTCACTTTGTAATACACTAAACTTTTCCCAAGTGGCTATAACACAGAAGTTGGGGATGCTGAAGTTATGCTGATCAGTGTGGTGGAAACAGGCTTTGCTTCACAGAGAAAGGATGCCACCTTCTTGAAAATCAATCTTCCTTTCCAGGTGTGTACTGGGTTTTAAGATTTTTAAAATACTCTGAAATGCACTTGAAATATAAAAAGTTAAAGAGATGCTCACAGTAACGTTAGCAGAATTCACAGAGGAAAAGATTAGCCAAAATAGAAACAAGTTTAAGGATGAAAAATCTGGGCAAACTCCATAGTAGAAGATATGAGCAGATGCATACTCTTGATCAAAAGACTAATGCACAATTCAAAAGCAGAGTCACCAGTTCCATCTGCAATATATTTCAGATTATATTTATGGTAAAATAAAGGGTTTTTGTTTGTTTGTTTGTTTGTTAGTATTAACAGAACAAGTGGACAGTTTCTTATCTTCATTTTATACTAATTCCTCATCATTCCTCATCAGGGAAACTGACTCCAAGTCTCAGTGTTTTAGAGGATCAGACTTGTACTATACAAACTGTAGAAACTAGGCTGATTTGTACAAGGATGCTTGCACAAAACTGTTAAAACTGCAGATGGATGAAGTAGCTGACAAAGAACATGAAGCCCTGCTTGAGTGAAAGGAGAAACATCCATGACCAAGACCATTAACCACAAAGCTAGAATAGCTATCCATGCTCCTGAGGCTTTTCAAGACAGGTGCACTAGAAAAGAAAAAGTTCAGAAACACAAAATAAAACTTTTTGCTCTTTGAATTTCTGTGGTAAGAATACAGAAAATCAATGACAGAGAAATTTTAAGTATTTTGTCTTACCAAAAGACAATAACTCCAGCTTTGAGAGAAAAATATCCAGCACAGTGTCTGGCTATGTCAGAAATCTTTGGCTTGTTACATCCAGAAATAAATCCAGCTGTGATACTTCTCCTTGCTACAAGCAATTTGTCACATAACTATCCCATCAGATTTCATTTGTGCTCCTATTGTACCACAACATAGTATGATGTCCCCTCAGAGAGGGAAAAATTCCAGCAGAGACCATTTGATTATTTCAATCAAATAGCCATGGAAAAGTCCTCCAAGCAGGCTGCACTGCACCAAGATCAGAGAAAGAAAAAGGTCCTGTGTTTCACCCATTTTCCCTTACTGCTAAAAGATAACGAATAAGACTAGCCAGTTACCTTGACCTGGTTTGTACAGAATGTAGGTAAGTGTGAAGAGGAACAAAAGTTTTTGTTGATTCAGTCTATCAGCAAGACAGTGATTACTGTTAAATGGAGAAACAGCATAGATTCCTGAACTCTAGAAAGCCACTGTGTGTGTTACTGGTCTTTGATAAGCAGTTTTCACCCTGGCCCTGAGTCTATGTAGTATTGCTAAGGGATGTAGGGAAAGTTAAATATAGCCATTATTTCACCTTTGCAAAATTTCTAAGAGTCTAAATTATCTTAGCAGTCCACAGAGATGAAGAACAATAAAAACCGTTGCCTTAAATTGGCCAGTCCTCAGTTTTGTCCTATCTCTACTGTGGAATGGCTAAGACCTTGGAGAAAGTCAGTAAGGGCCTGTTTGTTACTGAAATATCAGCAGCAGAAATATCTCTTATTTATACCTTAAATTGAAATGAACTTGGTTTTAATTTGAATTACAATTTGTAGTCTTCTTTGTGTGATATCTTTCTTTATAAACAGTGAAAGAAAAGTCGATATCTATTCACAGCATAATTTATGTATTTGTTAATTACTATAGATTACATCTGAAGTGAGGTGATCACACACTTATAATTTCTAATTACAACTGAAAAAACATTAATCACAGCTTTATATTACAGCATAGTTATAGTTGGTATTAAATAGAAGTTTAGCTCAGTATTGTGCAACTCATGGTATCAGTGTACTTTTTGATCATGGTATCGAATACACTAAATATTCAGAAGTTATAAAAAAAATAGTCTGGAATACATCTGATATTTTCTGGAGTTGTATTCTGAAAAGCTGAACTGCCAAAAAAAAACAACAACAACAAAAAACAAACAAACAAACAAACAAAACAAAACAAAACAAAAAAAAAAAAACAAAAAAAACAACAGCAACAAAGTAAACAAACAAACAAAAGTACACCTGCACTAGAGTTGGGAGTGAGAGGGACTCTTTTTATAAAATCTAATAAAATGACACACACATAATTTAATAAAAAACTCTAATTTCCATGTAAAAATATTAACTTTTCCCAAAACAGAATGGAATGTTAAGACACAGGAACACAATAGATCATGTAAATAGATCCATTGTTTCCTTCCATCACCACCACTTTCTTAGGTAGTTTTGTCTAATGATCTTTTTGATAAGTTCATCAAAATTAAGTGTAATGTACTGAAAATATACTCATCCAATACTGAAATTTTTGATGAGCAGTGTAGGCCTGTTAAAACTGACTCTGTTGCCTCTTACTTTATTGGTCGTTTGGTTTAACACATGGCATTGCAAACACAGAACATTTTTCTTGCTGGTTGAAAAGAATGGTCATGCTCAGGAATATATTTCTTTAGCCATGATTCAGGCTCTTTTGCCAGTTATCCATTTTAGTGTAAATTCCAATTTGTTGAAAGTACCTAGATACAAAGGTAAAAATAAAAATATTTCATGGGCTTCTAGAGGATGTAGAGGAGATATGAGCCAGCAGTGTACTTAGGTGGCCAAGAGGGCCAACAGCATTCTGGCTTGACTCTAGAAAACAAGTCTTAACAATGAGGGGCTGAGGGAACTGGAGTTGTATAGCTTAAAGAAAAGGAGGCTCAGGGGAGACATTGTGCTCTACAACTATGTTAAAGGAGGCTACAGAAAGGTGGAGATCACTCTCTTCACCCAAGCACCAAGTGATAAAACAAGGCAAAATGTCTTCAAATTGTGTCAGAGGAAGTTTAGTTTGGATATTAGAAAAAAATACTTCACTGAAAGGGTTGTGCAGCATTGGAACAGGCTGACCAAAGAAATGGTTGAGTCACTATCCCTGGAGGTCTTCAAGAAACATGTAGATGTAGAACTTAGTAGCATGGGTTAGTGGTGGACTTTAGTAGCGAGGTGGGGGTTGTTCTGTTATCCTACGTGCCTGGTGACAGGACGAGGGGGAATGGGCTAAAGTTGCACCAGGGGAGTTTTAGATTGGATCTTAGGAAGAACTTCTTTACCGTAAGGGTTGTTAGACATTGGAACAGGCTGCCCAGGGAAGTGGTGGAGTCACCATCCCTGGAGGTCTTTAAAAGACTTTTAGATGTTGAACTTAGTGATATGGTTTAGTGGAGGACTGTTAGTGTTAGGTCAGAGGTTGGACTCGATGATCTTGAGGTCTCTTCCAACCTAGAAATTCTGTGATTCTGTAATAAAGGTTGGACTAGATAATCTTAGAGGTCTTTTCCAACCTGAATGATTCTATATTACTGGCCAGCTAAAGGCAGAAATCTATCTTTATATCACAGAGTTTTTCTTCAAAAACATTTTATTGGAGATAGTGGAATGCCAGGGACATTAGTAAAAAAAAAAAAAAAAAAAAAAAAAAAGTCATGCTTTCTTTTTAGTGGTGTAATCATTACTAGATTTTTTATTTGGTGTACTAAATGCAGAGATTGCTGCTCAGATTTTTTTTTTAGCTAATAAGCTAAAGATCTGGTTCACAGCATGACTCCAAAACAGCTACACTGTCAGCTGTAATGATGTGGCAGAGGGTAGGTGTGCAGAACTGTGAATAAGGAGACAAGAGGAAGGATGATATATTGCCTAAATCCAAAATTCTAAGAACACATTTCTAAGCAGAAAAATACTAAGCAAGTCTGTCCTAACTTTTGTTCCCATGAACACCTCAACATTTTATGGGACGAGTCTGATCCTGTGAGCTGCAATGGCACTGCCACTTTTGACTGAACAATGCCTGCAAAGCCACTAGAAAGGACACTGAGATTTTAGAATAAACTGTTATCAGCGTACCAGTAGATGTTCTTTCCAAAGATTTAAATAAAACACCTGTGTCTAGTTACGCAGTCGTGATCAAATCCTGAATTAGGGTTACCTTTCTGTTTCCCAGCTAATATAATTTCTAAGTAATATGTTTACCATCAGGAAATATTGTGAAGAAACCACAAAATGCCTTCTATTTCTAATTAGGAGATACCTCTGCATCTAATTTAAATAGATTCACATAACTGAGGTCTAGTCAGATGGTTCTCCATCTACTGATATATGAAGATGAGTGATTTTTTTCCTCCAATGCTTGCTTGGCAGGGTCAAGACCTCTCCTTTCATCTGGAATGCTGACTGCAGTAATCCATTCCTTCCTCAATTCTAGAGCAGATTACAACATGCCACTCTTGTCCACTTGAAACTGCAGCTTCTGCAGCTGCTCTCCTCATCTTATTCTCATACACAGCAAAAGACACTTGTGCTTCTCACATCTGCCATGGCCTTGGACTTGTTTGGATTCAGAATAATTCTGATGCTGTTATATCACTGTGATCCCTTCAAGTAGATGAGGAAAGAGGGAGTCCTCAGGCTTGCAACCCTTAGATTTAAATACTTTTAGTTTGAAGATAAATTTGGCTCCTCATCCTGATCTTTATTCTCCTATTTTTCTAAGGGGGAGAAAGCTTGATGATCTTTAAAATGTAGGCTTTTGCACAACTGCTTCTAGCACTGTTTTGTTCCCAAGTGATTTCCAAATTATTTTGGATAAATTCTAGCTCCTGTAAATTTATAATTTGTATCCACCCTAAGTGTAACAATGTACATTGAGAAAACTACATGATAAAATAGATACAGAAGATTAAAATAGAATGTGTTATTAAAAAGAAAAGCCCGCTCAAAAACTGAAATTAATCTTGTATTTTTCAAAATAACACAGTATTTGCCATTTAATTTATTCTCTTGGGTTCCTTTCTATTTTTCATTTCCCATTTCAAGTAAAATTATGATGAATATTGGTTTGTCCCACAGAAGTACACCCACAAGAACATTACTTTACATTTTATTCTTCTTGCTTTGATAAAACTTTTCGTATTCTTTACTCTTTTCTTATTTTTGATATCCGGGGAGGGGAAGGAGTCATTTACAGCCTCAAATTAAAGAGGAACTGTTTGTGATATTTATGCACTATGGAACTTTAGTGCCTCCTAACGCTGCAGCTGTGTGGCAGACAAGCAATGCAATTGTTTAATGCAATTTAGTCAAGAACAGCTAAAGAAGGAAATATCTGACTTTGGAAAAATTTTAGACAGGTTTCACCTCTGCTCATTAAGATTTAAAGAAAAGTACTTTATGTGTCTGAAGGAGTAGCTTAGCAGAGTGTACTCATTTCCAAGTCCTAAATTCCATGCCCTTTATTTTCTGTAAAACTGACTTCAATGTTGTACAGCATTCATTTAGAAAGGCTTGTATGTTTTTAATTTCTCCTTTGAATAAAGAATTAAAACAAACAGGTTTGGCTAGGTGGCTTTAATCAGAAACAGAAAAAAAAAAAAAAAGTTTTGAAAATGAAATGTAAGTATATCTAGAACACCAAAATCAACTTCCATTCACTTATTCCTCATATTTTTCTGTTAACAGGATAGTTTAGGACACAGCTTTCTCAAAGGCCAAGGAAGAAGAAATAACAAGACCACCAAGGATACTGAAGTTATATATCAATGTTGTCCAGAAGTCTTAAATTAGAAGAAAGCATCAAATGGATTTGGTTTTCCGTTGGAAAAGAATTAACTAAAGCAGAAAACGTGTCCAATATAAATAGGAGGTAGATAAAGTAATGAAATTTGAAAAACTGAATTTTAGTGCTCTGTTATTACGATTACATCTAAGGTTGTTTAAATATCCTCATTTTTTCTTTATTCTTCAACACTACAAGGCAAGACTGATTTATTACAATGTTAACAACCCCTTAGATTTTCAAATTTTTGCAAAAGAACAAGGGTAAGCTATTTAAGAAAACAAAACAAACAACAACAGCAACAACAAATAAAACAGAACCTTGTGAGCAGAGAAAACCCTTGAGATCTTTACATTTGATTTTGGGGTCTCCTAGTTCCAAAAATCTTAGGATCTTTTTCCATTGGTCCTTTGCCATTGAAGAAAAGTAATCAATCAGACTCAACTGACACTAAAAGCAGGAACAGGACTTCAATGAAACAATGAAAGTCACTTCTGAATTTAATCTATCTCAGTACAAAACTTGGCCTTGCAGAGAAACAAGCATGTTATGTTCCCATACATGTTTATTAATCATTAAACAAGCACATAAAACTTTCCCTTGTTAGGCGATCCATTCAAATATATCCATGTTTTAAAATGGCCAGTAAGTGCCTTAGAAATTGAAGGGCTCGGTCAACATCAATCGTCACTCTGCAGCTGACTTTGGTGGAATCAGGATTTTATCACAGACTCTAAAACCTAAAAAAGGTGGTTTGGAGAAATTTGAACTGCCCTACTTATTACAATAGGGTTTTATCTTAAAATCTAAAAATCTACTTTACAAAAGTTATTTTCACTGTTAATCATTTTGATTATCGTGTTTATCTGTAATTGTTGAATCAAACAACAATTACAGAAGTAATGACACCAGGATTGTAGATTGTCATCTAGTATTTCTGGAATAAGAGACTAGGAGTTCAAGTCAAATTCACAAGAAAAAGAGAAAAAAGAAGGAAAGAACCCCCGTTTCTGCCAGCATGCTTAGAACAAGAAAATAACTTCCTCCCCATCATCCAAGTAACAGCCACCTAATAAGAGCAAATAGCCTCCAACAATTTTCCGGGAGTCAAAAGCGTCAATTATTCCACACAAAGTTGTCAAATCATTTTTTTCAACTTGTAACAACTTCTACAATGCAGTTATATGTTACTCAAACAAAACAGGTACAGCAGTATAAAACCTCAGGCATACCACAGAGAAATGGATAGGAGAATGGGGAATACTGAATACATTACTGCAGTGGCTCTGCTATATCACACCCATATGCCTGCCATGGTATCAATTGGTCTAATGTTATCTTCCTTTACAAACCTTTACAAACCAAATATTACTCAGTATTAAACAGAAATTATCCCCCTGTTTAATGCAGTTTAACAGTAGAAGGAATATAGAAAACTGAATAACTGAAATAACTTCATGCTACATGTACTGTTCCCTAAACAAGATGAGACAATCAGAGTAGAGCTCAAGTGTCCAATTTCAATAAAGAAAGTATAGCTCAAATATGGAAAGCAACAGATATTCTAGGGCTTGACCACACAAATATCAGCTAATGCAAATATTAACATGTTTCTGGTATTTGTACCATAATTTACATGCATCAGAGAAAGCAGAGGCAAGGACAAGAAATGATGGGCAGGTAACAGGCAGTGCCCTTGACTTAGCTTACAGGAATGCTTATCGCAAAATGAGTGTTTCTCCAATTGAGAAATTCTGTGAGAAAAGAGATGTTTATGGCTACCTTTTCTATAGTGTGGGCCCAAGCATGTAACTGATGTCACAGAAACAGCCAGAAATTTCTTCTTTTTTAAAGTTAGTTGTCAGCAACTTTCTACTTGATGATTTATGTGTTAAATCAAAATTTTCCTAGTCTTCTCAAAAGTTTGTAGATTAGTAATGATGACCAGGTCTCACTTTACATTGGCACAGACAAACACACAAACACTTTACATTTCACATACAGATGTTTACTTTGCTGAGCCATCTGTTCCCTCTGAAGCACAAAAGAGATAATAGAAAATGAACTCTTACTCTCTTTTTGAATAGACAAACGGTGTGTCCAACAAAAAAAGTCTGTTGTTTTTCAGTGTGTTGGAAAAGATTACAATTTACAGATGACTCAGAAAGTAAGGTCCCTGATCTGAAGTCTGGAATGTTAGTAAGATAATCATGAAGAAATGATGGTTGTTGATGCAATCAACAGGGAGCACACAGGTCACTCTGGAATCATTTTTATTTGCAAGGTGGTGTGCTGAGTCTTTACCTTTTTTTTTTTTTTTTTTTTTTTTTTTTTTTTTTTTCCCTTTTCTTTATAGTTATAGGTGTTTGGTTCTTTCATTTTCAAATACACTCACAACTAAGGATTAGACTGCACCAGAGCATAGGCAGTGAAGGGTGGTAAGCTTATAGAAATGGATTGAATGAGAGCCTTGAAGAGGGAGTGAGGTGTGCAGTGCAAAATAAAACATTTATTTTCAAGTGCAGGCCTATATGAATTAAGACACAAAAGAGCTGTTAGGTAAGAGGCACATTGCAGAGAGGGCATGAAATGGGAATGATGCAGACTGGAAGAGATACACATAGTACACAAGACAAGAACACGAAAGAAACTTAATTTTAGAAGGCCATGAAGAAATATTTAGTTTTGAGTCAATGACAGGAAAAGGAGAGAACAGTGAAATAGTGAAATCAGTTAACTGAAGAGAAAGTTCATCTACTTGATGCAACTGGAAGAGAAAGGGAACAAAAGGGCACAGCTGCAGGAATACTGTCAGAGAATTTGTTCTCAGGAGTCCAAAAAGATTTTTCTTGCCTGGAAGTAGTGCTTACCCATCCCCGTCTCCTGACCTTATATCTGCACCAAAAAAAAAAAAAAAAAAAAAAGTCCTTTTATTTGTTTGTTGCTGCTTGCACTTATCTGAGAGTGTTCTAAACTTTGGTCCTGAATACTAAGTGTTTTAGAATGCCTACAACCTAAAAAATGAGCAGGTATAAATAGATAGCTGGGGGGTTATCTGTTCCTCATATAAAAGAACATAAGTAGATTCAAATCTTATTGGAGAAGTATAACAGCTCAAGCCAAGAGGGTTCACTACAACTACTTACATTAATTGTTTGTATTCACATATAGCCAGTCAAATTTCCATGCAATTCTCATTACAAGTCTCAGTTGGCTCTCATTGCAACAGTTCATATGCTCCTTCATTGAGACGGATATAGGTATAACATAATACTTGTCTGCAGGGTGGAAACTTTCTAGTGAAAACTTTTCACAACCAACATACATGTATTAAGAAGTTTCAAGTGTTTGGGACAATCAAACTCATGGCCTGATTCCTACATTCAGGCTTCAGACTAAAATCATACCTGGGGACTAAAAACCAGGCCTACAAGAAACAAGGTAATACAACCTCATTTCTTATTTTACACTTTATAACAATAATAATAATGACAATCTTTAAACCTGTAGTTTCTGTGGAATCATTCTTACCATCTACCTTTGGGTTCCAAATATTGGTATCTACCCTGTATTGATAGATATTATGTACTAACTGTAAAGTAACCACTAAATAATGAGGAAATTTAGTTTTTTGTTTGTTTGTTTTGTTTTTGTTTCTGTTTTTTAAAGGAAGCTCTCTGATATTACAGCAATATATATATACTTTTTTTAATGGGAAATTTTGATTCTGAAAAAATAGATGCATGAAATATTAACTCTAAAGAAAAAAAAAAAAAAAAGAAGGTAAACTAACATTTGGATAACATTTTATGGCGTACTAAAGCATTTGTTCACATATAGATATAACCTCCATGTATTACTTTAAAAAACAATTTTTGAATATTTGATCCATGTATGAGTTTGGGAGGTATGAGTGAGAGTAAAAGTTGATACAAGCAAGGTCATCATTTATAAATCCCTTAAAACTTCCTACATATACAACTGTCTAGAATTAGAAAAAAAAATTAATTACATTGAGAGATATCTAAACTGGCACTAGACAAACTTGCTCGGACACTGGAAGCAGTTCAGTAATATTATGGTATAAATCTGCTAAAGCTGATTTGATTTATTTTGTACTGAGCACAGTAACTCTATCATGGGAAGAAAGCTAAGTTAGCCCAAGAGGTGCATTACCTCCTACACTTGCTTGCAGTGACACTTATATTTGCAACAGCTCATTTAGATCTAGCTCATGAGTCTGTGCACTGTACTGCACTGTATGGTACAGAAAAACAGAAATAGCCAAGACAAAGCAGTGAGCTTTTGAGTATCTTGAGATTTATATTCAGCCCTATCGCTTGTGGGTAAGTTTTCTGTCTGACCTCCTGCACTATAAAGAATGTTCTTCATCTGGTACATATGAAACCTCCATCTTTTCTGTCAGAATGGCTATGTATTATCACAGAAAACAAGGTTTTACCGAGCATGCCTGCTGAGGTAGGACACGCAAGCCAAACCAAGTTAGATTCATTATAGTTCATATCAAAGGGAAGTGGCAACACCTCTGCTGTAGTCCTTTTATTAGGCTACATTACTGACACTGAGCTTTTTCTCCTGATGTGTCATGCATAAAATAATAGTGCTGTGCCACATGTCCAATCTGAAAACCACAGACACACTTTAACAGGAGAAAAGATGCATCCACAGCTCTAACTGGCCACTGGTCTTGATAGAGTCTGTAACAGCTGATCTCATCATATAACAGATTATCTTGAATGCCTATCTTTGCTGACTCTTTTCCTTCTGTATTTATACCTTAGCATACATACACACTCCTTATACATCAAACAGTGGTAGTTTACACACAAACTAGTCAAAAAACACACTTATTTAAGAAGCACTGCCATTTTGCTTTCAGTTAACCCCATTCAAAATAATGTCTCTCTCCCTTCTGGCTTTGATTTGATATATAACCCTTTCAGATTATTTTATGTTGTTCTTTTTGATGCATTCTGTTTCATTCTCTACCTGGATATAACCACATGGATTAATGTTGGTGCTGTACTCAGTACAGTGACAGCATTATTAGAGCACTATTTTGTTGTCCACAATAAGCTCCCTCTTGTGCCTCTGGTGTTCTGTAATTAGGCCCCTTCAGACACACAGTTTAGTTATTATGCTTCATCAACTTATAATGCGTTATTCTAAATGACTGCATTTTCATTCTTTTTTTTTTTCCTCCTGTGAAATGAAAAAAAAAAAAAAAAGATAATGGAGCTAAAAGGAATTACTCACCCTTCATCTCGATCTAACATAATGCTTATGGGCAGCAGGGATAGCAGGAAGATGTTCTTGCGAAGAGATGAACTTGAGCAGCTTTATAGGACAACAACCTAAGAAGAAATGACAAGCCAATACCCACGTTTACTGTTTGTAAATCTAAGCATTGATTCTGCTTTCACAAGTGGCTTTCATCAAATGCAAATCAGAAGCCTGGCATCTGCTTGGGTAACCAGGCAGCCCTGTCCCCCTTTCAGGGGAACAAAAGCCATACAATCAAAGGGTTTTAAAAGGATGGCAAACTTTGTAAGCTAGAAAAGGTTAAAAGTCTGCCAAGGCTTAAATATACCTCTCAGAACTCCCAACTATGAAAGCACTTGTGACCTTTTATGATTTGTTTTTCTGTGAAATGTTTCTGTGTATTTGAAACATGATAAAAAGTGACCAAACAGGAGAGAAACAAAGTGCTTATATGTCTCATTTCCCAAGTGATTTTCAAAGGTCCAGAAAGCTAACTTATATTAAAGACCATTAAGCTAACTTATATTAAAGACAATTTTATTTATTCTCAGATTTCAAAAATTCTGCTCTGACCAACAGCACCCCAGCTATCACAGCTGGGCCTACCTGCACTCTCCCTGCATCAGCAGCAAATCTCCTTCTGTAAGAATGCACAAAAACTGGCATTCACTCCAAACATAGTATTTCCTCCTCACAGAACTCTCCACTGAGACTGGCACACCCTGGAAAACCATCTGAATCATATTTGGGTAGAGGAAAACACATATTTTAATGTTCTGAAAATTCACAACTATACTTAATTCAGTTCAAAGCATACATTCCAAGCTTCAGAGAAATTCTGTTGCTTGCCAGACTGTTTCTACTTAAATCTTATGGAAAAATATCTATTGCTAATTCCACATGTATATTTATTGTATAAATAAAGACTTTTGCTGTCTGGTAACAACATACAATAGGAATATAAACAGAAATAAATGTAAAATGCTTAACTAGCTCATCAGAATATATCCTTCTAATAGCTCTATTTCTCATTTATTTGGGAATATTTACAAAGCTTATCCCAATGACTGTAAAAACAGAAACCAAAGTTAAAGGATCTGAAATGAGCCTAAAGTGTCAGTTTGATCAAATACTCAGATTTTTGTTTAATGATTGATTCCAGATTCCACAGTCCAGAAATGAACATTTCACACACAAGTTTTAGCTTCATAAGAATACAATTTGTCAATGCTGTTACTAACTAGCTGGAAAATAATTCAGTCCCAGTAATGTCTGAGGGACCCTGCTGCTGTAAGGAAACCACTCTTCATGTTTATAAACAATTTAATTTAAAACAGGTCTTGATTCTAATGGTTGTAAATACAGTCACTGTTTCACAGAACAACCTATGATTTCTTCTGAAGAATTCATAACCATCCCTGATGTTTAGAGACAACTATAAAGCAAAAGCCGACTTCTCTATGGCAGAATCAGAACAAAAGATTCAAAGCAATAGGAAGGATTATAGATATATATATGTACAGCATGAACTACATAAATCAAATTACAAAATTAAGTGTTACAAGATGTCGTGGAGCCCAAAAATATAAATAGATCTAAAATCAGATTACATGAAACAAGGGAGAAATCTATTGACAGCCATCAAACATGATGATAGAGGTATAACCTCCAGCTCAGAAGGACAGATTAAAATATACTAGGCTTACCCTAGGATTTTTATCTTTTTAATTTTGTGTTTTCAATATCTTTTATTGGCAGGTATCTTTGTCAGATTACTCTAGGAGAAAGCCAGTTTGAAACAAACAACCTTCTCCCTGAAGCACAGAATCAGGTGTTTAAATACTGCAAAAGTAACTGACAAAAACAGAAATAAAAATAAAAACAAACAAAATAAATACAGGAATGATGATTTAAAATTAAGGATGCGAAAAGAAAACACCAAGTAGGAAACAGATTCTGTTATCACTGCAAACACAGGAGGTAAAAGTCTACTTCGAGGAGAAAACATCACATAAATGCAAAATATGAACGTCGACCACATTCCCAGAGCACAAGTGAAATACAGGAAGGTGTCAAAGCATCGAAAGTAGAAAAGCCAGGGAAATGTAAAGGGATGTTAAAGAGAGCTCACAGCAACCACCACTCCTGACACTACACTGTAGAGCCAATGGATGCTGCCAAGTGGTGGTCTGCCCAGGGGCAGAGACATCTCTATCAGAAACAGATACTGAGCTGGAATCAATACCTGGTATTGAGCTGGCACTTCCATCTAGCCCACTAAGAAATCTCTTAAAGCAATGTGATCAGGAAAAAGAAAAAAAATGATTTGTTACGCTGTTTTTCAGTACAGTATCTTATTTTTGAAGTTCATCTGCACTGACAGCAAAGCTATCCCCACAGAGACCTTTGCTTTAACATTGCAAGACCCTTCTCTTTCAAAATAACAGTGGATGTAGTGCATCTATGCAAGTATCTGTTTCAGACACAGAAAAAAGAAATTCTGCGCTGAGTCATTCTCAGAATCATTCTTTCCTTCCCCATGAGCCTTGACAGCTGCAGATACTAGACATAGTTTCCTAAGAAAGACAACAAATAAACTATTTTATTATTAGTCCTGTTAGTCTTGCACAAGCTGTTTTTATCTAATCTAGTCATCTTAATAATAATGAGTCTTCCCAGACACTTACAGGGAAGCACAAAGTGTAAGAGCAAGTGCTAAATGCTGGAGCAGCAGCCTCACTTGCCTCTCATGGCTGTATGAAAACTACCAGCAAATATTCAGTCACTGCAGCTCCTTGGCTAATAAGACTCCATACCAGTCTTCTACACAACAATCAGGAATATGGTTTGGCTGAAGATACTCAGAAGAAATTTCGGTACTTCAGGGATGAACTATGTATCTGATTAAACTCCCAGCTTGATGTTCCTTATCTTGGCAGTTCTGAAGGCTGGTATTGTTAGAGATTAGAGTGGTATGCTATGTTTGCTTAAGATAACTATTCAAATGTATCTGCAATGATGCACATTGCACAATAAGGATGATAAATTTTACTAATGCTATCCAAAATGCTGATAGCCTAATGTTAAGTACAGTATCCTTGTTTATTATGTTTATACAAGATAGCCCCACATAACATGAGCACGACACATTGTAATAAAATTGAATATTAATACAGACATTAAACCAGCATGGGATTGCTTTTCACATAATCCTCTGGTTTTAGCTAGAACTCACTTGAAGCTCCAAAATAATTAGATAATACATGTTGATTATCCTTTTCAATATGGGCCAGAGTGTTTGTTAAGTGTTAGTTCCTAAGGACCAATAAAACAATGGGGGTATTTGTGCCTAAAAAAATGTAGAATCCCTCTCCCAGGTCAGTACCTCAAATAACACAGATTAAAGGTTAAAATCCTCCTCCTCTCCTTGGTAGTTTTAATCTCATTTCAAATTCATCCTACTATCAGAATGGTGGCAGTCCTAACCATAAGTTTCTCAAATACTTTTCAAACCAAAAACATCAAATATTTAAATTGCATTAACTTCTCACCTTCTCTTCCATAAATATTTTCACTTTCTCCCCGCATATACACAAACACATGGGAACACATTCACATATACAAAACAAATGCTGAAGATTAGTCTTTTTTTTTTTTTTTTTAATGTGAAAGTATAGAGGTACACTCTTACAAATATGAAGCCACCATGGTTTAAAGTCTAAGCATTCAACACATAATTTGTAACTTTAATCAACACATCTCATTTTGCTAATGCATACTGACTGGATGCCTGAGTGCTAATGAGCGTCCCTGAATGCTAATGGCTCTGTGAAACTAGATGGCCTCTAAGCATCGCATGGATTATCTAAAACTTATTTGCATCTCAGATTCCCAGCACCATTCAGCTTCACCTCTCTTTGACCTTGACATTTTATAAACCAGGAAAAACAGTTGTGTTATGAAAGAAAAGCCAAAACTAAACTAAAAAAAAAAAAAAATACAGGCAAGGACATATCCATCTAGAATTCATTCAAAACAATATTCTGAGTTGAATCTTCTCATACAAGAATTTGGTCATTGTAAAATATTGTACATCTTATCTTCTCATTCTTTGAACTCTAATGCTTACAGAACACACACTTAGGAATAGTGTTGTCATAGCCAAGGTATTTCAAAGATCCAAAGCAAGCAAGGAATGTGAGAAGAGGTAACAATTTTCAAAACTGATTGATTTCCCAACAATTAAAGCTATTAAATATATTATATATTACTGCTTATATTACCTTATATTACTATATAATAGTAATATATGGTAATATAATAATACATATATTATAAACTCAATGTAGCTAGAAAATCAGACAGAGTTTGGGGCACACAAGCCCTTCTTCATGTCCTATCCCATGTATCAAAAGAATATAACCCCTTTCCCCATCATATCATATTTATTTGGTTATTGTCACATGTGCACTGTAATTTTACAAAAAAAAATAAATGGGAAGGGAAGGGAAGGGAAGGGAAGGGAAGGGAAGGGAAGGGAAGGGAAGGGAAGGGAAGGGAAGGGAAGGGAAGGGAAGGGAAGGGAAGGGAAGGGAAGGGAAGGGAAGGGAAGGGAAGGGAAGGGAAGGGAAGGGAAGGGAAGGGAAGGGAAGGGAAGGGAAGGGAAGGGAAGGGAAGGGAAGGGAAGGGCTTGATGGCTAAGATCAAAACATAAGAGGGGCATTAGATTATCTATTTTAATCTCAGCAAAGCACTGTATATTTTACTTATAAATTTTAATATGGAACTCAGGATGTGTAGTTGACTCAAATATACCTCCCATGAAAGTTTTTTTTTTTTTGATCTGAGGTTTTCACATCATGGAATATGAACACCTTCTCTTCATGTTTGTATTTGCAATAGCTTAATCACTTAATATATTTAAAATCATTTCTAATATTTTCTAATATCCATTATTCTAATATTAGATAATCTAATAATATAATAAAATATTTCTAATAATATTTCAAATTATTGCTTCCAGATACTATTTTTCATTGCTTTACCTGATGGCAGAACCTATATGTACATGGAAAAAAAATAAATGAAAGATACTTCTTTATCTGTTATTCATTCATCCAACTAAACACACCACTCTTGGTTGCCTCATCCAATTTGCCTTTTTTTTTTCTTTTTAATATTTATATTTTCTCAGTTCTGCTCTTCTGAATTTTATTTAGTATTTCAACATTTATTAAAAATTACCAGCATGACAGATATCTTTATAGCTCTTTAAAGACCATTTGGTACAAATTATGTGAAACTAAAAATGCTTATCAAGTAGTGATTATCTGCACCCAGAGAAGTGCTTTCTTATCCTCATGGAATTCAAACATATGGCCCTCCAAGTGCAGAACAGAAACTCTTACTGATTATTTTTACTTCTTCTACATCATTATTAAAAATTTCATAGAATCACAGAATCATAGAATATCCCAAGTTGGAAAGGACCCACAAGGATCATTGGGTCCAACTCCCGGCTCCACACAGGACCATCCAAAAATCAGACCATATGTTTGACAGTGTTGTCCAAATGCTTCTTGAACTCTGGCAGGCTTAGTTATTTAATTATCTCATGTTAGTAAGGAGTCTGTAGCACAACTAGGATTTCTTTGACACCTCATTATCATTAGCTTTGAGTTTCTGCCCTATTGTTCTTGCCTTCTTTATGAGTTTTCTAGATTTATCTTCAAAAATACATACGCTATTTATATTTACCAAAATCACTTTTTTTGTAACTATGTAAAATTACAAGTCCTACAGGAAGAGAGCTGAATTCATAAAACCATCCTAGGGGAGCCTATAAAAATTACTTTTGGATAAGATTGAAGACAAGTTTCTCAAAGGTGTAGCACAAAGTATCATGGATTCTTATGTGAAAACTCAGACTGATGTCTGAAACAAATTTCAAATCTTTACAGGACTGAAATTTAAGTATTTTGAGGTCTTCCAGATAATGTCATTGCAGATTCAGGAATCTTAAGACTCCTGTATTAAACATTTATAAAATACAAGCTAGTAATAAAAAAGTGGTGAAACAATTTGTCTCGATATATTAAGGAATACCTTTAGCACATCCTAAACTAAATTGAAACTGCTGTATCATATTCAGCACATAACAACATGGTCTCCTCTGTTTCATGCCCAGGAATAGAGAAAACGCTGTGAGACTTTGTTATTACACTGTTAGACTTCTATTTCTTACAAAGATCATGGAGTGTAATGTTTGTTACAGATGGACTTTGGCATCCTGCTATAATAATGGCAAGAATATATAAAGAAAAGCGATAATGTAAGTAAAAAAATATCTTAGCTGCATGAGTGGTAGCATAGTTCATGCTACATAAGTAAATTAATCAATAAACTAACTGTTTAAGTTCTGGGTGCATTCTTAGCACTTTACAGAACTTTGGTTTTTAGATCACATCACACGACTGGAAAGCAAATAAATAAAAACATCACACTGCAGGCGAGCAGCATAATCTACAAGACTTCCATAACAGTAATAATCAAATAACAACATCTTGGACTGCCAAACATGAGACGTAGATGATTCCCCTTAATACTGCTGGAGCATTACTACAATAAAGCTTTTTAACCAGTAATGGTAGAATGGTATTCTATAAGAAACTACATCAGGCTATGAATTTCTTTTCAGAGTCTAAAATAGTTGCATTTCTATTCAATATCTTCTTGAGTTAACAACAATAGTAAAAATATTTAAGAGGCTGAAAAATGTTTAATGAATTTTACAACTTTCAAGTTATTTGTTACTAACTTAATGTGACATAAAAACTTAATTGAAAACTATATTATCAGATATTTAAAGAACTTACTGTTTTAATTAGCTTGAAAATTTACAGCTGCTTCCCAGCTAATTCCATATTATACACCTCAGTATTTCCCACTTTCTCAGTGAAATCTGTATAGGAAATGGGAAATAGTTTCACTGGAAAAGTGGGAAATAAAAGCCTGTCTAGGTTTCACCTACATCAGACAAGAGCCCAAATGTTTGGCTGGCTTTTGGCTTACTATAAATTGCTGTTGTGGGTTTTGTAATCTGAACAAAAGGACCCATTCAGCTACTTTAATCTTCTACCATTTCTGATAACATGTTCAAAGCAGGCAGAAGTTAAATCCTCAGTGCTGTGATCCAGCTGCACCTGAAGCATGCCCAGCAGATTGGTGCACTTAATCCAGCTGAAGCCTGCTGGGACACGTGGCAATTCACATTTCTCAGCCCCATTTTACTTTATCTGAACTCACAGTCAAGTTTGGAGGTGTTTTCTCCCACAGTTACAGCAGTTAAGTTATTTTAAATGTTAAAAGACAAGGGGAAAAAAAGGAAAGTCAACAGTCATATCATAGGATTATTCAGCTGCTGTGGGAATTAAGGAGAAAAGTGCAGATGACTGCTTGTTTGTGACCAAAACCCAGTTTATTCTCTGCCTTGATCAACCTTTGTTTGCCAATAGCATTTCTGTCATCTCTTGCTTCAAGCAGCCACCCTCAAACACTACCTATTGAAGATATTTGAAACAATTTAGCACAAGGCTATTCCAATGTGAATCTAAACTGTAAAGAAATTTTCAGTTTCAGTGAGAGCACCTGTATTTTCATGTCCCTTGTCTCTTGAGATACAGGTGAGTCCTCTCTCCACCACTGTTCCAAAAAAACAATGCATAGCTGGTGACAACTGCATAGAAGTATTCTGCCGATTATGGTAAGAATTCACTGAGTAGCTTTGTTCTGATGTACCATGAAAAGCAGTTCTTCCAACTCTTATAACTCCTGTTGTAACTTTTTCACAAAGAAGAGCTGCAAAAATTATACAAAATACCCTTGTCCTGCATGCTGGGTGTGGGCTATCTCAGTTTGATCACCACCACCTTCTCTGGGCCATGTGCGGAACCACATCTAGAGACTGGTGCAGCCTGAAGGAGATGGAACAAGAGACTTTAAAGCTAGATAGGGCCCACAAATTGTTGTTTTGCCATATCTGTAGCAAAGGCACATGTTGCGTAGGAGTGAGTCATGAAAAATGGAAATATCTTATGTGGGTACTAGTGCCAACATTTTCTAACATGAAATCATGGCCTTTGTGATGCATACAAATCAGAATACTCCAGGCCTTATTGAAGTACCGCTGTGGAGAACAGGTCCTAAATATAAGCCTGAATTTGTTCAAATTTAATAAGATTTTTTTTTTACAGTAGTTTAAGCACCTACTTGAATTTGTATGTTAATTGAAAGCCTGACAAAGCAGCTGTAAATAAGCACAGTATGTGAAAATGCCTGCAAGAAAAATTTCATGTTGGAGTTAACTACCAACACTCTTCAAAAGTCATCCCATTCTCAGTTTTCCTATGTTCCTTTAATATATATATATATATTCAATATATTTTATATTAAGAAAGATATTTTGAATGTTTAATGTTCTTTAAACTTATTTTTCCTTTTCTTCTAAAAACATTCTTCCCATGCAGACAACCCATAATAAGTCCACACAATTCCTGAGCTAATTTTTGTACAGGTGAGCTATCTTTTAAGCTTTGCTACTGTACACTCAGTACTTATTACAGTAGCCTTCTAAATGGTGCATTATAGCCCCTTGAAACATTTGTGTAGTTCTCATGAAAATATGTAAAACTAAGCTTTACCTTGTGTGGCTGACAAAATGAAGCTTATCCTTTTATTATTAATCCTATTATGTCTAATAACGGCTTTAGAAACTACTGCGCAAATATCTTAAAATAACTCCATATATCACATTTTAATCCTGGTTTAACACAGCCTTTTACCAAGGAAAAGAAATCCTATTAATGATTCTGATAACTTTGTGATATACGGAAATAGGTGCTGTCTTCAGTCAAACCCTTCTCCATTTCCACTTGAGACCTGAATAGAATTAAGGACCCGGGTGAAACACTGGCACTGTAACCCACTGACACATGAAACACCTCTGCAAAACAAGGTACCCCACCACACTACTTCTGCATGACACGTGTAAAGCTGTCAGAGCTTTTGGGAGCTGTATTTGCACCATTTGGATGTGACTGCATGACAGGAATACCATAATTAAAACAATTTCTTTGTCTGTTTAGTCTGTAAAACATTAAAGCTTTATGGTTAAAATAATATAACCTGCATAATTCTGTGCACGTTTATTCTATAGAATGATAACATGAAATATTAAATAAGTTTTTGGGATACTTTGCCTGATTTTGACCTAACTTTTAATTTCTAGTCAAGTCTTATTAAAACAATGGAGAAAATATGAGCAAATTCCTATGTTTTAGCCCGTCATTATTATAATTTTCCATAAATTTACAATTATTTTTTTAAATCTTAATGACGTATCATCTATTTTCTTACTAATTTTGAAATAAATTTTTAAGATATTATCATTTCTTAAAAAAAAAATAAATCATCACATTCTTACTTTGTAATGTAAATTAACCCAAAGCAAAAAAAAAAAAAAAAAAAAAAAAGTTTCATCTTAGCAGAAGTATGGGGTCAAATCAATCTTCTTTACATACAAAAGGGAACCTAGGTAAAAAGAAAACTCTCAGCTAAGGTTCTTATAGATGACCAGTAATTTTCCTGTTGTTTTGCACAACGTATTTTCTCCCTTCCATCCCCATGAAATGGGCAGATCATTAGCTAACATCAGTTAGTCTGACCTCGGGCATTACTGATCACATCCCTTGATCGGTAAACCCCAGACTGCAAAAGATGCATCTCTTCTCCCTTCTAACTGGAAATTAGCATAGCAGGCATGCCAGAATGTTATTTCTAAAGCAAACACATATTATTGGTTACAAATACACCTCTGTGAGTATTCTGATGCAAAGTTCATGGCCCCGTAAGGAAGAGATGACAACATAAACATAGTACAGAAAGCTATGCACTGCTTTAACCTCTATGACTTTGCACATTCAAATTACAGTGCCATGGGTTTAATCAGTCATTTCTCACAGAACCACAGAATTACAAAACAAGACCAATCCCCACTGTTGTTTAACTTAAAAGAAGCATGAAAAAGATTGTTTGTGAAATGGCTGTTCTCCTGATCAATAGCAGAACTTCCAACCAGCAAAACACCTTACTTCTCTGAAGTGGGTAAGCACTAAACTACTGCTGACCTATAGGCTTTACAGCAAACCACTCTGAGCCTGATGTAAGGCTGGGCTGGGGACAGCTGAACTGCAGCATCTGGCATCATTCTGGGCTCACAGGGTCAAGAGAGAACAACAGGCAAGAAAGAGAAGAAAGCAAGAAAGTCTCCAATAAGAAATTTTCAGAAGGGATTGACTATGCCGTGCATTGCCTTCATGAATCTAATTTATCTATTGTACAGTCACTCTGCAGCTTTCTCTGAATCTGAGGCATTGCATCTTTTGACTTCCAGTTTATTTAAGCCAGAGTGCTTCCACGGATCCAGCTTGACATTGATTTTTCAGCTATGTGATATGGAAAGCCAATTCAGCTACAATATTGTCAAATTATTATTATTGTTTATTTTTTTTGTCACATGGTATTTTACAAAATTCTCAAGCAAGAATGTGCAAGAGTTGTTTAAAATACACATTTCGCCAAGGGGGAAACAGTGGTTGGTTCTGCAAAGGAAAAAATGTCACATGGCTGAACGCATTCTCTCATTATTCCCAGAAGCTAAAGGAGTAGCTAGAGGCAGAAAACTGACAATAATTATATTGCCTAGAAACTGACAGCACACATAAATCTAGTGTATTAAGCCTTTATTCATTGATTTACTTTCCAAAGCTCATTTCAGCATTAGCCCAGAAGTAACGCTGTACAAGACACTGGTCTTCAGTTTAAGGGGAATTTGGGTAAATTTTTCTTCCACGTACTGTGGTAATTAAAGTTTTGTATGGTTGCTCTCTCTGTCCTGTGGCAACCTGAATTGCTATAATTTTTGGCTGCAATTTTCTTCCTTAGTAGATTGTCGGTAACACATGAAAGAGAAAGCAGGTGTGCTTAAAGAAAGAGTAATTCAGCCCTTGCTGAAATTGTTGTAGGCAGAGTATAAGCCTGCAGTGCTGGCAAGATATCTATTCAGTCCTGAATGTCTGTTTATGTCAAATCACAAGAGCATAGTGCAAGCAATCTAGACCCAGCAGGAATCTTTTACTGAACTAATTTTGATATAACTGAAAAATCAAAAATTAGAGATATATCAGTGAGGGAAAAGTAAAGATTGGTGATGCCACAGAAAAAGTGTTAGCACAGGACTAGTGGACTGACACATACGTGTTCCTTTAATTATCTCACAGGCCAGCAAATTTTAAAATTAATTTCTCTTTATTAAGTACCAGATCAAGCCTGCACTATTACCATTCCTTCAGAAACAGCACATTGCTGTTGGGTTCCTGGACTGAGGTGAGGAGCAGACCAAAAAAAGGAAAACAAAACAAAACAAAAGCTTAAAACTTCCCACACTTATTAAATCAGCATTACTATTTTGCTTCTGTTTATTGCTTTGAGGTGCCCCTCAGTCCTAGTTACTTGAGTAAACATCATACCAAAGGTATAAACAGATTACAGGTGCAATTAAAAGTTTGGAAAGATGTTCTATCAAATTAACCTATGATTTACCTATGACTTTTTTGTTGTTGTTGTTGTTTTTGTTTTTGTTTTTCCTCAGAGTTTTGAGCATGTTGGTATGCATTTACTTTATTTTGGATAACTTATCATCTGTATGCTACCATATTATTTAATATCATTTCAAAGGCAGAAAGCATATAAAGAATTGCAACACTTCTATAGGCACATCCACATGATATTCTATGTGAACAAGTAAAATGTGTCATCTCTTGTAGTGATGATTAATGTTTATTAATAATTTTTTTTGCTACAAATTTCAAGATCTACAGTCTCCTTCAAATGATGTTAGCAAGTTTGCATATTGCTTATTGCATGCTAAGAAAACAAATCAAACAAACAAACACAAAAGGCACAGTTGTGAAGTAATTACTTCGCAATTTTAAGGACTGTTAACTCAGATTAATGCCTATGTTATACCATTTCTTAATTGTGATAGACACCTTCAGGCTTTCTTTGAAACTGTGAGCTCTGGAGACATTTTTATTCTGGCTGCAGACATCCTATATCCACTCATCCTGCTCAGGGAGACAGTTTACTTTTTTTTTTGCTTCCAGGAAAGTTACCTGGGTGTGTGCATGGTAAACCACGAAGCAGATCTTTTGCTCTTTTAAGGGACAGAACAGATATTAATCTTGCATTCAGCAAATGTTTAGTAAATCTAGAGTCCTGAAGCACAGGTGAAGGGAAAGAGACTTGAGCAACTCACAAAGACATCGGCCAAGCAGGGGGATGACATTTCCAGGTCAATCCTTCCCTCCTGCATCCTGCTGCAAGTTGTTCTCTGGTAAGAGGACCACAAAGCATAGCACGTGCTGGGTGGACTGTCCCAATGGCCTGTGGGGAGAAAAAGCAGCTTGAAAGCAATCCTCTTCTAACAAACTATCTAGGCACCCCAACTCCTGCAGCAGACTCTGCTACTCCTTTTCCGTGTCTGGCATGATAAAAGATGCAGAATTCTTTTGCCAGTATAGCCACACGAAGAGCAGTGGTCTGTTTGTAGTAAGGTCCAACTTTTCTGCTGCTCAAACCAATCTGGATAACTTCAGATAACTCAAATCTATACAAAGGAGTATTTCTGCAGAATTCAAAGGAGTCTTTAGCAATGACACACTGATCAAGACCAAGTTCTGCATATTCCTGATTAAAGGAGAAAAAAAGAAAAAAAAAAAAAAAAAAAAAAAAAAAAGCAGCCTAAAGTTGCCTAATAGTTCACTGAGAAATATGCCGTATTTGCAGTTTGCATTTTTATATTTTTAGGGAAAGCTCTTAATCAGATTTTCAGCTTTGAAGACTTTCTGTCTTCAACTCTGTGACAGAATTACTGCACTTGTTCTTCTTCTCACTGTACCTACAGTCTGTATGAAGCAAGAACAAAAAGATATTTCTATATTTCTTCTTCTAGGAAGGAAGGAAAGGAAGCAAATAGACAACAGAGAAACAAATGAACAAAATGAGAAATAACAGAACAAACCAGCTCTGGTATTCCCTATTCTCCGTAACTGAATATTAACTTTTTTATTTCAATTCTTAAAGGATCTACTATGACTAATACACCTAAATGTCCTGATACAGTAGCCTCAAATCATGCCCCAAGAACTTTCTGGGAGATAAAAGCTTAATAGCAAGGAAAAGGAAGTCACAATAGCATATACTCTCTATTAAACTTCAACCTACTCTACAAAACAGTTAAAAGATCCCTGTTCTAGCATCAATTAAACCAACTTTGATGGAGCATTCACTGTTGTACTCTATTGCTTAAATAATTCCTAGTATGCTAGTAGTAAAATAATCTGTTGTGTACTACTTGCACATTGCCTGTGGGTTGTGAGGAAGAATAAAATGCCACAAGTATTTTGTCTCACTTTTATTAAAATATGTTCTCCTGATTAACTATTTTCAAGCAATTACTTTCTCCGTATCATGCATGGAAGACTTTTTAAATTGAATTTTGAAGGGGCAAGATTATTTTGGCTGTATATGTGCAGTTTAATCCCACAAAATACAGTGTCTCCACACAGTCCTTAGCAATTTACACCTCTCACTGCCGAAGTACAGAAAAATTCTGTGTGTCTTAGTGACAGGTACTGAAGAATCACGACAAAGTTACTCTATGGCCATGTGATAGACAGGCACAAACCACAAGGAATGTTTTTTGTTCCAATTCTAAACATTACCCCTCTGTTGTAGGCTGAAAGGTGCTTGCTAGACCTGCCAAAAATCTCTCCCTTCCTATTCCAATGTTTTTTTGAAGTGTAGTGTTGTCTATATTGTCTATAAATAGTTTCCATATATCTACCACAAGAAAGGAGGGGTGGGATACATGTGGCATAATGTGGGTAAATCCCTTTTGTCTAGGGAGACTCTACAAGAGGTTTAACTTTATTAATCCCTCTTACCAGAAAAGGCAACTCCCCAATATCCATTCTTTTCCTTTCTCTACTCCCTTCTCCTTTTGCAGAGCTCCTTAGCCTTAACTCTTGACAGTCAAAAATAAAACACAAGTCTGTGAGAAGAGCCCTACCTCCTGAAGCTCTCCAGCAATGACCTACAGATTTTGCTAGATTATAGCTGACAACCCTGAACAGAAAAGAGAAGCAAGAAAATTCAATGACTTTAAGGAACACTACCACTAACTGTGCTGATCTTCTACCATTTAAACAATGTCAGTAAAGTTGATAACAGTGGAAAAGATTAATATAAACACCAGCAGGAGCGTGAAGTATTAAAAAAGAATACACAGAGTTGTGACACAAGATGAAAGATCTTTAAGAGAGAGAAAGAGATCATATATATAGCATTTTGCTGCTGGGTGAACATAAGAAAACTAATACTTTTACCTACTGTGACTAAAAGACTTTCTGAATTTGGTTGTAATTTGGTGCAATATTTTTATTATACAAACAAATATGTTTATATTCTATTTTTTCTCATGTTTTACACTTAGCAGATTGTAAATGTACATTAATTTAATATTTCAAGCAATCTGTGGATTGTCAGCATTCAGAAAAACTCTGAGGAAAACATATATTGGAAGAACATTTAAATCCTATGACAATATATTAATCACTATCACTGTCTTCCTCCTATGCCATGAAGGGGGGAAATCACATCCTAAAGATGATTAATCTTTTGAAATGAAGAAGAAACGCTTGTTATATTTTTTTTGCTCAGCTATCTCAGAATCAATAATTAGCTCAACAGACAAGTTGCAGCATTTCTTGGTAAAACAGATGGGAATTTTTCTATGTATATGGTTCTCTTACAGGAAAAGATAATAATTTCAGTCACAATTAAATTCCTCATCAATTATTTTGGGGTTTTACTGCATTTTCCTCATTTCCTCTCTCTCTTTTTTCATTTAACAAAAAAGAAGAAAAAGGTGCACAACAATCTTTCCTCAGACGTATTTTCTTACTCTTTTCTTTTCTTTTCTTTTCTTTTCTTTTCTTTTCTTTTCTTTTCTTTTCTTTTCTTTTCTTTTCTTTTCTTTTCTTTTCTTTTCTTTTCTTTTCTGTTGTTTAAATTATTTAGAGAATGGCTGTTTATATGACAATTGGTGATGTTATTTTTGTAGCTGTAGCAGAACTACCCTGATAACATCATCGTCAAAGAATTCTGCTTCAGGCATGGACTTCCAGGACATCTTGAAGAAAGCTTCTTGCTTTGGTTCCATCTAACTTATCAGTGACCAATGAACCTTTGGTCATGAATTATTGTTTTGGTCATGAATTATTGCTTAGTATATGCATATCAAGTTACATAAATTAAGTGTCCACTTAAAACCTCCTCAGCACTCTGGCTTTGTTTGCCTCCCCACATACTTTTAGTGCCATATGATATATAAATTAAAGTCTTGGTTTTGTAATTAATGAATATATGCCTACAGGGTGGCATTTAGGTGGATCTGATTATTAGCAATTAGATCAGCAGTTTCCGTATGCTGCACAGTAGCATAGCAGAATTCATACAGCTGGCCCGGCATATTACTGCCAAAGCCAACTGAGCAGAATGATGGCTCATCAATAACTAAACAAGTGACAGGGCAATGAAAAATTTGAGTTTCCCACAAAGTGATAGTATCCAAGTAGGACTTAACTTTTCTGTATTGTTTTAAGATGGTCTAGAATCAGAACTGTGACCACGCAAACACTACAAAATACAACTAGAAGAAAAAATGCATGGCATAGGGAGTATTGAAGCCCTTTAAGTCTCTAAGAAACAAAGTCGAAGAAGAACCCATCCATCTCTAGATCCCCAGATCGATATCTAGATCTATCCATCTCCAGATCCCCAGCACCCTGCTTTCCCACCAAGCAGTTTTAGGAAAGATTAGTCTGGAGCAAGGTAAGGAGTTACTGTTGTATGCTATGAAAAGAACTTGGGGCTAGTAATCAAACTGAAGAGCTATTGGTAGTGCCTCCTGCACTCTTCTAATTCATTGCATGCTCAATCACACTCATCCTGTCTTCACACTGCCACAAGCTCCATTCACCTGCAGACATAACGAGTGAGATTTTCGGATTGTTAGGTAACTATAAAGGTTGTTTGGAACCATGGCTTTGTCACTTCAGCAATTTCATGTCCATTCATGTAGTTTAAGGATCCCAGTTTGAGGGAGAATAAAGGCTTAGGGGGCAGTGCTAGAGGGCAGTTTTAGCCTCATAGAACAGACTATAATTTACATTTATCTCAGTCTGACAAGGCAGTGTGTGGCAGGGCAAGGAGATGTTGCTGCCTCTCTCTCAAGCTATTGATAAATGAGTGATGGTTAAAGAATTACTAACAAAGTAACAGAGCAGCTTCTAGCCTGAGGGACTAGATGCAGAGAACTTCACCTGTGATCTAATCATCCCATGTTAAATTGTTCTTTTCACATCTGTAAGCCATCACTCCTGACACCAGCAGATCTGCTAAATAATGGATTTTGCTAACTACTGCAGCTTTTCTCTCTCTCTCTCTTTTTTTTTTTTCTTTTTTTTTTTCTTTTTTCTTCTTTTCTTTTTTTCTTTGTCTGAACCACATCCCCTGCCCTGAGAAAACCATCTGGTTCAACCACAGAAGCACAGACAGCTCCTTCAGAGCACGAGACATGGCACCAGAATGCAGTGCAGCTGTTTGCTCAGCGGGCACAGCAGACATGCCGCTACCACCCGATCCTACATGGCCAGCGATAACATGATGTAACAGAAGTAACATAGAAATGTCTGATCCAAACTAATTGGTTCAAAGGCTTGCAAGTTCTCCCATGTAGACCCCCAACAGATTCCTTTCTCTGCTCCCACTCCTTATGTGTCTGACAACACCAATGGAACAATCTCTGTCTGTTCTCAGACAGAGAACAGATTTTCAGCACCAATTTCACATCAGACTTGACACCACATCACATCAGTATTTCAGTTTCCCTCTTCTCAGCAGGCAGAGCCAGAAGCACATTTCCATGCTGCCAAATCTCTCTGTGTAGCTTTGTCCAGCACTCCAAGGGGAACCATGAGAACGAGGGAAATGAAGAGGACAGCATGTGAACAAACTCAGTTGAAGGCCACAGTTAATATGGCTTATGATAGTATGGCCGAGGAGAGTAGGCCAGAAGCACCCCAAATAGTTTAAAGACTGAAACAATGTAAAAAGACCAACCCAGATTAAAAAAAAAATATTCCTGTTTTTGAAGGGCCAGCATTGGTGCATAGGCTATAACTCCCACTTTAGCTCAGAGTCAATCCCTGCCCCTGAGATGACAGTTTACAGCCAATGGATGTATTCTGTTCCTATTTATTTGACATGTGTTTTGAACCTGTGTTTCTTATCTGTGCTTCTCTTTTATTCCTCCAGAGAAAAGGAAAAACAAACAACTTTTCCTGACAGTCTGTAATTAGAGAAGTGGGTAGTGTTAATGGGAATTTCTCATTATCAATTTACAATCTGAATAAAAACTTCAGTGCTACCAATGTTTTTTTTTTTTATTTGTTTGTTTTTCTACACAGAGGTGTCTGAATTCCTACATACTAATGGAAACACTGGCTTTTTAGTCCTCGCTCCATCCAGCTACAGATCATGTGGCTGACAGTTAAATGGCCAATCTTCAGATCCTGCCTGACATTCCTGTGGCTTTGGTATGCCCCAGGATGTAGGTCACCGTCAGTGCGCAGCCTTTCTCAGATCCTTTGCTCCCATGATGCATTTAGATGATGGTGCATTAACGTGACACTCTTTCAGAATAGAAGTTGTGAGATATAAAACCTGTTTCCTACATAAATGATTTTTAATCTGTAATTTCCATGACTCTTGACATCTGCCATCACATGAATACATCTTCTTGCTTTATTCTCAACAGAAAGACAGATTGTAGCTATCTCCACTGCCAGCACTCATCTCATCATCTTTAAATGGCTTTATTCCTGGTTTACAGAGGTGCAAAAGGGACTCTTAAGGAGCAGACACTGTTGTTTTGGTTTGGTTTTGTATAGGAAACACTGAAAAGCAGAAAGCTCCTAGGATTAGGAAGCCTTGCACCTCATGTCATATATGGTCACATCATTCAATACTTCTCATAAATTTAACAAGTTCAATCCTGAAGCTAGGACTACCTTTTGCCCTTCTCTAATCCCACTAAGAAGGCTGTTCCTAAACCTTGTGTCTCTAAGGACCAAAACCTTATTCTAATTTCTAGGTTGACCCTAAGACTGTTTAGTAGCAAAGTGTAAGAATGCTAAAAATGTAAGAACTAGCATACTAAACCAGAAACAAAGTCCATCTGTCTTGGCACCTTGTTTCCAAAATGAGGCAGTATAAGACATTTGGAGAGTTTAAGAATTAAGTACTAAAAGAGGAAGGAAGACTGTGATAGCAATTGGACACTAACTTGAAATGCTCTTTGAAACTGCACCCAAAATGAAAATTAACTGAATAAGCAAATTTTCTTTGGTTCTATTCCCTTCTGATCAGCCTAAGCATCTGAGAAGCATGGCAGGTAAGAAGATTACAGGTTCATTATTACCATTATTATTATTTAAATCTAAGTAGAGTACAGGTTGAAACTTGACATATGATAGAGTGGGTTTTGTTTGTTTTTGTTTTTCCTGGGTTAATTAAAACTAGTCTGTGTTATAGTATGAATGTCTGACCAGACTGGGCAGAGGCCATGAAACTATACTTAGTTATAGATTAGGACCTACAGAGTATACAGATATAAATAGAAACACCTTTTTTTTTTTTTTTTAAATATTGTGGGTACACATGCCTAAACTTAGTGCCACTGGCCAAGAAGAATCACAGAAGTAAACCCAATATTGTTAGAATTTGTTTCAAAACCTGTAAGATCAACTGGTTGTAAGTTACCTGAATGTTACCTGAATGTTACCTGAATGTTCCCATTATTCAGAATAATGGGAAGAACTGAAGGGAGGCTGAACTTCATCTCTTAGATCCTTGAAATAAAAGAGGTAATTGGGCTACTGTAGAGGCGTAATGTAGAGGCTGCTATCATTAAAATAAGCCTGAAAATAATGGAGAATATAGACAGTGGAAGAGGGCTGTGGAGGAAAATGGTAGAGGTGTATTTGTCTTTCAGTTTGAGAGTGATGCTGGACTTTATCTTCCATTTTCCACACCCCTTCCCATTAACCAATTAACTCTTTAGGTCCTAATGTCCCAATCATAGTCATTATCCTTTCTTCCTTACTCACTCCTTCCACTAATTCCTCCTTACACCTTCCCCACAGAAATTGTAATTGTTCAGAATAACAGGAAAGAAGATGCTAATAGTGGAACGAATGATATTTTTAATTTTTGCAGTGATGTTACAGGTATTCCAACTGCTGGCATGAGCAGACAGATGTAGAATTCAAACCCACTTTTTTCCCCTAGGTTCAATCAGATGAGACACATCCAGGGGGCATTTCATTCACCTATATCATCACAAAGAACATACACATACCATGCATTTCTTTGCTGTCTAATGCATAGCTACTTTGCATTCCATTAAAAAGTCTATTTTTACTTTACCCTGTCTGTTTTGAGCTGGGTTGGGCAGAACCTTCTTAAGGAAAGGAAGTTTGCACTTTTGTTAGGAAACACTGGGCATGCCCAGGCTGGGCAGGACATGTGAAGAGCAGATAAATGATAGAAAGGTGGGGAAGCTCCTGGAGATTCAGTGGACCTAGACTGAGTCACAATCCAGGCAGACTATTAGGGAACAGAAGCAAAGAAAAGGCCTCAACCTCCAAGGCCACGGTGGATAGAGAGTAACTTAGTCAAAACCTTTTTTTTGATGAAATTAATGTTCTTTCTCTTTTAAAGTTTACAGTCTCTAGTGTGTGATTTAATAAAATGAAGTTTAAAGGATCGGAAGTCCACATATGGTGCTGCTTTTAGGGCCCCAGCTTGCAACACTGGAGGCTATTTTCTCAGAAGTGTGGGTGCCTTTGAGATCCTGTGCAGAAGATGGGTAGTGAAAGAGGGAAAAGCAAATCTTCAAGAATCACGTACTTAGGAAAAGAACGAGATACATTGCCTTGACTTGAATTTGGGGTAAGCACATTTTCAACATCCATAACAATCACTTGGGAAGTTTTTTGTTTGTTTGTTTGTTTGTTTTTAAGGTTAACATCTCATTTTATACTGTAATCCAAACTGCAGCAAATTATGTAGCCAATAGGTAGCAGATAGTATTGTCCTTTCCTACTCATTTTTAATGGTTGGAGAACCTTCTTATCAAAATGGTGGAGTGTCCTTTCACATATGAAATACATGTAGTTGTGCATTATTACAAGGGGGAAAGTTAGCAACATATGATAGCCTTGTTTATTCAGGAAATTAAAATCCAGGGTTAAAATGTTATCTTTTCTGATTGGAACAGGTAAACTGCTTCTGTCACCTGTCTGACATTTTCAACTGTATTGGAGACTGACCAAGTTATATGTGTTTGGTTTTTTTTTGTTTTTTGTTTTTCATGGTTGTATAAAGTACACGTGGAGTCTTGGTTCCCTTAAACCAGAAAGAATCAAGAGAATAAAAGACCTTGTTAACATGCATGCATGTTTTGGCTGACCCTTAAATCAAAATTAATCTCTTTCAAGCTTTCTTCCCCCTTTTGGCCATAAATTCATGGTATGTTTGCATCTTTACATAGAACCTTCTGTATGATGTATAATGTTCTGTATGATCTTTCTGCATGATGTTGATACTCACACACCAAAACACACTAAATTACTGATAGTACAACCATAATTCTTCTTTGTTACTCAAAAGTAAAACAGGAGTGTTATATAGCTCATCCTCTTGCCTTACAACAGTGTTTGGAGCTCATATTTTTACCTTCATTTTGAAGAGTAAATCCCCTCTATCTCATGCGTTTGATTTTCCCACTTCAGTCATCTGTTTTACCCTAGTTTTCAGTATCACCATCATCCCCTAGCACCCTAACACTGCTCACACTTCTCCATTAGAATAAGCTGTGCTCTAAAACACCAGCATTAGTTCACCCACACAAGAGAACCTCTCTTGTTAACAGTTCCACTTTGCTCAGCAATCCAAAGCAACCTATAATCACAGCAGTTAGAATCATGCCTCACATAAAATGTTTTTGAATGAGATCTCAAAAAAATTAATAGGACAAAGAATAATAAGTTTAACAATGAGTAAGTGGAACAAAATACTTAATATCAAATCTCCCCTTTTTTTCCTGCCGAACTTCAAAATTACCCTGTAAATGCCACCCTCAGTGAAAATCATTATAAGAAAAGAACCTCTAAACATTAAGTATTTTCCTAATCGTAGCATGTTTAGGTGCATTCAGAGTCTCTGCATGAAACCCACAGAATGCAACCATGCACAAAGCAACTGCTTTGTTTAAATCTGTTCCCTATGGACTAAGAGGAGGCTCAGGGGAGACCTTATTATGCTCTACAGTCACCTTAAAGGAGGATATAGCAAGGTGGTGGTCAGTCTCTTCTCCCAAGCAGTAGGTGATAAGACAAGAGGAAATGGCTTTAAGTTGTGCCAGGAGATTTTTTAGGTTAGATATCAGGAAAAATTTCTTCAATGAAAGGGTTGTGAAGCACTGGAACAGGCTGCCCAGGTTCAGTCACCATTCCTGGAGGTCTTCAAAAATGTGTAGATGTAGTGCTTAGGGGCATGGTTTAATGGTGGCCTTGGCAGTGCTGGGTTATTGATTGGACCAGATGATCTTAGAGGTCTCTTGAACCTGAATGATTCTATGACTATAGTACAGGTGAAATTAACGCATGAAATTATGGAATGTAACTCAAATTTGTTATAGCTTTCAGAAACTCTTCTTCCTGAAGGTACCTACCCAAGTCATTTTGTTGTAGCAGATGCACCTAACAGTAGATGCAACTCTTTCTAAATCAGAATTATCAATTTAAACTCCAGAACTAGAATGCAGAAGAACAGGAGAAGCATTCCCTTATCTGAAGTCCAATGTTTTTGGCAAATTAGTAACTGGAAGTCTGATGTTTGCACTTGATCTTGATGGTCTTTTCCAGCTTAAACAATTCAATGATTCTAAGTGTGAGAGTCAAGGAGAAGATGCTCATTTGAAAATTCGGCCCACACTAGAAATGAAGACTGGGCATTTCATTAGCGCCAGTTCTTGTTTTTGTTGTTGTTTGTTTCTTTCTTTCTGTCCCCCCCCCCCAAAAAAAAAAAAAAAAAAAAAAAAAAAAAATTAACCAGTATTTTAAAAGCCATCAGACACTCATGAAGGAATTAATTATTGGCTGAAAACAACAACTACTCTCTTGACGATGATTTTAGCTACTCCTGTTGCTTTGAACTTAAGTATTTTGTTAACTGGTGGCCAACAACTACACGAGCCATCCACCTTGATATGCTTGAAGCTTTGCTTCACCTGCAGTTCATACAACACAGCCTTTGCCAGCTGTACCCAGTTCTGGTGAGCAGCCTACAGCCAGAGCTTGTAAAGTGCCCGGGTGCTTCCACACAGGGTTTTGCATCACCTGATGACTATGAGGGCAAACACTGCTTTGCACTTCCTAATAAACACTAGGAAAAAATGTTTTGAGTGGATATATGACTGCTTGCAAGCTACATAGTTTCTTCATCATTAATAACATCTGCCTTCCTCTCCATGCATCTTCCACATGATGTTCAGGCATTCTATACAGCATTCAAAATATTTCTGTGTTAATACAACTCACATAGCTCTCTGTACCAGCACAACAAGGACAGAACCCCCTGTAAAGCGTGTGCACACCAATTCTCACCATATCTTTTGGAGAAGGATGCGGTGCAAGCCGTGGGCTTGCTGCCTGCCCTGTGAGGGATCTGGCTGGGGACTGCCCTGGCCCAGCCTGAACTGACTCTGTCTCACTCAGGTGCTGCTAGAAACTGCTTGGGGTTGTGGACACACTTGTGGGGGATGCCAAAAGGGGGAACAGGTGTTTATGAGGTGGAGTGCAGCCTGTGGGACACCCCTAACGGACTGGGACCAGGGCCCTTACAGCCTGCTGAACAAATCCAAGCTGAGTGAATGCAGCAGTGAAAGTACAGAAAGCTGAGACTGGGGAGGGGGAAAGATACTCTTTTTTAGTCTTCCATGTAGCCTCGTTCTGCTAATAGCATGGTTCCTGCACACATGGACTATACAGATAATGAAAAAGATAACACTTTGGTTGAAGATGGGCCTGCAAACAGGAAGTTTGGGGTGTTTTTTTGTTTGTTTGTTTGGATTTTTTTGTTTGTTTCATTTTGTTTTTTGGAAGGAGAAACAAAACTTTTTATTGAAAAAAAAAATTAAAACTATTTATCAGGTAATGTGAGTAATGAACAGCCTCATTAGTGCAGTAGTGTATGTATGCATAAGGCAGCCATTCCTGCTCTTAAGGGCAAATACTCTATGTGGCACTAATTTTAGATGCACTGTATCTGTTTTCTGCTGTTTGGGATAATATGGAAAGATGTGGATGACTGTGGCTGGCATTTTATGCGTCTGGTCATTCTTCACATGGAGGCTGGAGAAAAAAATCTGAGATTCTGAGTATATGAGAAGGAACTGAATAATCTGGAAAAGATACTTTCTTGGGAGTCAAAAAGGTTCCTTTCTTTTTTGCGATGTTTGTGTACAGGCTTATATGAAAATAATTTTCATAATAACTTGTGTGGATCCAGAATCTAATATGGGCTTCATTTGTATTATTTACTCAGCCACTTCTCACTAAGATGTTAGGGTACACTGGTAGAAAGAGTAATTGGTTTTTCAAAATTAAAAACAACACTGAATTTTTAAATCCCAGCTGAGACATTCACAAAACATTAATGCTCGTTGTGCTGGCTAGACGCTTATCACCACCTACTACCAGATTCATAGTCTACCTCTCTAGAGGAAGAGGTAACAGTAACATCCAAATTACTTGTCTGATGTAATCTCTGGCATAGTACCTCTGGCAAATCATTGTATGTGATTTTGGCTTGTGCTCATGATTTTACATTACTTTCTCTTCTGACAATGTGGGTTATTTTCAGCTTCTGTTAGTGTGCTTGTGGAAGAGAGAACTGTAGTTCATTCCTATGTCCTGGTTTTCATCTGTTGCTCTCAAAGCACTTTAAAATCATCTCATATATATTTGGGAGATGAGGAAACTGAGGTATAGGTGCGAAGATGCATTCAAAGTCTTCCAGCAGACCAGAAGCCAGAGCAGGAACAGAAACCAGGGGCTCCAATCTTAAGGCTTTTGCAGACTTTTTGTTTGTGAAAATATTGTAATTAGTGGTGTAGTTCATATCAACAAGAGATACTGAATAATGACTAACATACTATAGAAACAACAGTCATATGGCTTGCTACTTTTTGTTCTCTCCTAAATAATACTTTAATACTTTTATATATATATATATACATATTATTATTACTTTATTCCACAGGCAAAGGAGTTAAAACTTCCACATTCAAAACCCCATATTAATTAATCAACTTTTGTTTCCGAGTTCTATCTGTTTGTTAATAACAATCTCATCTCAACAGCTCATTCTTTTGGTTGGGTTAGGAAATTCTGTATTTTCTTATAGTCCATAAGTGCAGTACAGGAGCTAAATACTCTCTTTCCCTTCTTATTGTGTCCAAGCCCTTAAAGCTGTGTGACAGAATATTGATTGACAATGCACTTACTGATAACACTTCAACAGAAATGCCACACCCTGTTGTGGTACTATTTCACAGCCTTGTCTTCTTGTCTGTCTTTTGGGGACAGAAGAGTAGAAATCACTGTTTGTTATTATTATTTAACATGGAATTTATTTATTTATTTATTTTTAAGATGGAATGGTTTTTGGAATTTCTGGATGCAGAATATGTAATACATTTGTACTAAAGTGAACAAAAGGCTGGGATGCCTGGATTACAGGCAACAAAGCAAGATGAGCCTCTCAGCAGAGACTGTGGCACAATTAAAATCCTCACTGTTGAAAATAACATTACATATTCAGTAAAGAAATATCCCCAATGTATTGGAAGTTTCTGCCCTCTGCTGGCATTCCCGAAGATCAGCCTCAACTCAGCTGTGGGAGTCGGTGATCGTATCTCAGAAGAGTCATCGCAGACTGCAGGAGACTGGCTGTATTTATAAAACAAATCCTTTAGAGCATGGTGTTTCAGAAAGTGCAGGAATGACAGTGTCTGACAGGGGTCTACATCTCAACTGACATTTGCTGCTGACTTCTGCGATGCTTTTCAGATGTCTGCCTACTTCTCACCTTGTTCAATGCTGTAAGGGGGTTAGTCTGAAGCATCTCCGAACACTATTACAGTCTCCATCTGTTTTCTTCCAGCGAGCCAATATAAGGAAGAATAAACAAGAAAATAAATGCTACTTTTGTTGTGGTTGTGGTTTTCATTCCACCACTGGGAAGAAAAAAAAAAAAAAAAAAAGGCATAACGAATGATTTCAGCAAAAGATCTCACAGTGCAATTTTGTGTTAATTTAGAACTGCAGCTGCTGACCAACTCAGATATAACTCCATCATATCTGGAAACCATTCCATAATATTAAGAGTGCATAGCAAAATTTTAAATCATTTTGTGGCAATTGCTATTAGCTAATTTGTAGAAGACTAATTTTCCTGTAAAAATCCAGCTTTGAAGCACTAAATTCTGAATAACCTGAGACATTTCATAGTGAAATCTGAAAACATTTCAGACCATTTCAGACTCATTCCTGCAACAAAACAAAGTTTCTGCAAAGCAGCTGGTGTGCACATGGGTCAGGCTTCACAAGATGAAGGCCTCTTTCTGAGCAGCAGCTCAAGTTCTCATTGTCTCATGCTAGAAATGCCTAGAACAGCTTATTGTCCAGTATTCAGAAATCCTTGGATTTTCAGTGATGCTACTGATATTCTTCTGAAAAAGCATCTTATACTTACTTGTGCTTCACTAAAATCTATATTTTCTAATCTGCAGGAGAAAAATATTTATGCTGAATGGACCTGTTCCTGCTGCCAAGGCATTCTGGCAGTCATATTTTAGGAGGCACATTTGTATCCAATGCTACTGTGTCAGCCTGCCACAGTTTGGATAATTGCATCTGTGCATGTATGGATGTACCACATAATTGCATTGTCTTTTCAAAGGCACCTTGGCTTTGGTCTCAAAAGACCCTTTTTCTGAAAAAAAAAAAAAAAAAAAAAAAAAAAGGCGAGGGGGTGGCAGGGGGTTGTATAATGCTACTTCAGTAGAAACAAGAATGCTAAGCACAAATGGCTTAGAGTACAGAAGCAAGGCTGACCAGCCTGGCGTGATTTGTGCTTTCCTTTTCCACTAATCTCTTTCTTTAATGAACAGTAATATGCATCTTCAAAAGAAAATTGTATAAAAAAGTGCCAGACTAAACTGGCTCTATATATGTGAATTTTTGAATATGACATCAGTTGTACAATGCTAAATAAATAAAGTACATTCATCTGCTTTATATAAAAAAAATGTTACATTCCTTAAATTAAAGGAGAATAAACTTCTTGCTTCTCCAGCATTATTACACTGTTGTTGATTGTGCCATAGTAAAATATGCTGAACAACTCAAGGGTTCTCAACAACACTAAATTAGAAATTCATCAAGTATCATATTTCTGGAAGAAGCACTAACTTCTAAAATCTTCCCAACAGACTTGCAGTTTCATGGTGTGTGTGCATTTCATATGAATTAATTCCCCTCAGTTCCCACAGACTACATCCTTGCTTCTCATCACAGCACCAACAGATCTCAGAGCTTGCTGAAGGAGCCAGGCAACCCAGCGGATGTCTGCAGTATTGGGGTGTTTGTTTTTCCAAGACAGTTACTAAACCACAGAAAAGTCTGTAGACACATGATGAAACTAGTCATGTAAAGACTTTTCCATCAAACTCATCGAATAGTATTATAGAATATCCTGAGTTGGAAGGGACCTGTAAGGATCGATTCCAACATCTATCCATGAGTTTGACTTGCCTACACCATTCTCTTTTCTCAAGCTTTGATAATGCCATTTTTGTACCTTTCCACTGATACCTGCAATTGCTAAACAGCAATCCATCCAACTCTTCCATTCATAGTTATGTTTTAACACTATTCACAGCATATTTCACCACTCTTACATTGCTACAGTCAGCATACTGTGTTTTTCTATAGCTAGATTAACACTTTCCAGCAGGCACCAGTACAAGATGAGTGAGGACTGTGAGGTAGACACTTTTTATGCCACATTTTCTACCATTCCTCCTCCTTCAGACAAGAAGTGGAAGAAGGGAAGCTTAACTGAAGATCTACCTGTTACTACATCACATGCCACTCAGCAAGGATTTCTTCCATCTCATGAGCTTATACAGCTTATCTCTCTTACATTGACTGTAGCCTTTCATTTAATTATCTAGGTGAGATAGTAGTCAGGATACACACAGCTGGTTCAATGCCTGACAGTGCTCTGCACTGTAAGCTACAGTGGCTACATTTCACCATTGTCCTGACACAGCAGTTGTGCTTCTAGATCTGCACTGCTGCAGTCATACCATGTCATGTGAAAAGAGATAACTAACCTGGTTAGGCTACCACAGGCTTGGCAACCCTCTCTGTAGCATAGTGTAAACACCACCTCTGTTTTCCAGGCCTTATCTCTGACACCGGCAAAACACATCCGAAGCAGCTAGGTCTGAAATAGGTTTGCCTCATGTTTTCCTACCAGGACTACCAGGTTGTCTTAATGGAAAAGAAATTAATCAGGCAATGGATCGCATCTCATTTTCTTTTTGACTCTTTGCTCTTTATCAAAATTTAAACCTGCTGTCCCTTCCTCCCTCTGTATAATCTCAGGGTTGGTTATTTACAGCCTTCAACTTAAGTTAATGACTATTGTCATGTGGAATTTTTTCACCATGTTATTAATATCATTAAGGTCCAGGTATGTACGTATTATTCAAAGATGCTCGAAAAGCACTTGTAGCCCATAGCAAATAAAAGATTCTCTGTTAGTGTCTTAAGTCCCATATACTATGTTACCATCTTTTGCCACAGCAGTTTTACAGAGATACCCATAAGTCATTCAGCCTGCTAGGTCCTTGACTGTACTTTTACACAGCCACATAAACACAGATCTGGAATCCAAGCTGCGCTCCCTTCACAATTCGAGCGTTTGATCTGTTCTTCAGGGAGCTTCTGAGACCTGATTCAATACATGTTCATGAGAAGACACAACACAAACAAATTGAAAGCAATTTGGAAATTCAACTAGCTTGGCAAAGGGAAGCCTTCAAGTGATGCAAGCCTGTAGTACGATAGCTCTTCAATTTTCCAGAATAATATACTAACACTTTACCCTTTCATTCCTCATCAGTACCTTGCAGTTTGTCTTTACTCTTAACCTGCAGAAATTGCTGCTTACACAGAATGGTTGCTAGTCTTCCATTTAAGATCAAAAGCAGCACCATAATTTGACAGTTCTTGACTGATTTGACAAGACATAGAATTTTCCCTCTATACCATCCAGCTAAACAAAATGAGTAAAGCAACAGTCATACAAGAAAAAGGCAATCACACAGCCATCTGACCATGTTAAAATCAGCATGGGCACCTGAAGGTTTTTTTTCTTACTGGGAAAGAGAAAAGGTTCCTGACTCATGGCAGTAGAGCTATGCCCAGCACAACCCTGAAGGTAACTAAAATAAATAAATACGACTTAGATAGAACTTGAGATCTATTTTCAAGGCGTTCTCAAAACCTGGCAATGCTGGTTCCATGTAAGCCTGTGCACAGAAGCAGCAATACTTCAATCCAGCTACATCATGTAGAGATATTATCTAAGTGCAGAATGGAATTAAACTTTTTCTGAACTTTTCCTCCAGCTGAAAGCCTTTCCCCTTTGTATTACAGTGATAGAGACAGCCCAATATGTAAAACAATATACATTTATTTAGCACAAAAAAACATGTTCAAATAGAAGGTTTTTTTTTCCTCAAATAGATGGTTTTGTATTTTTTTCTTTATACTTCTTTATAGCACTTTGTGTTAGTCATTATGGTTCTTTCCTGTTTGAAAAAGCACAGACATTTGGCAAAACCACTGTTTTATCCTACGACTGTAGGCCTGATAGCAGCTTATAAACTCTAAGGCAAATTAGGAAGTCCTTCTCAAGTAAGCCATCCCTATACAGTTCCATTAACTCCAGTGGAACATTCACAAGAAAAGTGTTACAAGACAAGGATATATGATCACCACGTTTCCTACAGTTACAGTCAACATAATATGCACGGGTGGGGCTATGTTCCCAGGCAGAGAAAGAAGAAGACTCCTGGAAGATTCACAATAACTTGCCAGAAACAGTGGCTGAGAAAAGAATCCAACCATTACATATGTGATTACACAACATAAGCACAATTCCCATTTCAGAAAAAATGTGTAAGTGATCACACAATGCTCAGGATTTGAGCATCTACAGACTTTAAAGCCTTCAACTTTTATTTAGGGACAAGTACGTAGTACTTGTAGTACTTGTCAGTAAATAAATGCAGACAGCTCACAACAGACAGCACAAAAATACTACTTCAGATTTGGTTCCAATAATGACATGATTACAATTACTGGATACATGAGACCATCCAAATTATGCTGGCAGTCAGACTTTCCATAGCTTCTTCTTTGATGAAGTTTCACCATCTTAAGTGACTGACATCAAAGATGTGCTGGAACTAGTTCAGTCTTCCCTCCTGTAGTTATCACCTGGATTAGACTCCCTGAATTTGGTCGATTCTTTCCTGTTATCCAATCATAAAAGGTTCTGTTTTAAAATAAATAGAAAAAACAGAATGAGGAGGAGAGAAAATATACACACACACACGCTATCAGTCATAAAAGCCTACTGATTCTCCTTCTTTTCCTACCTCTCTGTAGTGATTTCTATGCATGTCACAAACTAGCAGTACAATCACTGGATTCAGACCCTCAGAGTACGACAGAGGTCCAGAGAAATCACAAGGGCTTTATAGTACATATGCAGGATTTTCAGAACACTTCAAAGCAAAAGGCCAGGAGTTGCATAAAAACAGGAAGATGTCAAAAAGTTTTTCCCAAGTTAAAAAAAAACATGAAAAGGGGGAGGGAGTGGCTACTTAAATTGCCTTTATAACATGTAAAAAATTTGGGAATATGGTTTAGCAACCATATTTTAGCCTTATAGGCTAAACCATACAGGTTAAATAATTTCATTTCCCCCGGTATCTCTGTACTCTATTCATTCTTGCCCCACCTACCCCCTTGCCTTTCAACCTGTGCAAGTACCCTTTCTTTCCAAGTCCTTCTTTCTTAGCCCATTTTTCTGCCAATTTGCCATCACGTATTTAATGTTGAAATTAGTCTCAGCATAAGCACAGAAAGCGCTAAGACATCCAACACACACTGAGTAAGATGATCTCATTCTAGTTAGCACACCAGAACACTTATCAAAACACTCATCAAAACTAATAGAGAAAAAAAAAAAAACAACAACATTTTTCAGGTCCATCAGCCTTTCCACTATTGTAGACAGAGCAACCGCCATTTCGGAACATCTTGCCATCTGACACAACATATATGGATACAACAGGCTTCAAAATGCAAGAACCTCATGAGAAAAAGAGTTCCTGCATCCTTTCTACGATGCAGATGTTACCAAAATCCTAACAACACTAGAATTCTTTCTTTCAGCACCAGTGAACTTTTCAGTTTTCAAAGCTGGATTTAAGTTCAGAGAATTGGAAGCTAAGAAACAAAACAACACACTGAACCTAGTTCTCCCATAAGGAAAAACTCTTTAGAAGTTAAAAATTAATTTGTAAAACCACAACATCTGGTTAAGCACAATAAAGAACTTTTTTTGAACATTTTTAGGTCAACTAAACTCAATTGATGGGACACTTAAAGAACCACACTGAACAGCTGTATAAGCTTCTCAAACCAAAAAATATTTTCCACTCTGACATCCAACTGAATAAAAATTCACATCACAAGAAAACTAAATGCCACAACTACTCTGAACAAGTAGCAATAGGTAAATGCTATTTCAGTGTCAGTTCTAAAAGCTTTTGAATTAGTGAGAGTAAAGAAAAACATTATGTCCTTTACAACACGGAAGTTGATTCCTTTTCATTTTTTCCTCAAAAAGGCAAAACAGCTGTGTCCATTATTTTCTTTGCTACACTCCATCATGTTGGAGAAGGCAGCACATATTCTGCACCATCTCTTGGAGAAATTAGAAACAATAAACATTGTCTCAGCCTGTTGCTGAATAAGCTGCAGCTGAAGTTTCAGCATTTTGAAACATCACTCGGGACAAGCCTTTTGAATAATGGAAAAAAAAAAACAAAAACAAAAACCTTGACTAAATTTTTCTAAACAAGAGTAGGAATTTTTCCAACTGTGAAAAGAAGCAAATTAACACACCAAAAACTGGGTAATAGTGTTAAAATAAACAACACCAAAGTTTACATGCCTATTTGCAGTTTACCTTTGAGACAAACTCCTGCATCTGCTGTCTGTAATTTAATTTGTCTACTGGCTATATGAGATTCTCTGGCTTCCAACTGCTTAAGGCTATCTGCCTTGTCACTATAACTGGTGTAGAAATGCTGAAGCTGATGGAGTTGAGCTAATTTTCTCCAGTTAGGAAGCTTGTGCAAGAGGCCTAATGTGATTTGAAGACATACAGGATCAGGGAAATGATGGGGAAACAAAACAAAACAAAAAAAAAAAAAACACACACACAACCCAAACCCTCCAATGCAAGACAGCTACTTAGGAACAACATGCAGTAGGATGCAGCAGGAAAAGGCCCAGTAAGGAACTGCTTACTTATCACATGTATACTCACTCAGCAATGAATTCTAAGGATGTCCAGGAGCTGAAGTCTGCGTCAGGCATTGATTTCCTGTTTGCTGGTGTATCCAAGGTAACCCTGTGATTAAAATGAGATAAAACTTTTATTTGTACATACTGTTTCTGATAAGAGCCACCTGCTTCTATTCATCACTGCAACATATGCTCAACTTTTATATACCACGTGGTATGGATTTTCTTTGCATCCTCTACATATGTTAACAGCATATAACCATCAGCTTCAATGTATATCAAAGGATCACAGCCTATAACCCCTTAGCTACCTGGCTTCCTGATGACATCCAGCCCATTAAGGTTATCACTTAGCCCACGGATCCTTCCAGTCTCTCTCATGCTCATTAAAATCAAATGATATTTTAATCCACTACTGTTTTGCAAAGAAAAGGAAAAAAGTATAATTTTTAGGATATATTGCACATCATTATTCGCATATGTTCAACATGCATCCTTTCCCTATGAAACTATGTCAGTCTAAGCAGCTATTTGAGTACTTTGGACAGGACATCACACCCATATCAATACGATTACAGTAGAAGTTAAATAAAATGATACAGGCAGAGGTGACTGCAATCACTTACGGTAAAACAGCAACAGCAGCAGAACCAGATGGCAAGCCACTATTGGTACCAGCCAAACTCTGACAAAGCTGGTGCACTGCTCCTTTGGCCATGCCATAGCCAATCATTCCTAGCGGTTAAAAACAGACAAATTAGAGCATAATCAATGCAGCTCTCAATACCAGCACTATGACAGAAACTCCTGTTATCTTAAATTTACTGTTTGTCAGATCACTTACCACAGCCAGAACAGAATCAAACTTAAAATATGTTTTAAGAAAAAAATCCCAACAATTCTTACTAGATGTCCTGGAACTACCACAAAGTTCAATTTACTCACCATTACAGAAGTAAGAAACTTACTGAGTTATGCATCTTCAGCTAATGCTCCAAAATGCATCCTGAAGAATTGGACTTATAGGGTTACAAAACTAAACTAGTAAGCGTGAAGAGCTTTTTATTAAATAAATCACCTGTTAACTTTAAGCATGACTAAGGTATTTGCAGTTTTAGACCTAAACAGATACAGCTCATTTTTCTCTGAAACAGTAGTTCACCTGGTCAGTATCCTGACTATAAAACAAACAAACAGAAAAACAAATACAACCCATACCCCTTAAAAGTACAAAGTGACTGAATAACCTGCATGTAAAACCAACTTCTTCCCAAACACTGCTGCTTTCTAGGCAGCCAGTATTTAGCAGTGTAAGATGCATGGGAAGGAGAGCATCCTGCACACTGCTTACGTACAAGATTTGGACTATCAGGGTGCTCCAGGTCTGAGATGTCTCATGGTATGTATCTGCCAAGTAGCCTAACAGATTAGGAGTGTAGGAAAAATAAGTGTATTTTATGTACTACAACTGGATGCCTTTCTACCCATCTACACAACTGTAAAACCTCTTCTCAATGTTTGTGAGGAAGTACTTTGTAATGAAGGTACACAGGGAGTTTCACATTGTAGAAATATTTCTGTTATATTCAGTTAAGACATATTGTAAAACAAACATGTTTATTAGGAGGAATCATGGGCAGTGGTAGCTAACATTTCGTTATGACTACAAAATATTTGCATTTCTATCATAGTTCCCTCTTGCCTCTTCTCTAAACCATCAGCTTTCTTAAACCTGTATTTCTTCACTATCCCTATCAGACTGCTTCTATAACTTATATTATTTTCATTTATCTTCAATTTGCATTAAGTGACTCAGCATTTTCACAGATGAAAAGAAAAAAACACAGTAAGCGAAAACAAAAGAGATAATTCCTTCCATAATAGCTGGTAATAACAAGACTAACAAGGCATATTTACAAAAGTTGAGTAACATTTCTTTCCCAATTCTTCCTGATGTTAACAAGTTGCATGTGTTTGCCCAAAGCACTGCTATGTGTTTTCTTTTTTAATTCCAGACTTGTTGAAAACAGCCAGTTCAAAACATGAAAGCAAATCACCGATTCCTGTGTTGTGGTCCCTACATCCCAAAATGAACCAAACAAAAAACATCATGAAAGTTTGCCACAGTTCCCTTTTTTTTTTTTTTCATCTGTATATTGTCAGTCAGTAGTACACAGTAAATTATTCGTCTGCTGATTCACATAAAATAATCCTTTTATCTTCAGACTAGGCCAGATGATTTATCTACTGTATTTACAGCTGCATTAACTAGAGAACACAGCATATTTCTCCTGAACTATTTTAGACAAGGCTTTCACAAATATTCATTAATTTTATTATTTAAAAAAATAATAGCTATGTCTCATCAAAATATTGTTGAATTCACACTAGAAGAAGATTGAGAAATAAGAGCATTTGTTTCAACAAAAACTTTCCCTGCCTGTGGGCTTCTGTGCTGCTGTTTTTTTAATTTTAAATTGTTCCCAGATTTTCTCCATGCAGACCAACACGCCTAGGAGTGAGATGAGAAAAAAATAAAATCTCAGGAAAAAGTTTGTACTAAATAGCTACCGAAGGGCAAAGCTGAAAGTCAACAAGCTTATCTGTGTCTGAAGCAAAGGTGGACTGGAATCAGAACATGAACAGGACAAGCACGTTTAATAAAATTAGCTGAGTCATCACTGATTGAAAAACTGGACAACTAAGGACTCTGCCTTTCAGAACGCAAATAAGATATTTGACTTCATTTAAGTACTATACTTACTGATGTGTGCTTCACAGTACTTCAAAATTTTCCAAGTTACTTTTTCTATTGTACTGCGTATTAGCCAAGCATATTTCATGAATGCATGTCAAGCATTACTTAATAGCGATTTTGTTTGCACTCCTGTTTCAAGAGATTCAGTATTGCCATCTGTAAAATTACACTTGCCTTAAGCGTTTCAGCAGCAATTTTCCATTTCTATTAGATGACAAACTGTTTTTTTTTTCATGAACAGACTAAGGTATAGCTAGAACTGCTTATGTCCTAATAGTTATCGTGCATGGCATTTTACCTGGAGTTCCAGATAAAGCAGCTTGAGCTCCTGTCAGAGTCAGAAGACCTCCTTCCTTCAGATGCTTTGTGGCTAGGTGACTGGAAATAGTGGATGTCCAAACACTCTGTTTCCACATCAGATCACAGTTTTTGTACAAAGCTGATTTGGAAGAGAATTAGGTAGGTAACTTAACAACAAGACTTCTACCTATGATTTCCATGTGATACCTACGGTATCACAGAGTGCAACAGTACTATGCAAAGTACTATAAAAACATGCTTTCTATCTCCAAGAGATAAAGGAGCTGAATCAAGCAGTTGATCAAGCTGATCACTTGATCCCAAAATAACCTTAATTCATAGTAATGTTATTGGAAGGATAGTAGGGTATGATCCATCACCTCATTCAAATTACTGTGGAAATTTATAACAATCCAATATAATGCAATTCTATAAAAGTATTCACTCTGATTTAACTGTGCATGTCTTCTCATATTCTCTCTTTAAAGTGAAAATTTTGCATATGATGTCTGAACAAGGAAGGGGAAGGAAAACACCACGTTTTAACAGACTTAGTCCAGACAGAAAGGCTTTTTTAAAAAAAAAAAAAAGTCTCTACACTAGTACATAAAGCATAAAACAATTTCCTGAATATTATATATTTAAAAGCTTTATAAACTGAGGACTTTTTTGTCCCCCTCTAGCACAGCCTCTGGTCATCAGACAGCTCCTTCCAACACTGTATTGTATGATAATAGCTCAGAACTGCATCAGACAACTGAGGTTTTACGCATAAAGCAATGATTTGGGCAAAAAGATCAAGTTCCACTCAGCCAGTATCTTATGTAATATGCCTGACGCACATAACCTTGGCAAAAGTTAGTTCAGAGATAATGCTGAACTCTTCTATATAGCACATGAAGTTTTGGAAATTTAACAGGCACCGATAATTGAGAAGAGTGCTCACAAACATTGTGACTGAACTACTTTGCACTATTAGGCTAACTTCTTCTGGACTCAGGATAAAAGATGATTTCAAAGACCTTTATTACCACTATTTTTAAGGATTCCTCTCAGATTTCAATCATGTATTTGCTAGCATGCACCGGCTTACATTTAGCTTTGGCACTGCCTCCAGCCCATCCTCCTGCTACACACAGGATCGCATCCACCTTTTCTTCACCAAGAAGCTTCCCAATCTCTGCTGTCACCTTCAAAACACAGAACAAAACATTCTGAAAACATTGAATTTGTAAGGTAAAAGAGTAAATACCAAGAATGCCTTAATATTACTCAACTATGTAACTGAAAAACAAAAAACAACGAACAACAGCAACTTAAATAGCTGCACAAAATTAACATTTATGATCTATCAATTCAATAATTGAGTTGAAAGCTAACTGTAGATGTAAGTCAGACTGCACAGTGTGCGACGTCACTGGCAATAACTGATGTGAGCAGGACTGAAAGATCTGATCCTTACCTATACCATCATTTTTCATTTGCGACTTACTTTTGGACAGGTTCTTCTCTGCACACTGTGCTGTTTAATAATATGGGAAATGAAACTCCAGGTCTGATCAGCACTGCTTCTGTGACATTTCCAATGATAGCACAAGAAACAAACAACTAAAGCCTCCTTATGAACCACATCCTTGGATTTGAGTATGTAGGCTTTTAAATACCCAGTATTTCTTTCTCTTTCAAATGAGACTTTGCACTTGGTAATGAATTTGTTGGTTGTCAATTTTCTGTCACAGTGTAAACCCTACTGGGAAATGTTTTCAGCATTACCATCCAGCTATACAACACAGACAGGACTTGAGAAAGGAGTGCTGCGTTTCAAGATGTCCTAATCCACCTTGATTAAAGTAATCTCATTCTGCCCGCAGCCCTTCAGGTAACAAAGAGGAAGATAATACACAAGTGCGACACATTCTGAGTGACAACATAGGGTAACTTCTAAACTCCCAAATCAAGCTCTTCTGCAAACCCATGCCTCCAAGCAGTTAAAAGGAAAGTGAAAAATAAAAAGAATTAAGAAGTAGCTGGCAAATGGTGGCACCCCTGAGTTCAGGGTACAGCAGCCGGGTACCAAAACCAGCGGGTTGCTCACTGCTGGGGGGCCTCAGTGCTTCTCAAAGAGAGGGTTTATGGCGAGTGGGTGTAAACCCAGTGCATGGAGCCCGGACCGAGGGGCTTCACCCCTTCCCCGATGGACCTCCCCCCGACCCCGCGACGCGCTCCCACCTGCTCGGCCTGCTCGGGGAAGGACTCTGTCGTCCTCACCACCACGTTGGCGTTGGCATCCTCGTTCTCGGCCAGGTCGATGCTGGCGACCCACTGGGGCGGCGAGAAGGCACCGTTAGCGCCCGGCGGGGCACCCTTCGCTCTCGCCCCCTTTAACTCCCCCCCTCCAAAGCAGCCCCGTCTCGCCCACCCTCCCGGGGCCCGCAGCAGCCCTGCCGGCGCTCACCCAGTTCCTGGCCTTGAAGTACTGCACGCACTGCGAGCCCAGAGCCCCTCTGCCCCCGTACACCAGCACCCTGCCCGCCGCCGCCATGCTCGCTGCCTGCCCCGCTCCGGCTCCGGCTCTGGCCCGGCCCCAGCCTCGCCTCGCTCCAACGCCACACAGGGGCCGCCCCCGGGGCCGGGGGGGCTGGCGGCTGCCTCCGCCTCGCACCGGGAGCAGGAGGAGCCTACGAGCTGGGGTTGAGCCCTGAGGAGCCGCTGGGTTTTAATCTCAGCCTCCGCGGGTTGTGTTCCCTCAGGGGAGGGTTAATTAGCGGGCGCCTGTAGGGGGCTGTAACTGTAGGAGTGCGAGCAATTGTTGCCGGTTTTCTTCAGTGCTGCTCGATATCGCTGCTAGGTGGAATTACTGCCCTCGCCACAGCCCCCAGCTCCAGGCCCTGCTGCCTGCTTGTGCCTCCCCACCCTGCACGGAGGGCCCTGTGCAGGCAGCAGGTCCCTGTGTGAAACCACAGCCTCCTGAACAGCATTTAAACACCTCAGCTAGCAGGCCGAGGGATGGAAGGACATCGCTCTGAGGGTTATTGCCAGCCCTGGTGGCTCTGACAGCACTGACATTTACACAGGGACAGAGTAAGCACCAGGAGGAGGTAGCTTAACACAGCCGAGATGTCAGCAGGATTCTGCTGCTACACTCCACGTTTGCAAAGCTTTGTCCCTCGCGGATATTTACCCATGTTTTTAATCATCTTTAAAAAAATGCTTCTAATTTTCATCCCACGTGGTTATGGTAAAGAACTTGATGCCATTTGAGCAGGACAATTAAAGCTCCGGTGAAACATTAGCCATGCAATAGATATAGGATTACTTTCTGCACCACCGCATGACAGGGTAACGAAGCTGTTGTTTGCAACCATTTCAGGATGCTGTCGCAGCAAAACATCTTTTTGGACTTGATTTTTAACTGTACGGTTTAATTTCTGGAGCTTTGAAATACAATGAGATGTATTTTGAAATACTTGCTATTCGTTCATGGATTTCAGAGCAACAGGAAAAGTGGGAAATGTGCCTAGTTACTGAAGAGAGGCCTTGGAGATGACTCCTTGAAACCACTAGGATGCCCGGCTGTTTTAAAAAGACTTTATTTGCCTTGGCTTCTACAATAAGTTTTGCGTCTTTTATCGTAATTGCCGTCGCAATGGGGACCCAAAGGTGGATGACTGGAAAGATGCTTTGCAAAACAGGGGCTGATTTAGTCAATGCCACAGATCCAGAGCTGGTCAAGTTCATGGGAGAAATTTACTATGGCCTTTTTAGGGGCGGCAAGATACGCCAGTGTGGGCTGGGAGGGCGTCGTTCCAAATTCACAAGTAAGTACAATTTTGGTTGAATCTCTAGTCAAATGTCTAGTTCAACTTTAAAAGCACTCTGGTCGTTTTGTTTACATAACCTGTCAAGAGCAAATCATTATTATTAAACGTATAATTGTGGCTTACTTGTGGTCTGTGTGCTTTGGGATTTGAGTGCTATTTCAGGCTAGGTTTTCTCTCTGATTATGTTTTGTGATTCTGGAATCAAAGAAAAAAAAAAAATCCCTAGAGCTAGATTGAGGAATTCCTGTTAGTCTTGTGAACAGAGTGAAGAGGGTTCCCTTTCAGTCTTATTTCCCAGGTTGAGCTATAGGAGGATTGGAGATGACCCTGTAAGTCATACTTTCCCTTGACTGAAACTTTTCCATGCTGTGTTGCTCTGCAATATCTGTACCTCTATTTTTGCCATATTTGTTAAACTGCTCCCTTTTTCTTTTTTTTTTTTTTTTTCCTTTAAGAAGTAGAGATTTATTTAGCTGGCCACATTTGTGTGTTTCCCTAGCTGTCCCAAAACAGATGTCTGCCATTGTAGATACTCCTAACTTTACTAACATGTTAAAGAAGTTTTTACTTTCTTTTCTGGTAACTTCAAAGAGAAAAAAAATGGTGAATACATACAAAGTGTAGAAATGTCAAAGATTTTCTTGAGCTCTCCAAAGCTGTCAGATGTTGACTTTGGATGATTTCCAGTTTTCACACATCCTGTGCTGAAGTGAAAATGATATTTTTTTATCAAAGATGTTTAGTTTGGTGGATAGATCTGCAGCAACTTAAACCAATAGAAGTTGAAGCTTACCCTCCCCTGTTGCACAGCAGTGCTGGCTCATCCTTTGCAATGGCTGTGGTACTTAGCGTAGTTGTATGGTGAGGAAGTTCAGGGAGTTAAGCTTGCTGAAAATTAGCCTGCAAAAGATCTATTTATTTCCCATAAACTCATCCCGCTATACTGCCTCCCTACACAGCTGCACGAACACTGCTATAAAGTCTTTAAAGCAGGCACGACTGTGGTCTTAGGAGTGGTGAAGAGAAACAGAGAAACTTAGATCAGTGTGACCTGTTGTTACACTGTGAATTTGGACTAACTGCTTTTCAGTAGCCAAAATTGCTGGCAAACAGGTCAAAGCTTGTCCTGCTCTGCTGCTGCTTCTTCTCTTCAAGGTATTCAGAAATATAGTTCCAGTTCTTTAACCCATCCATAAACGTCAAAGAGAATGAAGAAAAAGGTAGCTGATCCTCCTCTCCTTGTACAACTTTCTAGCCTTGTTAGTGAACTTTCTGATTAATTACTCTGCAATCTGAGAAGAAGGCCTAGCATTCCACCCTCACCACTGACTGTATGAATACATATCTGGAGGATGTGATGGTATTCTTAGACAGACAAAGATCTCACTGAAGCTAGCAAGAATTTTTCCCATTAGATCTGTAAAATTGGGTCAATAAATGCAGCGGACACAACCATGCATTTAGGTAAACAAATGTGCCAGAGACTTTCCCTTTTAATTATTTTAATACCTCTATAAGGGTTGCAACTTTCACAACACTGGCATCAAAATGGTATCACGACAGTATTACAAAGCTGTTAAATCCACCACCTTTTGTAGGTGTTCCTATACATACTGTGTCATCTATGTCAGATCCATGTGGTTGTTACTGGAAGTCCTAGCCCATCTAAATTGGCATGAGATGCATATATTTTGACATCTGAATCAAGCCCTGCAAACAAACTGGAAAAGTCAGACATTTTCTCTGTGTGTACAGCAAAAACAGCTGGAATGTGTCCGCAGTCCCCAAGGCAATGTCCTTCCTCGGGGTTCTTACTTCTGTGTATTAAGACAGGCTCACTGCCCATGTCTTTGGGACCTGGCTGAGAGCCTCAGAAAAGACACAAAGGAATCTTTAGAACCACCCTGAAAACTCTGCTGGTTTATAATAAAGCTAAATTCCATGTGCTTTGTTTTTTTACAGGCACTTATTTTCCACTGGGAAAGTAAGCTAGTTTCTGGCTTCCCATTCCTCTTCTACTTCCCTCCTTTCTTCTTGTTGGAGTCTTTCCTGTAGCTCCTGTGTATACCATACCTCATTATAAGCCCAGAATTAATTACTGAAGAGCTGTTGAATCATGGATTTTTGTATGGAATTTGTACAGTATGAAGTTTTCTGAATAATCTACCGGAATTCTGTAATGTCATGATGATCACATTATATCCTTGATATTTGCTGTGTCATCTACCAGTTATTTCTGCCTGCATTATATGTGGTTTCTTTGGATTATTTTTTTCACTTATGCAGCATAGGAAGTAATCTATTTGTTTATAATATGACGTACCTTGTTTTTAGTGACATAATTAGGCAGTTAGTCCTTCCAAATATGTATGAATGTGTGGTGCTGCATTATTTGAAGGGCTTTTCTCGATTGGCCTGTATTTTAGGTTCCTTCATGATCAGCTTTTCTCTTTCTTGTCAGTCAGCACATTGTCTACAATTCCCTCCTCATGTTTCTTCTGATTCAGTTACTGAAGGGCTGCAGGATAACCTGAGTTCTTGCATGTTCTGCATCTCCCTATTGCTGGCTGATGTAGCCTTCCACCAAAGTAACTGTTAAGATAAAAACAGGTTAATAAAGTCACTGTCCTTTACAGACAGGCAGGCTGCCAAAGAAGAGCTCGTGTGTATAACAAAACCTGTGAATACTTCATGCCAAGCCTGCCCTGACTGTGGCACTTTGCATCCTTTCTATGAGTTTAACTAAAATACTGTCCAACACCCAGAAACACATAAAAGAGGTATAAACACTTGATGAGAAACCAGGAAGGGAATTTAAAAGTGGAAACCTGTGGGATTAGGAAATAGGAAGTGGATCAGAGTGGATCTCACTGGAGCCCGTTTTAAAGAGAGGAAGAGATAGAAAGAAGAATAATATAAGAAACTAAATCAAGCAGACGTAACACTAATTCAGACAGCAAGGAGCTGGACAAGGAAACTGAACTATTGGACTTCAAAGGCATGAGATTAAGAGCATGGGACAGGAATGGGAAACTCAAAGGAAAGAAGTTTGGGGCAGAGAGCAGAGGTGAAAACGATGCGGAAATGAATGCAACAGACAATACAGCAGCAGAGATAAATACACGAACAAAACTAGATAAATAACAGAGTACTTAACCCTGCATCCTTATTTACAGATCCTGTGTGAGTGATTGTTCCTGTAGTAGAATATCCCTAGTTTGTCTTATGCAGTGAGAAATAAAACATCATGAGTGTAACTACCTGAATCGATTGTTTTATAAAAATCGTCTTGTTTACATATAATTTGACTTTGGTGCATAAGTAGAGTGTGATGTTTACTGTTGTCATGAAAAAAATACACATTGAATAGTTGTTTTTTTTGTTTCTTGACAGTTTTCCCACATATGGTGAAAAAGCTGAATACAGGCCTGCATGTGATGATTATAATGTTCCTCTGTGTGGCCATGGGCTTTTCTCTGGTCAGTTTTGGATTCTGCATTCTTAACGCAATAAAAGTTCCTTACCGGGCTATTAAGGGTCCAGCAGGACTATGCCTTTGGAATTTACTTGCAGGTAAATTCATTCACCAGTATTTTTCACCAGTCATGTTCATAGGAAAATGTTAACTGTAAAACTTCTTTTCTTGCCTTACTCGATATCTCCCTGACTTAAATACTTGTGAATAAAATGAAGTTACCAATGAATTCTCATCTATCAAAAGAGAGCTGTCAGATGGCTTTTCAGCATATCGAGTCTAGTCAACTTTTTACAGGAGCTGCAAATGCCAGTCTTTATGGTTCATATAACTCATAAAAGTCCTTTATTATAAACTTAAATTTATTTTAATATTGTATTGTTTGGCAATACATTAAAGGCTAAGCATGCTGAAGGTGTTTAAGCCATCTCTAAGTCTGTCACATTCTGTTTAAGACCTGCTTTTGTATTTAATATGTCCTTCTGAAGCACAACCAAAATGCATGTCTTGTTTTGACAACAATGGTAAATACTTCTTTCTTTTTGTTGCAGGTGGATTTATAGCACTTGCAGTCACTGGCTTTATGGCTGCTGTAAAACTTCATCGCCTCACAGAAAGAATTGCCAATTTTCGGGAAAACGCCTTTCAATTTGTTATCTTAGAAGAAAGGTTTGAAGACTGTTTTTGGCTTTGTGTGGCAAGTGCCACAGCGCATGCAGTGAACTTGCTGCTAATAGCCATTAGTGGTATTCATTTCCCTAAAATAAAGACTAAGACAGAAGAAGCAAATGTTACAGCAGAAGATATCATGTACTAATAAATCTGCATAAGACTACTTTGGTGAAGTGAACTATCATGACAGAAACAGCTTCTTGACTTGTCAGCTTTTGCTTTGGATGGAGAATTTTGGTATAGACATGAGTAAAGATGCCAATTGTAAAAATCTGCAGTACTTTTTTAAAGGTCAGTCTACAAAACCAGCAATTAGCATGTGTGGGAAAGCAGGAAAAACAAATACTGCAAATATTATTCTCAAAACTGACCTATAGAGTTCACAGTTTTTACAAAATCTGCATTTTAGCTATTTTAGAACACAGGTGATAATACAATTTCACCTAAACTATCTTTTTTGTTTAGAAATAAAATATGTTTGTAATAAATCTTTCATAATATAGGCTTATTTTAAAACAGAAAGGATGAATGTTTGCCAATTACCTTCTCAGAATTATCTGGATATTTTTGAGAGGGTCATATAAGACGTTCAATAGCTATAAACTGCATTGAAAAAGAAGATTTAGTCCTATTTCTAGGCTACTTATGTGTGATACAGTTTTAAAACAAAGATTAACAGTGGCTAACTCTATCACTTAGACCTTTGCAGCTTTCCCCTTTACATCATAAAATACTTTCAGAAAATCTGGAACTTGATATCAAGTGTTATAAACTGGATATAAAGTTACCTTATTAAAACATTTTAGTTATGCTTCATATAGAGACCTACCTAATCATATGCATAATATAATCAACATGTGGAAATGAAGGCTTCTTTGGGGGTACTTTAGAAAACTTGAAATCCCAAACAAAATAATTTATGAAGTGTATCTGTCCAGAAATGTAAAGAGATTATGGGTAAAATCCTATTTTTCCATAAAATTGAAGAGTACTTAATACGCACTGGAAATACCCATTTAATTAATACTTGCAGAATATGCAGATGCTCCATGAAGGATGTAGAGAAGTTATGGAGCCATTCTTCAAAGAACAAAGAAACTATTATTTGTATATAAGAGTCACTCCAAAATTAATGAGGTTAACTACTAAAACACTTTGAGATTTTTAGTAGTTACGATTTAACATTAAAAACAAAAACAAAACAAACAAAAAAAAGTAATTTTACAAGGTAAATCAAAATGGATGCAATTTCCTTCAGTTACTGTCTCTGGATGATGCTGTCCTCAATTAGACGTGTTTGTTCTGGCTGTTGCACAGATGATACCACGCACGTCAGTAAACTCCAAAAACTTTTTCTCCATGCAGTGCTCTTGCTAGAAAAGCATAAATCTACTTCTGACATCACACTGATGATTCTGGTCTGATATTCCGGTGTGAATGTTTCTGTCACAGCTACAGTCTCACTGGTCTTTCATTTTCACTTACTATGTTTTCTTAATTTTATTCTGGGAAATTATCACTTTCACTCAGAACCTAAATGCGAGGATATCATACAAGTAAGCTACCACCCTATATGGGAAATAACTTAAACTTGTTGTCTGCATTTGAAAGATTTTTTTTTTTTCAATTCTCATACACCACTTACACTTCAGTGTTTCACACGTACATTAAGTACACTGCATAGATATCAGGTCTGGTTTTTAAAGGCTGCGGTAAGCCTCCAAGACAAGTTGTTTCACCTTCAGCAGCACGTGTGAACGCTAACCTGGAGCACACCACAAGAGGTCAAAACTCCGCCGTAACACCCGCTGCTCCCCACGCCTTGCACTAACAACGGGGTGCAGACCACGGGTCCTGTGTCGCTTATGGGCTTACAAAATGTTTGGAAATTTGATCATTTCGGGTGGAGAAGGATTTTCTGGGCGGTGCGAACCCGCTGCTTCCAATACCGTTCACCTCAAGAGGCGACGGGGAGGCGCCGCCATTTTCTCCCCTCCCCTTTCCTCCAGCACCGCCCCGCTCGGCGCCTGCTGATGAGGCGAGCAGCGCGCCGGGGTCGGCTGCCGGCACAGCCGCCTGCCTCCGCTGTGGGGCTCCGGAGCTGTGAGGCAACGGGGCTGTGAGCTCCGGGCATGTTGGTGCCGTGTGTGCGGAGGGTGGCCGCCCGCCGCCTGGCTGGGCACCTCCCCGGCCGGGGCTACAGCCGCGGGGCGGGCGGGAAGGTGAGGGGGCAGCGGGAGCTGTGGGACCGCCACCTCACGGCCCCTCTCGCCCGTGTGGGGATCGGGAGAAGTGAGGGAAGGGGGCAGGCGGTTTGTGAGTGTCCTGCCGGGCTCCTTCGCCTGCCCCTTGGCCTTGGGGAGCCGGGGCCGGCCGCGGTGCGGCTCTGTGCGCTGTCCCCGGGGCTCCAGGCAAAGGAGCCGCGTTTGGTGGGCGCAGAGTGGAAAAAAAAAATCTGTTGTGCCTTCAAATTACGGATTGCAAGAGTTCTGGAGGCGAAGGGATTGGTATTCGAGTGCCTCCTTTGTAATGTTTTATCCCGTACCGCCAGCACGTGGCTCTGTGCCTTGCACGTCAGATGGGTGCATGAGCCGACATGCACGTGTAAACCAGCAGCAATCTGAACGCTGTGCTTGTTTCTCTGTCAGATCTCTAAACTTCACGCTGTTTACATTAATGTGCATCCTTTCCTAGGGCCTCGTTCTGGGAGCCTATTCGAGCGAGCAGGATGGAGGTGCTGCCCAGCTCACTAGTGCAGGAGATGCTTTCGATAGGCTCGTGTCTGGAAAGCTGAGAGAACTTCTGTCGGTGTAAGTGTTGGCTACCTTCCTGAAATGGATTAAAGTATCTCTAAAACGCCAATAAGAATGGGGCTGTCTTTCTGATCATTGTTGGCATTTGAACCCACACCCCTTTTCAGGCTAGTATCTGCTCCCACCAGGATGAGCAGCTTGGAGGGAAACTCCTGTGGCAGAAGCCAAGCATCAAGGAAAGAGAAGCAAAATACTCACAGGGATAGTCCTTTTCTGTGAGTGAGCACTGAGCCAAGTGTCCCAGCATAGTCTTGAGAAGCTCAATGTGGTTGTGGGGTTAATGTAGTATACCATAAGCCTTGTTACCCTGGTTAAGGCTTCTTTACTGAAAGAACCTTCTTGTGTTGTAGTTGTGGGCCACCTTTGAAGAAAGGCAAAACGTACCTGTTCCATGGTTTGCATCAGGTATGAACGGTGGAATTTTCATGATGTATATTTATTAATGAGTGAGGCTTGCCCGTGCATCTTACCTTAAGCTTGGTTCACTGCTGTGCTTGTGTCAATGCTCTGCACTTTTCTTCCCTCTCTGCCATTGTTCAGGCAGAACTCTTGTCTGCACAGACATGATATTTCACAGTTGTACGAGATGGGGATTCACCCACTTAAAGTTAAGCTTCTGTTGCCATTTGAGAAGTCGTAACTCATCTAATGTGTCTGGATGGAGCTGGCTGGTTCCGACTTGAACCTTTTTGGTCAGATAGCTAGAGGGTAGGCAGACTTCCAATATGACACTAGGTGCTCTTGTGTATGTAATTACATGGTATGTTAGGGCTATGTAAATGATTTTAAATAAATCATTTTGTAGTGATTAATGCCTACCATGCAAAAATACCTATGTGGAGAACACAGGTGATGTACTCAGTAGAAAGGCTGTCATGAATTTCATGGAAATCGAGTCCCCTGAAGGTCCTGTTATGCCGGTTCTGCCTACAGAATGACCTAAAGTGAGTTGGAAATCTCTGCAAGAGGATGTAGTAGAATCTGGCCTAATGACCTCTCCTTAGTGTTTAAAATAACAATAGCTAAAAAAGGATAACTTGAATCATTGATCTGGCAAGTTTATGTTAGTTCCACCATCTTGTGGACTAAGAGGCTTTATGGTGTAAAAATAAATAAATAAATAAATAAGCTGACAGAGCAGCTATTTGTGATGGAAGGGTAAGGGAAAGTCTAAGATTAAGTTCATTTTTTCCTGAGAGCAGTGGGAATCTATTCACTTGTATAAAGCCATACTCAAGGTTATACAAATTTGACTATGTTCTTAAAACACTCCTTTCATCTTTGTTATCTCTTCCTTTTTGCCCATTACTTTCAGTTTATGAGGTAAGAATGTAGTTTGCTGTGCTACATTACTTTCCTGAATTCTGGATCTGTGTACCTCTGTTCAGCTTTGGTTTGGTACGTGGCTAATCACACCAGCTCAGCTCAGCTTGTAGGCTTGAGAAGAGATTGAAGAGATTTTTTGACCTTTGAAGAGATTTTATTAGCTTGAACGTACTTCTGAGTGAAAATGGGTACACTTAGAAGGACAGAAATATCTTTTGCTATTTGTTTAGCATAAAGCCCTATCTGCTTCAATACAAATTGTGAAATGGACAAGCAGGACAACTGTTTGGCTGCCTGTGGCAAACGAATAGGAGTGTAAGATTGTGGTACCATACTGGTGCTCTTATGCAGAAATCAGCTGTGTGACGTAGAGAAAGTATTGAGTGTGTTTTAATGCTGTGTTTGGTTGGTAAAGTGGAGTCTGTAACAACTCCATGCTGTGGCTGTAATAATGAGGAAAGTGAATCTCTTTGTGTGTTGGCTTTGTGTAGGACTTTCCAAGTGTGGCTGTAGTTGGCTTGGGTAAGAAGAATGCTGGAATAAATGAGCAAGAAAACTGGAATGAAGACAAAGAAAATATTCGTGCAGCTGTTGCAGGTTAACTGTTTTCTTATTTTCTTAACTTTTTGTCTAGAAAAGCCTTTTAATGATGCAGCATGTTCCATTTTTGAAGAGCAAGTCTACATACGCTTTCGTTTTGAAATGCAAAACATACTGCATAGTTTGGGAAATGTGTTTACTTGTCATTGACATTCATGAGATTTTTTCTTAGTGAGAAAGAAGTTATACAGCATGTAAATCAACCTGCAGACAGATAACTTCAGTACGTCTCCTGAATGGTGGGGTATTGAAAATGCACTTGTTTAATTGCCGTGATTTTGAAGCCTGAGAGAATTAAGTGAGCACTTAATGATTGTGCTGTACTTAAGTATGCATATAGATTTCCTTTTGCTGCTCTAGTTTGTAACTGAGAGTTTTGTTTTGTGAAGTGATAACTTTCCCAACTTAAGTAGAATGTTTCCTTATCCCTCACAGGCAAAGGCCTCTTATTTTTCTGTTACTGAAATTGTGGTGCATTTTGTGTTACAAAGGTAACAGTGGGCACCTCGTATAACTGTGAGGTGTGTTACAATGTGATAAGTCTGTACTTTCAGGAATTGTAGGTAGCGGAGATACCTGATAACCCTGCTGTTACTCCTTATAACAAACAAATTATTACTTTACAGCTTAGACATTGCTGGCTGGGGCATCAACTCACGGCTAAGCACCCGCACAACTGTTTGCTCACTTTCCCCTCAGTGAGACAGGGAGAGAATAAGAAGAGTAAAAGCAGGAACCACTTGTTAGCCAAGGTAGACAGTTTAATAATTGAAGGAAAGAAAACATTATGCAAAAGCTATCGCTCAGCACCTCCCACAAGCTGACCAATGTCCAGCCAGTTCTGAACAGTGGCTACTTTGAATAACAGTATCTGCCTGTCCCTACTACCAAGCTTTTATTATTTGTGATCAGGGTGATACAGAATATCCCTTTAGATAGTTCTGGTCAGGAGTCCTGGCTGTGATCCGTGCCATTTACCTGCCTACCCCCAGCCTATTCACTGGGGTAGGGAGCACAGTGAGAAGCAGAAAGTCTTGGTGCTGTTTGAGCACTGTTCAGCCATAGCCAAAATGTTGTTGTGTAATCAACACCATTTTGATCAAAAATCTAAAACTTCTATGGAGGCTGCTATGAAAAACATTAACTCCAGCTCAGCCAGACCCAGTAAAAGGTCTTCTGTTTTAATTAGGGGTTGATTTTTGCATCTAACTGTGTATAAAACAAGAATAAAGAGTTCTCACCATAATGGTTATAATCTGAGACAGGAGGTCAGTCATACATCTGTGACAGTTGTAATAATGAGGAAAGTGAATCTCTGTGTGTTGGCTTTGCCCTTTAGTCCAAAGGGCTAACCCACATTGTCTCGCCAGCTGCCAAAACAGTTAAATTTTTCTGTAAAAACACTGTAAAATGTATGGAATTATGTCTGTTTTTTAATAATGTTTATAAAATAGTGTATGAGCTTCTTTGTCAGAAAAGAACAGTTACTTAGTCTTAGGAAAAAAAATCAGGGCAAATTTTTGATAACTGTAGGTCTTCACAACCCATAACACTCCAGAATGATAGAGGTTTTCTTTGATGTGGTGTGAGCTTAAAGGAATCAGAACTACTGTGAAGTTTCCTTCTTACTCTTGTGAAATGGCTTGATCATTGAAACTTATCAAAAAACTTATCAAAACTTGTCAATATATGGTCACTAGCATTTTAAATTATTTTACTACATGATCTTTTTTGTTTATTTACTTTTAAACTCGGATATCTTGTGTAAAGCTGTTTTTTCTTTTCCTTGAATACTTTCCTTGAAGTATTACATTGGTCACATCAGACACCTGTTCTGCTCTTCTGTGCACTACTTGGCCTATTAATTCCATACTGTGTTTTTCAGTTGGTTGTAGACAGATCCAAGATCTGGAAATCCCCTGTGTTGAAGTGGACCCTTGCGGAGATGCTCAAGCGGCCGCAGAAGGTGCTGTCCTTGGATTGCATGAATACAATGAGCTGAAGCAAAAAAAGAAAACTGCAGTTACTCCTCAGCTTCATGGAAGGTGATGGCAAAAGGAAAGCTTGCATATTTGTTTGTTTATAAAACTGAGCATGCTTGTGCATGAGAATGAAATAGAAATGTTAGAATAGGTCTAGCAGCAATTTCTGTCTTAAGGAAATTCAAGGAGTTAAGTATTTTACACATCAGGTATATTCATAGTGTTTGCTCCATAGGTTATGTTAGTATGCTGTGTTTTGAGGATAAGGGTAAATAAATGCTGCTTCATAGAAAAGAAGGTCCAGAATAAAAATAAAAGTAAAAAACTACTTGAAAGATTGCTCTGATGTACAAGGACTTATACTGGTATTGCATGATAAAATTGTGGAGCAGAGGTATTTCAAACTCTGTAAGTGAATAAATCCTTTTGATAATTAGGAAATGCTAAATGAGACCAGACCATGCCATAATGAGTGTCTTACATAGTTCATCTGTTATATTTGCATTCACAGAACAAGATGCAAGAAGAAAAGCTGTGGTGCTTACAGACTTTAAGTAAACATCACTGTTCCTTGAGGGCAGAAAATAATATCAAGGGTTTTGCTTCTTGGGGGCAGAAAGTAGTATCAGGGCTTTTGCTTCCATGGGTGTACTGTTCTTCTCCAAACTGTATTACTAAGCAAGAAGTATTGAGGGATTGCAAGCATTGAGAACCTCAGGCTTCTCAGTGTTCTCTAGATTGCCAGCCCCATTTAGCAATGGGACACCGATATCCTGACCCTTTTGCTGATGATGTACCAGCTGAAGCCTTCTTGTTGCCTTTCCCACTTTTTGCTAGTTTCTCTCTAGGTGAGATTTGGCTTCTTAATTCCATCTCTGCATATCCAAGCAATGTTTCTATATTCTTCTTGGCTTCCATCTGCCCTGTATTGCTCTTTTGAGAGCAGAATCCAACTTAATCCCCTGCTTCGTGGCATCTTTTAAAGCAAATAAGCAAGTCTTTTAGTTCTGTCTCAGTAAAATGAGAGGTTATGTACTAGTAGTGTTGCAAAATAATCAGAGATCCCTATTTCCTATGCAGTCAGCTTTTTGAATGTTTGTTCTATCTTTTATTAGCGAAATGTCTTTAGTGCACTGTGAATTGAGGTCCAAGTTCCACTCTTATCATATAATCATACTTAAGCAAATTGAAAAACAGACTCAGAGGCTTTGTACGGTAAATAAAAACTTTCAGGGGTGTTGTAGTTAATGCGATTACAAATTTTGGAAGGGATATTAAACCATGTGCTTAAAGATCAAGACAATCTCTGACTAGTAAGGATTAGGACAAGACCACATATATCAGATAATTTTACATCTGTCTGCTCTAGGATTCTTCTAGCTTTCTCTGAAGCATTTGGCTCTGACTGGAACCAGAGATGAGATATTAAACTAGATACACATTGGATCTCATCGTAAATTCCTTGTAGGAAGGGTAATAAGAGGTTCTTAATTCCCCTGTATTAATAATACCGTATTTTCAGATGGGAGAGAACAAATAAATGCTGATATTATCTTACTTTTGTACAATCATGATTGTTGTATGGTGTTTTTTAGTGCTGGAAGTGAAGCCTGGCAGAAAGGTGTTATCTATGCTGAGGGTCAGAACCTCGCTCGGTACCTGATGGAGGCTCCAGCCAATTATATAACTCCAGTCAAATTTGCTGAATATATTGAACAGAAGCTCAGGGGTTTCAGCAGCAACGTGAAGGTCCATATAAGGTAAAATACATTCAAATGATTCCTTTATAGGGTAAGAAACCTTCCATGCCAAATTTGTCACATGCTCTCGTTTTCATTCTGCCATTTCAAATGACAAAAGCAGGTAAAGTTGTTGGCTAAAAGCGATAAAGGTACCCAGACTGCAGGCTCCTCTCAACATTTAGAAGGCGAGCTTCTAGCTAGTAGCGTAAGCAAGTTACTGTGACACAATAAAACGATTACCAGTTAGCCATGCCATCAATTAATTGCTTAATTGACATGTGCTGTGAAAGAAGAAGCCTGATGAAGAATCAGTGAATAATCTACAAATACTAGGTACCTTTTTCCTAATACCTTTTGTTTTCAGAAAGTATAGTTTAGTCTTACTAAAAAAAAAAAAAAAAAGGCAAGAACTTGGAGGCAGTATTTTTCTGCTTCACAAAAATAGTAATAATGGTGGCATTTAAATGAGGTTTCCAATACAGCTAACTAAAGTGGAATTAATAGTTTGTGTACAAACCTTCAAGAATTGTGATTTTTAAAAACAGACAAGCAAAACGCGTTGGTCAAAGTGTCCAATTTAAACTTATACGTATATATTTCTATTTCAGGCCAGAGTCTTGGATAGCAACACAACAGATGGGAGCATTCCTGAGTGTAGCTAAGGGCTCAGCTGAACCTCCCATCTTTCTGGAGATCCACTATTTAGGTGGTGCTAATGCAAATGACTCTCCTTTGGTATTTGTAGGAAAAGGAGTTACATTTGACAGGTATGTGTGGTAATATCTTGAATAATTTGGGGGAATGCTGTGTTTCAGTTTTTAAAGGATGGAACACAGAGGGATGAGTTGTGTAATTCAACCAAGAGATGCACGCTTCTGACTGCAATCCCCTTAAACACAGAGGTGAGGCTTTCCTTGTGCCCCCCTGCTCTTCATGTTCAACACAGAGCTGCTTTTTCATTGCTCAGCACATCTTTCAATGCCATTCCAGTGAACTTGCCAAATTTAGTAGGTTGTGCTGCTTTTGCTGGGGATGAGACAAGCTTGAGTGATTGAAATAAGTAGAACTGATATGCCTTTGGTCTGTAAGGGGAAAATGGAAAGCTAGAAGGAAAGAAAACAAAACTTAGTGTCTTCTTCTTTTTTCTTGGCCTGAGGAAACCTTGGGATGAAAAAGTCAAGTGTTTAGAGTTGCAGTCTGTCACTGGACATCTAGTTCGTGCTTAAAGTAAAAACAGTTCATTCTTTGTAGCAATTTCTTTAATAGGAAATAACAACAGTTATAACTACTGAACATTTTATTAATCTGTTCTCCTTCCATATGCTTGGTTTTACCAAGTCTACTGTTTTATGCTCGTTTTGTGCTCTTCTGCTGTTATGAAGACCATTGAGCACATGAGAAAAATGTCTATTTTTTTAGTCCAGTGCAGATCACCTGAATTTTGCTAGATTCCTTGTGTTTTCAGTATGTGTGTAAGAGAATCTGAAAACAGAGCCTAGCGTTTACTGACATTTTGGTGTTGAAACACACTGATGGACAGAGTATAATCAACATATGTAACGCCCAGCTCCTCCGTGTTGATGATACTGTTCTGCTCATTTCAGTGGTGGCATCTCACTGAAGCCGTCATCAGGTATGGATGCGATGAGAGCAGATATGGGAGGGGCAGCAACTGTCTGTTCGGCCATTGTGACTGCAGCAACGTTAAATCTACCTCTTAACATAATTGGTAAGTGTGTTTGTGTGAGAATCTGAAAATCTTAATTTTACAAGGCTTTGTTTAGACAAGGTCCTTTCCTAGTATCAGCCATTGCTGTAAGACATTCTGTCCTACAGAAATGTCAGGCTTTTTCAGACGTGCTCATCTCATTCATTTTCTTAGCTTCTCTTCTGTCTTTATTTGCTTATCAAAAATCGCTAGCTTTGCTTGAATAAAATACTGAAAGAATACAAATTTTGAGGGCATGATTTTTAGATCTTAGGAGGAGAGACTCGTTGATAAACTTGTTTTCAACAAGTTTTGCAGAAGTTCTGCTATTTCATTCCAAGAAGGAATGTGGATACCTGTAAAAACAATTAAAAATAAAAAGCAGGTGAACTACTTCCATGAGTGTTTGCACCAGCTGAACAGGATAAGGGATCAGCTTTTGTTTCCTTATGTGAATGTCTCAGCAGAAACTTAAAAACAGCTGCAACAAAAAAGCTTTCTGATAGTTCTCAGAATTCAAGAATACTACTTATTTTTTTCAGCAGAGATGTTGCAAAGCTAGAATTGGCTGATTCAGGAACTGTTGTTTAAAAGAAACAGTCACTGGTAACATGTAATCCATTCTAGGTTTTTATGTTTGAGTACTGTAACTTTCAGGCAACTAATGTTTTAGTCGCTTACATGCTTCAACCAGTAGAGGGCAATGAACCACACATCCTTAGGAGATTCCTCCCACAGAATAGGAAGTGCTAAGCAGAAAACAGTGGAACAAAAGTCTCTCTCTGCCACTCCACTGAAAAGTGGTCGATCACAATTCTCATACTCCTTGTTCTCTGAGCAGAACACAGGAGCAGGTTTTCCCTGGGAAAGATGGACAGTCTTTCATCTCATTATTCCATTTGTAGTTTTGATGTTGACTCTTTTGCACCTCTGTTTGCTCTTACGCTTGGCATTCTGTGGCAATTCCTTGGATCCCTCTTGACATTACACAATGAGCAGAGCTTGAACAGCTTAGAGAGTAGAAATTTTTATTTTCAGAAAGAAATCCCTTTACATGTGACTAATTGTTCATATATGGAACACATGAGATGCTATTTGTTGACAGGAGGTTCAGTAAATTTTAAACCTTTTCTGCTCTCACTTGCCTAGGCATAAAGTAGAAGTAACTCCTAGTGTTAAAATGGTGTAGGTGAAAGAATTTTGTGGTGCACCATGCAGAGAAATGGCACCAACTGAAAACTGGATCAGCTGTCTTCCAGTGATCACGAAAACTCACCTATTGAACATAATTCAAGATGAGAATAATATTGCTTTCTTAAGGTGTTTTTTCTTTTTTTTTTCTTTCTTAAATATTTTTTCTGCTTCTTTCCAGAGAAAGAAACCAGTAATGCACTTTTCCTTTTTCTCTCTGAGGTTTGGCACCCCTCTGTGAAAATATGCCCAGTGGTAAGGCAAACAAGCCTGGGGACGTAGTTAGAGCCAAGAATGGAAAAACAATACAGGTATGCATCTGAAACTTGGATTTTGAATACTTTTGGTAAATTGGTTTAATTGATCGAGTTACGTAGTCAGAGTACGTATTTGAAAAGACCCTTTATAAAGATATATAGTGCCAGTGTAGTGTTTTTACAAATGTAAGAAGTATTAGTTTAATTAGAAATTAAGTTATTAATTAGAAATTGCTATCATAGGATTCTTTCAAATATAAACATTGAAGAGGTTAGGCATGTTTTAGAAATCACTAGGAAAAACTGAAGACTATGGTAACTTTTAGTGAACGTGCTAGAAAATAAAATCATAAACTTCCTCTGAAAGGAGAAAGAAGCAATGGGGTTATTGATTTATTTTAACAAGAAACTGTTACCAGGCATGCATCTATGATTTGTTGTGGATCCCTCTCGTTTCTTGCTGTTTCCATGGGCCATATCTCTCTGCTTGCTCTGAAACAGCCCTGGGGGTTGCTGGGCCTTTGCTGGGAGTGGTGACCTGCCCCATGCGCTGCACTGGGGCTCCTCTCCTGCCTCCAGGCCCTTCTGAGGAAACTGAGTAAATTTTGATTTAAGCTCCTGGGGCCTGTGACAGTGCATTCACAATCTGACAGCTGTTTAAGAGAATATGTAAGAAATAAGTCAGTTAAAGGGATGTTTATAGTAGTTAATGTATTTTTGTTAACTTTGCACCTGAAGGTTGACAACACAGATGCAGAAGGAAGGCTGCTATTAGCTGATGCTCTCTGTTATGCCCACAATTTTAATGCCAGGGCTATTGTGAATGCTGCAACACTGACAGGTAAGCAGTCTCCCTTCCCTGCGTCATTTTAGACGTCAGGTCTTTGTTATTAACTGGCTATGGATTAGCTGCACTATGTATACAAATTCAGACTAAATTTAAAAGCAGCTGAGGTGATTTTACATGTTGTAGGACAAGAGCTTGCAGAGTTAATGCTCTAACAATTTCTTCAGCTGCGTGTCTCCAGGACTGGCAGGCATTGGCATGCAGGATACATGTTGAACAGTGCACGTGGAGCTGGGCTGGCAGTAATAAGCTCAGGAAAACCTGTGCAGGCTTGGATGTTTCTGCACAGTACTGCCAGGTGGATCTGTTTCTGGGTGAACTTAATGATTGTTTCCAGACAATTATGTCACCCAACATCTGAGTGAAGAACTTCCAGCTCCTGTTTGGTGCAAAGAAACTGGCATGGCTGTGGAAGACTCTTTCCAGTTCCATACAGTACTGGCCATGCTGGAGCCAAAATAGCTCCATTATGAACAGCCTCTTAGCACTTTGAGTTCTGAGCTACCCAGCACCAGTTCTTCCATTTGCTGAGCTACCTTAGGTGTCCTTGATTCCATGTAGTAGGAGAGTCATTATCATCTTCACAGGAAGTCATTCCAGTGAAGTATCTCTTTGCACACTTTCAGGCATGAAAAAAATGTGTTTTAATTGTTTTACCTCTACAGTTATATATGAATGAAGCTATAATTCTAAATCTAAAATCTGCAAAGATAGCATTTATGGTGTATGCATCTTATGAACGGCAGCAACAAGCTGTCATGGGTGAAGTGACTTCACCTGAAAGGTGAGCAAACATGGAAGAGTAGTTCAGATAGGAGTCCTCTGTGTTGCTTAACGAATAAGCTGAGAAGAAGAATAATCTTTCTGTATAGAAACTGGGGCTTTAAATCATGTTCTGTAAGCTTTACAAGTTCAAATGCTGTGGAAAATGTCCCTAGATAGAAGGGATGCTTATGTTAAGATGGTTGGCTTGTATGGCAATATTTCTATATGAGGCATGATACAGGAAAGAGGCTGCTGCCACTACAGACTGTTGTGTTGGGAATTCCTGGGCACAAATAGAAAGGAGGACAGCTCCCGCAGAAATTTCTTTTGACGTACCATTCTTGTTAAAGTTTTTTTGTTCATTTGTTTGTTTTTTAAATCTCTCTGGGGATTGAGTGCCATAAATGGCATCAGCATTAGAGAAGCATTTCTGTGGCAACAAATAACTAAATATGTATGTAATCCCTCTGCCTTAGGCATTGTGTATTATTTTGATAGTGATTATTTTTATTTAAAGCACATTTGCATATGTTGTGCAACAATCTACATAAGTGAAATTCACAAAAGCAAAAATACCGGCTGGAAAATTGCGTAAGTCTGTAACATTGAAAAAGCCCAGTCATGTATATTTTCGATATGAAAACAATAAAATTGAGTGTTTTGTTTTGTTTGAGAAGAGACATATTTCTGAATACATCATGGTAGACGTATTACTAGGAAGCATCAAGCTGAAAGCAGAAAGTCTAGTTTTATGAGATGTGGAAATATCATTTTTGTGAATTCTTGTCCTCTTCAATTATGTAGACTTTTTTAAAAAAAAAACAAAAAACTTTTGAGCTTTTAAAAATAAATATAAGTGTATCAAAATCTTTGGCTTGCGGACTTTAGAAGTCACTGATAATGAGAATTGAAAAGGAAAGTACGGTGAGGAGTCTGGATGCAGAGTCCATGCTCAAGTCCACCTTTGCCTTCATTGTATAATCTTCAGGATGTCTTTCTGTAGGTGCCATGGATGTTGCATTGGGATCTGCTGCGACTGGAGTGTTCACAAATTCATCTTGGCTTTGGAATCACCTTTATGAGGTAGGCCATCAACATTATTATCAAATAATAATTCAGTAATAGTTGTCATTGCTAAACAGCGCTTTACAGAAAGTCTTTATGCCAACCTAAAAAGTATGTTACTACATTTTGAAATCTCATAGGAGTGTGTTAGTATTGCATTTAATTGAAAAATACATAATGATGACTATTAATTACTGGCTCTTTAGTGAGGTTTAGTATCATACAGCAGAAAGTATGAATCATTATCTCAAGTATCTGCATCCTTTGATAACTTACTGCATATGCATAAGCTCTGCACTACTGACAGTAATTAGTTTTTGTTAACAAAGATTGTTGGTCTTGCTTAGCAATACCAAGAGAAATTCAGAGGCCTTGTGAGTGACTGAAGTGTGATAGATAAAGGAAGCCTCTGAAGGGAAGCATTTGAGAATATATACATTACCAGAAAAAAAATATATTGCAGGGGGGAAAAGTATTCTTTAGATTTTTGCCTGTTGACTACCATTAAAGTACCCAAAAAGGAGGCTTCATTGTTCTGCTTGCAGTGTATTTCATAGTTTCAGACCAATCAAAGCTGAAGATAAGCATGCATAGTGGTGGTGCTTACAAATGCAGCTTTTTTTTTTTTTTTTTTTTAAAAAGTGGGGTGGAGAAACACCAAAACTACCATAGTGAACTTTACCCCAACTATTGCTGTTCTTTTTCAGGCCAGCATTTTGACAGGAGACCGAGTATGGAGAATGCCTCTTTTTGAACATTACACCAAGCAAGTAACGGATTGTCCTCTTGCAGACCTGAGTAACATTGGAAAGTACAGCAGGTAGATGTGCTAACAGCCTTTCCCTTCAGTGTATTAGTCTATTGTTTGTGCTGTTTGTGTTGTTTCTAAAGTAACACCATCTTTCTGCTTCCCACAGAGCTGGGGGAGCGTGCACAGCTGCTGCCTTCCTGAAAGAATTTGTGACTGCCTCTCACTGGGCTCATTTGGATATAGCTGGTGTGATGTCCAATAAAGATGAGGTGCCCTATCTTCGAAAAGGCATGGCAGGCCGGCCTACACGAACATTAGTAGAGTTTGCGGCTCGATTAAGTCAAGACAGTCACAATACCAAATAAATGCCTATTCTAAAATCATCCATTCTGCCTTAAGAAAAAAAAAAAGTTAAAAAGTGTTAATAACGGAGTGCCCCAAACATATTTTCACTATAGTGATGACCTATACCCACATTTTGTAAGTCATTGCTGGGTAAGAACATCTCAAAGTTGAGATTTGTCTCCCTATGTTATGCAGTTTAAAATAAAAAGATGCAGTTTGAACTATGTCAGGTATTAAATACCAAAACATGATCATGGAAAATACCTGAGCTCCTCTTTTGTATGTAAAGTAAGCATAATTATTGTAATCAATAAATCTCCTATTTGTGTGGGTACATCTGTTGATTTAGAGGGAAATAACGATAGGGGGGTGGTGTAGCTGTGTCTCTGTTTTGGGTGACTAACGGAGTAGGAAAGGTAATGCTGGAGGGTTGTTGATAAAAGTTCCCTGAGAAGAAAGAAAAATGGAAGCTATCCTGGGTGTGCTGTGAGGTAGAAATGATGCACTACCACCCTTTATATACTGCTGCGTGGCTTCAGCACAAAATTAAGTAGGATATGCTCTTATGGCTAATTTTTTAAGACTTCCTGTGTTCTCTGACTACAGTAATGACTGAAAGAAGAAAGTTTTCCAGCGAGGTTGCTAGGCAGTTTATTCATGTTACACCATCACTGAAATGAAAGTGATTCGCAAAGAAAGTAGTTCCAGAACCAGTGGAAACATCAACCAGATTTAACGTTTATAATGTGCGGTGGGGGGGTTGCAAGTTTGGAATTTGGGGATCCAGGCACAGAGCTCCCCTTGGCCAGAAGCCTCCTGGAACGCTGGGCTGGCAGAAGCTGCAGCCGGACAGGGGCTGGAGGTGGAGTTTCGGGCCAGGAATGCCCTTTTTGCTCCCTTTTTTATTTTTAATTCCTTATTTACATTTCCACGTTATTTTATTTTACTTTATATTTGCCGCCCCGAGCTGAGGTAACGCCCGGCGGGAGGAGGGACTCGCCACCCCCGAGCCTGAGGCGCCGGGGCGCAGGCGCGGGCCGTGAGGGGAGGCGGCCGCCATGGCGGGCGCGCTGGGCGCCATGTTCGCCAACCAGCAGCCGGGGCCGCCGCCACCACCGCCGCCGGGACCTCCCGGGGGACCCGGCCCTGCTGGCCTCATCCCGCCTCCGCCGGGGCCTCGCAACCCCAACAACACGCTCGTGGACGAGCTGGAAGCGTCCTTCGAGGTGAGGGGCGGGGCGGGATGGGGGGAGGCTGCGGCCGGCCGGGGCGGCGCGACCTCCTCTAACGGCGGTGCTTCTCTCCTCAGGCCTGCTTCGCCTCGCTGGTGAGCCAGGACTACGTGAACGGCACCGACCAGGAGGAGATCCGCACCGGTGAGCGCTCGGCGGGGGGCTCGGGTATCCCTGCTTTGGGATACCTGCCCTTAAAGTCCCTCTTAGCACACCTAAAGGGTCTCTTCCTAGAAGATACTCTAAAAGGTGTTGTTAATAACATGTATATACAGATAAACAATATCAGCCTGTAATGATGTTTTGGGAATCTGTTCTCTCCATTCTGGTGTTCCATGTTTAGGTGTTGATCAGTGCATCCAGAAATTCCTGGATGTTGCAAGGCAAACCGAGTGTTTTTTCCTACAAAAAAGACTGCAGCTGTCAGTCCAGAAACCAGAACAAGTAATTAAAGAGGTACGCTTAAATGAGTTTGTATGCTTTAATTAGTTTGCCTATATCATACCAGGCCAGGTATGCTGTGTACCAGTACAGTTAGAACACCTCATTCACACGAATTCTGGGTTTGTCAACGTGATGCTGTATCTAAAGTTGGTAAAACATACTTGTTAAGGTAGCTCTTGCCCCAGACCTGGAGAAGCTGGATGCCTGCTGCTCTGGGGAGCATTGGAGCACAAGGGCGAATGATTCATCTGAAGAAATGTTGGAAGTAATGAGCTCTGAAATACATGACCTAGGCAAACAGAATGAAAAGCATCTGCAGTGCTTTCTGTCTTAAGTGCTTTTCCAGTGTTAGAATTCCTATAAGATAAATGTGAAAACGTAAGCTAAAAATTACATGCACTTTATTTGAGGTTGTTTATTATTCTTAGGAATACTATTTACTTACTAATACCTATTTTCTCACTTATAGGATGTTTCAGAGTTAAGAAATGAATTGCAGAGAAAAGAAGCATTAATTCAGAAGCATTTGAGTAAACTGCGACACTGGCAACAGGTCCTAGAAGACATCAGTGTGCAACACAAAAAACCTGCAGAAATGCCTCAGGGTCCATTAGCTTACCTAGAACAGGCGTCTGCTAATATTCCTGCTCCAATGAAGCAAACATGATCTTTGAATTTACATAGTTAAATGTTTTGAATGATGCAAAGCATATACTTTTTGTATAAAGTAATTTGTACAATAAATATAATGAGTTAAGACAGAATTAAGTGAAATAAATTATCTTTTTTTTTTTTCCCCCCCAAAAAAAATGCTTGAGAATTAAGTGTTTTGTGATCCGGTAATTATCCTTCAGTGCCATTGTAGAAGCACCCTTTGAATTGTATGTAGTTCAGATAAAGAGTGTGCTTTTTTGAAGTGAACTGTCCGTCTCCACTGGGCTTTCACTCCCCTCATGAAAGGCACTCAGGATATACAGATTTCTTTATGGGTGTCTTCTTTTAAGAATAACACCTTTCCTCCCCAGCAATGAGTTGGTTGGCATAATTTGATAAGTTTAGTCATCCACCTACTTTGCATTTCAGTGGGCGTGAGAACAATACTGATTGTACAAAATTGCAAACATGCATCTCCCATAAATTTGGAACCTCTCAGTGTATCAGTATCAGTCTGACTGATGTGTTACCATAACAGCACTATTGTGCAAAACATGGAAATCATTGGTTTACAACCAAATTTTAGTGTTCATACTTAGATGTTATCCTGATTTATTAGACCGATTGACTGTTATATGTGACAAGGTGCACCAGGAATACATGGCAATAGTGACTATACAAACCAATTTATTAAGCAAACCAGAAAGTATTTCTAAAACAGATGGCTATAAGCATGCTACTCTCGGATGTATGTCACATGCCTTACAGCATAAAACAAATTTAACAACAAAAAAAAACTTACAAATATAAAATTGCATTACTATATGCAGAAATGGTTTTAAGCAGCTGATGAAGCAAGTATACAACCTACAGGAAGCATGTAAGAAACGTCTTCAGTTGGGGTCCCTCTGACAGGACATTTCAGGGAACAAATTGCATATTTCATGTAATTGTAGAGTAGTACATTATCTTGAATAAAAATTTTCACATAACAAAATGCAGATTTTTTTTTCTTAATTTTTCACAGAGATTGTTAAAAAATGCATTTTACTGAAATCCATACATGTAATTTCATTTTAATTTGATATAAGCATAGTTGTCCCTACTTATTTACTTGGAAATCATGTTTGATTTTTTTTTTCATAAATCATACATTGTATTATCATTCCTTAAGAGAAAACAGAAACAGCTTTTCTAGTAATTCTGAGGAATAAGTAAACTTGCTTTAAAATGAAAAATATTTAGTAAACCATTCTTGATGCTGAGGGTCTTGGGTTTGGTTGTCTTTAGTTTGTGGTGGTTCATTGCCGTGTGTCCTGTGCAAATAAACAAACATTAGCAACATTAGCATTGCTTACAATCTTACTAATATTTAACACTTAATTTCATGGAAAAACTTAAAATTCAATGATTGGGCCTGTGCTTAGATGACGTGTGTGAGGCCAGAAGGTGCCAGCTGCAACTTCTAGTGGGACTTTAGTGCTAGCCAGGTGACTGGACTAACAGCACTGGTATTAAGTCAGAGGAGGGTGACAAAGGGCTAAGCAGCTATGAATAAATGTCTGAACATATTTTTTGACATCTCAAAAATATGGATGCTTCAATAAGGGGGAATACTGAAAATCAGAAAAGAGCAGCCCAAATGCATTCTTAAAAATATACAGTTTATGCATGAAAAAACATCAATAGAAATTTTATTTGGAACTGAATATTTTCTTAATATTAAGTGGCCTCTATAATAATTGATCCTATTACATAAACCCTGATTTTTCAGGATTCAGGATTTTTTTTTTTAATCTACATTAATTTCACTTAGCTTACAGTAGCAAATATGAGTTCATTTATAACTGTCTGATTTAAAGGAATAAGTATCAGCCAATCTGTCCGTAGTGTCCCTGTATATTTCCCTTTAAAATACAAATCTGATTTGCCTTGGCAGTTATCTAGGATGACACAGAATGCTTATATCTTTAAGATAAAGGAATTGCCCAACTGGACCTCAGCCAGTGTCCTGTGTTACTGTCTTTGGCAGCAGGCAGCACCATCTGCCTTCCAGGAAAGAACTGCAGCATGCAGCGTGCAGTCTAACTAGTGCCCACCAAGGACATAGGTGAGAAGACTGGCTTTTGTCCTGAAGTATAGCGCTCATATTTTTATATTTGGAAACTACTAAGCATTGTTTAAATATTGGCATTATTAATATTAGCATATTAATTAAACAATTAGTGTTGTTTAAATAATATTACATTTGAATTCAAAAGAAAGAACTTTTCAGAGAAAAAACACGATACACCAAGTTGGAAATCAAGAACAGCAAAAGACCTTGATGTGTGACATTGGAAGACTATTAAGTATCTGCTAACCAATTTTTAAGTCTCAAAATCCTTTGCCTAGGTTCATTCAAATGTCTTCTAAAATAAAAATGTCATCTACATCATCCAAGTGCAAAGCAAGGAAACAAAAGTAAAAAAGAAAATAATCCTTAATAGAATCACCAATATGTACTCAGAGTTTTAAGGCCAGGTTCACTATTAACCATATTCTTTTTCAAATATTTGCAGCTCCTCTCATCTTCCTTTGTATCTGGAGGGACTGCAATCACAAGCTCTGCTGGGCAGTGATTATAGCCTACTTCTGCAGTTAAGTTCTGGATCTGTCTGCAGAAAACTGGACACATGGAATTCACTGCAGGGCAGGAACCTTACACCATTGTTTATTTCCAAGTGTCTAATGCATTTGAATGCCTACAAGATGCAGAATATTTATTCAGTTATCATCTTACAAGTAAGTCACTTCAAAACGGACAAATACCTTGTAGCAGCACTGCTGTCGGAGGTCTGTGCTGGTGGAGAGCCCACTTGGAGGCAGCTAGGACTCCGGTCTAAGCTCGTAGACTTTGTTATTTGAGCACTTCTTTTTGATCTCAAGTCACAGCTCAAAAGGCTCTTTGCATAGGAAGCTAAATTTGGAACACTGACAACACGGCTGGGCACCTCCACTGGTCTCTTCTGCTGTTTTTTATCATGACAGAAAACTGCATTACACGCATGTTTTTTCACACCTTGTACTATAAAAACTCAACAATACTTCATTCTTAGATATCTTGTGAGGAGCACCCAAAAATGAAGGGTCCCATATTTTTCTATAGCCATTTAAAATAAATTCTCAGGTACACTGTGAGGATCCAGGGGTTAGGCAGTCCAATTAAAACAACTTGTGTGTTTGACCTTGAGGTTTTAGATATATCAAAGCCAATAGATTTGCAGGGATACTCAGAGCTAAGTGCTTTCCACCAACATACTGTTCTTACAGTTTATATATGGTATCATACAGAGGGGCTGGAATGACCAGGGACAAATCCTGTGTTACCCAAACCCAATTCATAATTTTGCTTGATGTGTATGATATCAAAGTAACAACTCACAATTACCTGCAGTCAGTGGCTGTACTTATTCCAAGGACTGAGCTCCTTGGGGGTCTACTGCTTTATATTTGCTTAAATACTTGTACCCATGTGCTTACATACTTCTACTGAATTTATGTTTTACTCAGCACCTCATTATAGGTTGGCTTCCTGGAGTTCTACTGAATAACAGTAGGAAATTAACAGGACCTTTATTGCCCTTGTCATCTGTATTATTCAAATAGCAACAAAATATCATGACTTGTGATTTTAATTGAATTGCCTATCTTACCTTTGTAGAAGGAGTCAAGCATCCTTGAGTAGGGTTGAAAGAAAATGATCGATTCCTGTAAGATTCAGTGTTGGCTAAAAGCGAATGGTGAAATTTTCTTCCTTCCTGATGAAAAAGAAAATTACGTGTGCCTCTTTGGTACAGAAACATACATTTTTTCAAAGAATTGCAGAGCAGAAAGAAAGTATTCATCAAAAGCAATGTGTGAAACACTGAATAGAACCTTCCAACAGATTCCGAAGTATATATGTGTATGTAGAAGGAAATCTTACCACAAGCTGCTTAATAAGCTCTTCTCTCTCACTTAGTTTATCTTGCAGACAGCTTATAAGTTGTATATCTTCTGGTCTGGACTCCTGCTTTCTTGTCTTTTCTTCTAATTCATTAAGTCTGTGTGAAAGAAAGATTGCAGACTAGCAAAAACACTTCTTTAGGCCAGGTTCAAGCAATACCTGTTTTGTACTGTTAAGTTCCAAGCATAGGACATAGGGACATAGGCAGAACTCTGATAAAACAGCATTTTATAGAACATGGAATGTTGTGGAGTTCCAAAGCAAATTGTCTGTCCAGTGTAAAATCCATTCCCTGAAGTAAGATGCTATCAAGCTTGCCCATCATATTGCTAATCTCACTTAATAATGAGAAAAATCTCTATCACCGTATCTATGCATATCTGTACCCATATTTGTTGTTGTTGTTGTTGTTTTCCTTACCAATAATCTTAGAATCTACAGCCTAATTCCAACCATACTTGATAAAGACCTGAGAAATACTAATTTCCTATAACTTTCATGAAAAGAGAGGCTTGGATATACATGCTGCTTTAGTGTGTCTTCTAAGGCAAAACCTGTAGTTTTACTTTGGCTCTTTAAATGCCTTCATATCAGGGAAAAAAAAAAAAAAAAAAAAAGAGATCTAATCAGAACTTACACCTTCTTAGAGATGGTGTGGAAACATACATTTGTTTGACCTATGGAAAAAAGACTCATTATTTCATCAGCCAAGTTCATGAATTTTGCTGCTCAGGAAACTGAGTGCTATGAAGTTCATCTGCCATGCTGTGAAATTAATTACAGAATACAAACCGCTGTTGTTTGTTTGTTTGTTTGTTTGTTTGTTTTTGGTGAGGGGAAACATTTTTGAGAGGAAGAAAAAAATCAATCTTACACTTTTGATTTAGTCTATCTCAGAATTCAGATATGAAGATAAAATTTAATGTCTGAATGTTTTGAGACCCTACTTACCTACAAGTAGGGATCTCTGCAGAGCTGTGCTGCACAGTTGGGATTTGAGGAAAGGACAAAGTCACAAACAAGGACTGTTTGTGGGGGTCTCTATTGTAGAGCCTGAAACACCACAGAACTACTTACCTCCAAGGAGGGCTGCAAAGTGCATCTATTTACATGATACAGTGGGGGCTGCAGTTTGGGAATATCCTAGCAAACTAGCAAGGGAGTGAGAATGAGCGGGAGCTTCATCTCAAAGGTGCTGTTGTACTGAACAAAATTAAGTACAAAATGATGAATCAAGGTCTCTATATTACCTCTAACAAAGATGATTTTACATGTCATAAAATTGTAAGATGTTATGTGCAGGGTTTAACTTATCATTGTAAAATGTATGTATAATGCTTTACTTTAAACAATATTCATAGATTATTACAATATATCTATGTCTTTCTGTGTTTGCAAAGGAAATACCTTTTATTTCCTATTTCCTGAGCACTATTTCAGTGCTCATATTCTATCCATAAGCTATAAAAAAAATCATGCTTGGTAGGAATAATAATTAAAAACAGAACTCACTGCCAGTATGAGTCACAGTTTATTTAAATGGCTTAGTTTCTAAGGAGAAAATCTTTGCTTGGCAATTTGCCTGCTGAAAGCAGGTAATGTTTTTTTATTTCCTTCTGGTGATCTTGTTTCAATATTGTCTACTTCTTGTTTATGCTTCATGTTGAGGTCTTCTACCACTAGCCTTTCATTGATCTTAAAATATGTCTGAATTCTCATGTTTTAACACTTGTTTATTATGATTGATGAAAGCATGCAGTTTTCAGGTCTGTTACCGACTACAAAGGTAGCTAACAGCACAACTCTGCGCTTCTGCTTGCTGATCTGACTTCAACACTTCGGTTGCAGTTTGAGGCTGACCCACACTAACAGTGAGGAAGAGTAAAATTATTTGGAGAAGAAGCCCTTGTCCTTCAGCCTTCAGTAAGTGGGGGCTTATTTTATATGATGCTATTGGTATTCTATCTATGGTCAGCTTGTACACCAATCTTAATTGACAAAGGTGACAATAAAGTATTATAGGAACTCATACTAAATAAAATTATTTTGTAATCTCTGGAATTTTAAGAGGCTCTGATGCTCTATTTCATCCCCTCCTAGCACCCCATCAGAAACACTTAATGTCTACTACCATTCTAAAAAAGTTTTTTTCTTAGATGTGAATGTAAGAAATGTTATAGCATTGCCTTTAACTACAATGTTCATATTTAACAGGCAATATATTTTGAAAAATACTGCTATTTCCTTAGCACCATCAACTGAAAACTAAAAAATGCCTCATATTTTTTCAAGCCTAGCTATAACATAGCTTTCTGACACCAACCCCCAAAACAAAAGACATTTATCGAAGAATCATTATCTTACTGCCTATTGTTAGCTAATGTTTTGTTACACAACAGATAAACTTTTTCATTAACTCAACGCAAAGAACCCATCTTTTGTTTACTGACTGAAATAAAGATGTCAAACTCAGCAGATTAACAACTCTAATTTTCACAAAATGTATTCAGTTTACCTTTTCTTCTTCATCTTCTCCATTTTTTTTTTTTATTATAAGTATTTCATTTGTTTCTGAAATGCTTTATTTGTTTCTGAAATGCTTCAAGGAAGGCTGAAAGGCCCATGGAATATTTCTGCCCTTGGAATTAAGCGCACAGCCATAAGGGTGACTGATTTGTCACTCAGCACAAAAGAAGAGTAAGAGTAAAAATGGGGAATTAATCCCTGAAATGGATCCTCAGGGTTAGAATGAAACTCTCATTCAGAGGGAGAGTCCCTTCATTTTAGGATTTGTCCTCTCTTCCAGTAAAAATAAACTTTTTATGCTCAGACCCTAAACCTTACAGAAGGTTTGTGTCCCAGAGGTAGAATTCCCACAATTCAAGAGAATGGAAATGGAAATGATTACTGAAAGCAGATTACTCATTACACTTGCCTGGCAACAGTAGGAATATTAATTTTAAAAAATTGGTTACAAAAAAATTAACGTGCAAATAGCAAGCCACAATTAGCTTTCAAATCAGAAACAACTACATAGCATAAGACAAGGTTGCTGTTGTTACTGTGACAGTAAAAAGCTGTTATTTTTATTCCTTCACCCAAATTATTCATGCTACAAAAGCAAATCAAGGGCTGCAGGTTAATGTTACAGATCTCGCATGGGTTAATTTCAGAGCAGCCTGTATCAGGTACCTAAGACTATTTGAGCTCTTTGGTTCTACCTCCTGTTATTTGAAGGATTTCTCATTACATAATGTCCATTAATGCTTCTTTCTCAAATGCGTGCTGAAGTAGAGCTACACCAGCTATCCCCCTGTAAAGATTATCCTCCAGCCTAGCAGCTTTACCATTTGAGGCCTTTTAGACCTCATCACTGACATGTGAATAATTCTTCTCTTCATGAACAGAAGCTCTAAATTCCTTCAAGGTAGCTGGAGGGCACTGATGAAACTCTCTGGTTTGCAATTCTTTCTGTTGATCTTGTTTCAAAAGCTTGAAATGAAAGTCACTTTCAAGTAACTCTCCAAAGAGTGCAAAGGAAAAAAAAAAAAAAAAAAAAGTTTCTTTCTCCTTCTTTAAATATGCACTGACTGGTAGACAGCAACAGACCTTGAGTGCTTTTCTCTAGACTATGTAGGACGTTATTTAAAAGAATCCTTTAAAGATACACTCCTCAGAAATCCTTTTATATATACAGCTTGAGTAGTTAGGGGTATACATTCTACATGATCGCAGAAAAGAATTGGAAGTTACCCATGTGCCAGATTCCTCAACCTCCCTGCAAAGAGAATGTGTTAGGTATCATCATCCAGAAACTTCAAATGATTCAATGGCCCTACAGATGTTCTGGACAGTGAACCCCAACCTTGTCTCCCATATAAAAACTAAGTTTACCACTTTTGCTGTATGGACATGAGACAACTGCTACTACAGCAATGCAACACATGCTCTGTGCCTGTAGCTACACTAAGAAGATGCAATCCACCTTCTACGGACAGCCAAGACTACAAGTCAGCTCGCCCTTCCTGTGCCCTGGCAGCATATTACAGCTTCAGGCTTCCATCAGCCCAGGTGTTATCAGTATCTGCCATCACTGCCCTCACCCTGCAGTGCCCAGGTGGCTGCTATAGCCCTGGCAGAGCTTCACAGAGTATGTATGGCAATCTCCAGTGTTCCCTTCAGAGTTAACAACCCTTTGGTGTCAGCTACAGAGAGTGGGTTTACAAAAATGACATTTATTCTTGGAGACATATATATATATATATATATAGCTCTTGGGTGAGTTTAAGGTTTGTCTTTTCCAAAGCTTTGAAATAAGGCTGATGTTATGCAGCTTTTCTCAGGTCATGCCCATGGTGCTACACAGGACATATTTCTTTGTGACACGTACCTGAACAGTTAGTTCAAATGCTTTTATTGTGGCTGCAGAGAGAAATGTGATACTCCTGCTCTTGCAAAACTCCCAGCATCTACAATTAGAACTTCAGAAAGGAGGGATTCTGACTTCACATTTAGAATGCCTCTAATGCTGGCAGTAAGAATAGACTCTGGGTAGTAGAATGAATTGTGAATTTAAGGCAAACCTTTTGAGCTGTTTTTCCCTGTCCTGAAGCTGTGCAGCTTCTTGCTTCTGTGACTCCAACTCAGCACTGAGTAGTTCCATTGTGTCCTTCAAAAGTAAATTCTCTTTCTTGAGCTCGGAAATTTCACTCTGACATTTTTCCAGTTCATCATGAAGAGATCTGATCTGGCTCTGGCTACTTCCTTCCTAAGAAAAAGGCCAAATTCAGTTATTCATAGTCTTTTATTATTAACCTTAATGTCACAGAATCATAGAGTGGTTTGGGTTGGAAGGGACCTTAGAGACCATCTAGTTCCAACTCCCCTACCATAGGCAGGGATGCCACCCACCAGACAAGGTTGCCCAGGGCCTCGTATAACCTGGCCTTGAACACCGCCAGGTATGGGGCATCCACAGCTTCTCTGGGCAACCTGTGCCAGCACCTGTGGTGACCTGCTGAGTGAAGAATTTCCTCCTAAGAGTTAATCTAAATCTCCTCTCTTTTAGTTTAAAACCATTCCCCCCTTGTCCTATCACTATCTGCCTGAGCAAAATGTTGCTCTCCATCTTTTTTGTAAGCCCCCTTTAAGTATTGAAAACCTGCAAAGATATCTCTGGGGCTTCTCCTCTTCAGGCTTAACATCCCCAGTTCTCTCAGCCTTTCTTCATAGGAGATCTGATCATCTTCATGGCCCTCTGGACCTGCTCCAACAGATCCACATCCTTCTTGTGCTGGGGGTCCCTGAGCTAGATGCAGTACTCCAAGTGGGACCTCGGAGATCTCCCTGTACTTGCATGCATTGCTTTTGCATGAACAGATTTTTCAATTCTATGTGAAGTTCTATGAGCAAGACAAAATCTGTGATCATAATTTCTTAAACATACCATATAGTCTCCATATTTTTTGGAACATTCATTCATTACTTGTGCTTTAGATTATGATCTTTAAATGTCAAAAAATCCTTCACTTTTTCCCCCGTTTCTAAGCTGACAAACAATGCTAATATTTTTAAGTGTGACATAAGGGAAGGAAACCTGTTGCATTCCTGTGAGAGAATTTTACTATGTCTGGAGAGAGAAATGTGATACCACTGCTTTCAGAAAACACAGCAAGATAATGAAGTAGGAATTGGATTCTTGCCTGTTGCTTCTTCAGTGTCCTCACACTCTTCAGCTCCATTTGGAGCTCTTCTATTTGTTTTTTGAGATTAGTGCATGATGTCTGCTGCTCGGAAAGTTCCATCCTTAGCGATCCTAGTAACAACCAGACTGACAATCATTAGGGCAGTCAGAGGCCAGATGGATCGGAGGTAGATATAGACAATGTAGATGAAAACATTAACACATTACATTTGCTTTGTCTCACAGCTCCTTTGCCATTAAATATTATAAACAGGAGTAGAAAAAGGAACATGCATTCTCTCTGGTAAAAGCTAAACCTATTATAGACAACTTCATTGAGCAATAGTAAGAAGATACAGAGCTACAACAGCAGTAACACAACATCATAATCAGAGAGGTAAAGTCTGTGTCAGCTGTTTTGCAAACTGAATCACAATAATTGTTTCTTCTAACCTTGGATTTTAATAGCGCAGCCCTGAGCTTCCCTGTTAAATCTTCTGATGTTTTATAAAAGGCCGTAACACACACTGAGATTTCAGTTTGTGCTAACACACAATGCAACACTTAAATGAGGGGAATCTGTCATACACTGTTTCTGTTGTGTAGATTGGGTACAAGTTTCAAAATGGATCAAGTACAGGAGAGAAGTTTGTCTCTCACATTCCTACATTTTTTCTTAAAGAAGCAGAACAGGATTTCTCTATTGAACATACTAACTTTAGAGAGCAACAAATCTTTCAAGTAAATTTGAATACTGAATAAAAAGCAAGAACAGAACCCAGCTTATATTTAAACTACTTTTGAATTATTCTTTCTTTCTTTCTTTCTTTCTTTCTTTTCCTTCCTTCCTTTCTTCCTTCCTTCCTTCCTTCCTTCCTTCCTTCCTTCCTTCCTTCCTTCCTTCCTTCCTTCCTTCCTTCCTTCCTTCCTTCCTTCCTTCCTTCCTTCTAAAAGCCTCTTATAAATGAGATTTAATAATCAGAGTTCAAGCCTGGAGATATTACAGGTTCACATATTGCAGTGCTCTGGTCAGATCTGAACTATTTAGTGAACTTTCTAAACTGACCAAACAATATGTATGGAGCCACAGACTTCCACTGCAGACAAAACAGTCTTGAACCACATATAATAATTCCTCACATAGAAAAAAAAAGGAAACCTATGTACTAACTACAATATTACATTTTAATACACTACCAGATGTATAGTTGTATGTTGCATACCAGCTGCTGACAGCTAAGAGCAAGGTGAACAAACAGTGCTAAGTGTGTGTTGCTCAAATTGTAGGGTATGGTAAAGGAGATTCAGAAAGACCTGAGTTCCTAGAAGATGACAAAGAGGATAAATGGGATGAAGGTCAGGGCTTCTCAGCATATCATCAAGCAGTAGGAGCTGTGTATGATGTGAGACGTTATACCTAGCAATAGAGTTTGCTGCTTCTGTATCTGCTCGAGTTCATCATGTAATTCTTTCTTTGCTTTCTCTTCCAAGGTTTGCATTTCCAGCCTATGCGACTGATGTTGGATTTTGAAAGTCTCATTAAACTCCTTTTTCAAACGCTCTTCTGCCTCCTGTAAGCAAAATACAAAAAAGTAGTTGGAACCTGTTTATCACCTTGTTGTTTTACTTGTAATGCCTGCATGAATCTGGTCTTTCACTGCAGAACTTTTACTATTTTCATCATCACTTTACATGGCACTTCACCAACACAAGAATAAAAATGACATGAAGTTAAAAACTAAAACTTAACAGGGACAAGAGAAATTACCAAGGTATCTCCCATTAGATTTGCTGTACATCATGAAATAATAACAATGATACAGACATTTGACATTAGAAAGATGTTTTCTTATTCAACATACAAAGCCCCAGATTTGACCCATATCTCTATATTTATCACACTGTATCAAAAAAAGGCTTCTATCTTTCCTTTAATTTTGCTTGGACAGAACTTCCACTGTCATGAGAAGTGCTCCTGATATACTGCTGAAATGCTATAAATGATGGAGCAGTTGCTATGTAGTGGCTTTGAAAACAACCCTTACTGCCAGTTTCATTTTTACCAGCCTTCAGATTGGTTTGTTAAAGCTGGGATTTTATTCTGAATATATAAACAAGATATTAAATTCTTTTTAGTTTTTATTATTATTATTATTTTATTTTACCACTTATGTTTTAAAAGAATGTTTTCCCTAATATTTGTAATATCAACAAGGACATCTGAACTCCATGCCACAATTACATATTTTTAAGCTCTTTTTTTTTTTTTTCCTCGAACAGCTACTTTGTTGAGTACTTCAATATATTGCATTAACATTTAGTCACTGAAATAAATCCACTTGAACCTTTAAAAGCTTTGGTTATCTACTTACAGAATTGATTTCTTTAAGGTATCTAAGCCAATACACATCATTATACATGCATATTATACTTCTCTTAAAGTATTTATGTATAAATGAATAATGGATGAAAAAGAATGAAATAGTCCTTTTAATAGCATGCTTAGGAATTCCCTTGTATTTTTGAAACCAGAGCAGAGCTTGAAGAGCTTGTATTCATCTCAGCCTAACTGTATAGAGTAGGATACTTTATTTTATGTAACACTTTATTCCACTGTGTTCTCAGTTCAAATGCTAAAATTAACAAAAAAAAAATTAAAGATGTTGAGGTTTCAAAAACAGCAGAATAATGCATTATGTGCAACAATGGCAACACATTATTAAGATGAAAGGTAATAACTAAGCTGATAATCAGTTTCTCCCTAGTTTAACCAAACCATTTATTTTTTATCTAGTATCTCATAAACTGACCTTGAGTTCCTGTTTTTTGCTTTTCTCCAACATTTTTAAGACTTTTTGGTGTGATGCTTCCAGTTGCAGTTTAACATTCTGGTTTTCTTTAATGGTGCTCTGAAGATCCTGCAAAAGCTTCTCTTTTTCTTTGTTGGACTGTAGATTATGCTTCTTCAGCGACTCCTTGAAATTATTTGCTTGTTGCTCTAATATTTGCTTCAGTTGAGCCACCTGCCAGAAAAGTAAGTTAGCAGGATAGGATTAATGGCTACACTCACAATGGAGAGGAACTATGTAAATCTGAGTATATTTTATGAACTTGTGTTGCTCTATGAAAAATAGCAAGATGCTTGCTTCATGAAATGAGCCCTTTGTTTCAGTGAAGAATGGAGTTACGTGATTTTTTCTGGGTACCAATATTGTAACTCAGAATGGTTTTAGCCAACTGAAAAATATTAATAGGTAAAGCTGATTTTTTTTTTTTTCATGGTGCCACTCTTAAGTAGGAAGCTTTGAATTCTTGATCTGAAACATTTCATTTAGAAATTTTACTTGATTCCTGGTTTTGAAATGACAAAAACACCTCAAATGAAACATCCATTATTAAAACTTATCATTTAAGGATTCTCTTTATTTTTTCTCTGCCCTCTCATTGATTTTTGATTTGATTAATGAACAAAAAGCAAATGATTAGTGCAGCTTTAATGAGTAATTCAAAAGACCAACTAGAATAGCTCCTTCTGAAGAACATCTGGAAGCATCAGAGGTGAGAGAAATAGAACAGTTTTTACAGTTCTTTGGGGAAGCAGGTACCCCCACTCCCTTTTATTTATTTATTTATTTATTTATTTATTTATTTATTTATTTATTTATTTATTTATTTATTTATTTTTGTGGGGAGGCAGGAATATGCCTCTTTTCTGTTTGATACATTTTCTAAACTTTCAGAAAAAAAAAAAAAAAGCCATTCTTCTTAAATTTGCCATTGCAAACACCATAGCTTTGAAGTTTTGCAAAACTTCTTGCCTTTTCTTTTTGGAAGCATGTAAAAGCATGTATCTGTTTTCATCTTTTACATACTTGTACATTCCAGCCTTATAGAAACAGAATTCAAACTGTGAAAGAGGTAAGGCTGCTTCCTTAGAATTTCATAAGATTTAAATGATAAATCATATGATGTTCATATAATTTAAATTATTCAAATGATGTTACACACATCTGCAAGTTTGATATCATAAAGACTATATAGCCTGTGACTCCTTTGTATTTTTGCCTTATACGCTAAAATGTTTTTTTTCTCTTCTCTAGTGTTGCCTTCATTTTTTTCCTCACAAATATTGCAAACAGTTTGTTAGTTGAGGCAGCACTTTAACTAGCTAAATAGCTGTTCGCAACTTTGACTGCACACTCATGGTCCTTTCTGATGCAGCACCACAGAAGCTGGATGAAGATTTACTAAGCGGGCTGAGGCATCTACATCCTTCGATTTCATTCTTGTAGCACGTTCCAGTATATTTTGTGTTACATAAGAGAAAAGGAGGCATGCTGTGCAAACCTGACTTCTCATTAACTTCTTGGCCACAGGCAGCATTGCACTGTCCAAAGAGAGGTACTAATGATCTATGCCGTATATCCCCAAATCCTAGGAATATTTTCTCATGATAGCTAAATGTATTCCCTCTACTTCATGGCTTAGCTCTTTCTCACAGCAGTTGAGCACATTGACTTCTCTCCTCCAGAGGACGTTATCTTCTTTCCCTCTCTCCTGAGGCCCTTCTCCATTCCCAGATGGATTGCAGCCCTCATTCAAGTACACTTGTAAGGCTGCAATATTCTCATAGGTTCCCAGCACAAAACAATCCTCTGAATCCTCAAAATGCTGCAAAATGCTTGGTATCAATTCCTTGGATTTCAGTGCCTTTTGGAGAAAGGGCATCCTGTACCCCCACTTTATGACCACAACCTTTAATCTGCCCCAGTAATTGTCTCTGGTGAGGCTGCACCTCAAATACTGCGTTCAGTTTTGGGTCCCTCACTACAAGGACACTGAGGTGCTGGTGCATGCCCAAGAAGGGTGGCACTGCTGCTGAAGGTCTAGAGAACAAGATTTATGAGTAGGAGCTGAGGGAGCACAGGTTTAGCCTAGAGAAAAGGAGGCTCAGGGGAGACCTTATTGCTCCCTGCAACTGCCTCAAAGGATGTTGTAGGGCAGATGGTGTCTGCCTCATCTCCAAGCAACAAGCGATAGGACAAGAGGAAATGGCCTTAAGTTGTGCCAGGAGAGGGTTAGGTTGGATATTAGGAAAAATTTCTTCACTGAAAGGGTTGTGAAGCGTTGGAACAGGCTGCCCAGGGACATGGTTGAGTCACCATCCCTGAAGGTCTTCACATGATGTGCTTAGGGACATGCTTTAGTGGTAGACTTGGCAGTGCTTGTTTTATTTTCTCTACAGAGCAACTAAGAGCCTGAAAACATTGTAAAAAAAGATGCTCCATTTGGTCTTTTGGTTGTTTATAATTTTGAGTAAAATATTTGGGTCTGATATTCACAGAGTATCAGGCGAAGAGGATTTATTTCTGTATAAGGAAGATTCATGTGAAACACAAATATTCTTCATGGACTTCATGTGGTGTGGAGATAACTCAAAACCTGACTTGAACACATACATCTATCATCAGAACTACATAACTTCCTTACTGAGTCTGGTTTCTTTACCTCTGTAAATAGCTACAAGATAGAAAGTTACTGTTCCATTTTTGAGTATGCTTATGGCTGCACAACTGCTGTTCCTACATACAAGTCAATATATTGTATTCCTTCCATTTAGATAAAATTTGTCCTTCAGTTCAAATCCACAGATCACTTTTTTCTCCAGCTAATTGGTGGTGGCCATTATTGATCATCACTGATCTTGTACTTCAGTTTCTCTCCATACTCTCTCCATCAGTTTGCTCACAGAAGACCAGTATTATAATTAATGTGGATTTCCTTTACCAGATGGGGTAGTGTGCTATATTTGAACTTCAAAGTTCCTTAGTTTTATTACTGATGTTTCACATGTTCTGAGATCTACAACACTATCTGTAATTTACACATGACAGAAGTCTGCAAGCAGAGATGAACCTCGTTAAAAAACTCTAATGGAGCTGCAAACTTGGTGGTAAAACCAAGCGATCAATGAAACTTCCAGATGAATCTATCCAAAGAAAACATTTTTGAATGTACACATCAGAATAAAAACGTAAAATGTGGTTCCTTCAGACCAAATTCACTGTTTTAAGACATTAAAAATAAATTACCTCCTCACTTGCAAGGAGAGAAATGACTTTATTCACAGCACGCAAGGGAAGAAGAGATGGCAGAGATGGTTCTGCTGTGTGTGTTTAAGAGAGAAAGCAGGCACTGAGGCACAGAAAAAACAAGAGCAAGAGAGTACATGCGTGTGCATTTGAAGGTAACTGGGACACTTACCCAAGCAATGAAGGCCTGGGTTGACCAATGACAGGTTAATACGTAAGTGAAGAAGTAGCATCAGGAGACAGTAGTATCTTATAACCCAGTGACAAGGGAATTCTTGTCACTGGTGAGAAAAATTCTTGAGAAATTCTGCCAGCAGAGAAAGCTGGCAGAAGGAAAAAGAAGCTTGGGTCTCTTATACTTCATGGGAACGCTAGATTGGTAGGTAAGAAAGCAAACAGTCCTTCACCCAGTGTTATGTGAATCAAGACTTTTATCTTGTTCTTTTTTATGTGCCAGAAAATTAAAGGTTAACTTTTACCATCTCTCAAACAGTTTCAAATCAACTTTGAAAACGTCACTGAAGCAATGCAACCAAATTGATTTGAATTAGCCAATTTGAAAAAGCATCTAGCTCCAGATGCCCCAAACTGTGAATTTAATCCAGCTAATCTTCCAGTCATTTCTTGACTTTTTCCTTTTTTGTCATCCAATTAAAAACAACTAGCTGTCTGAACAAACAAGTGAAGAATATACTGGGCAAGTATATGACTGTGCCTGCCATCACAGTTGGCTTGCCTTTTGACTTCTGCTTTGATTATTTTAATTCACTGTGCTTCCAAGCACTATGAATATTTGAAGCCTAGCTAATATCTGCTCTCCCTTTCTTTTATTTGTTGTATGTAAGTGTGAAATCTCAAAGGCAGGATCTAAAGTTGGAATCACAGAGAATATTTTGACTTCCTGTATCTTTTAAGTAGAAAGATCTGAGTTTCTCAATGCATTGCTAGGGGATGAATTTGTATAAAAGACTTAAAACTGCCTTTTGATGTATTATAGAAGAGTCACTGCATTTGAGAGTTTGTTCAGACAGTGAAAATAAGGTGCCTGAATACTACAGGGTTTTACTCATACTATGATGCTATTACATCAAAACACTAACACAGCATAAAAGTAACAAGAAAATAATGAAATGCTATTTCATTGTAGTCTTTAGGCTTATTTCACAGTTACTTCAGTTATAGTTAAATAGTTCATAGTTAAATGCCTTCCTAAACTTATGGCAATTCCTGACTGGAGGGACAGGTGCAAACACAATAGTCACACCTCTACTGCTGATATCATTATTTGGTGGTGCATCCAAGACCGTGATCAAGGTTCTGGGCATTGCTGTGTTAACACTGTTCACAGATATATCACAAAGGGATTCCTGCCCTTCCATTTTATATACCTTGTAATTCCAGAATAGTCTCACACATGCTGAAGAGATCCTGGAGTGCCTAAGCAAGAGACTGAAGGACTCTAATGAATTAGCAGTCAACCTACACTGGTGTCTTTCTTTCCAAGGCACCAAACAGGTGCAAATCTAGCTTATTTATTCAGAAATATCTCAATAATAAATAAATACTGTCATTTTGAAGTGCATCCCCAGAGAGAACAAATTATCATGATTCTGTCTACTCTGCACAGTGTTCTAGCTATGTCAGCCCAACCAAAAATATGCCTTATGCAGCAAAGAAAGCTATTTTTAGATGTGAAATCGTATCCAGGTTAGAACTGGATTAGTAACAGCACATTGCCTAACCTTCGAGGCGGAAGCTCTGGGCTGAGCCATTGCAAAGTTCCCAGCTGGGAATCATGCCCTCAGTGAAACATAATGTTGCATAGTAAATGGTGTTTTCTTGGCTGTGAATAGTCAAATATTTATACAAGTAAAGTATTATAAATTGAAATTACAACACTTCCCTGGCAAAACTGCCAAGCAACTGGTTCAGAAAATAACCCAGGGCATACCAAGAACAATGCAAACTTTCTCTTCAGAAGAACCATTTCCATCTTCGCCATTTTGCAAGCACTGTAAGATATACTGAAATGTTTCTTAGTGTTCTGTTGATACTTACCATGGTGTTGTGAATATAAAATATGACATGATATATGCTATTTTATGGTATTTATTTTATTTCTGTGTTTAGTGACAATAGTTTTCCAGCGAACCTTGAATTTACCATGAATTCATGATATCAGAAGAAACACGGGTATCATTCCTATTTTTCTGGCCTGAATGTGTGACTTCAAGAGTAATTTGATGGCGCATTGCTTTAATTCTTGCATCTGCAAAATCTGAACAATAATTGCCTCACAACATAAGCCTTTGAGATCTTCCAGTGGAATATACCAGCTGCATATAAATATGCAATATTATCAGGTTGGACAGTATCCATCTCTTCCCATCATACCTCAAAATGAGTATAACTTTCAGGCACAACACAGCAACACCAGCAGTTTTCAGCTTTGAATAGCCTAAGATGTTTTTATGGAAATATGTACATTAAGGGGAATTAGAAAAAGAATACAGACGACCGATTTCTAAGAACCCACATGTTGCATTAGGTGCAAGGAAGACACTCAAGTGGATAATCCAACACAAGTTGGATTGACCTGAAATGCTCAGTGAAGAAAACTGTAGAAAACAGCATTATACACAAATGTGTAATAAAACCTAAAACCAGGATTTAGCTAGAAATTTTAGAGCATTAAAAACTAGACTTAAATTCTATACTTCTAACACTGAGAAAGGGACAGAATGTCAGAATGCAACTGTTTGATACCAGAAAGTATAAATCTGTTTTACAAGAGAAATAAAAGGTAAAAGACCATACTGCATTCAGAACTAGCACAGCTACTACAGCTTGAATGGGAGAAAAAGCAGGTGTTACACAGTAAATGACCACAACTCATGCCCTGATTGCTGAAATATACCACACCAAGCAGTACTAATAGCAAGGGAAAGTGAAAACAGGAGGAGATGTGACATCTTACTTAGGCCCCCAATGAGCCTATCTGTCCTTTCTCTGTCTTTGAACATTGAAAGAGAGCTTATTATGACCACTCAGAGTCCACAAATTCCAGCTGAGAAAGATCTAGGGTTTCATCTTCTGCAGAACTGTTCCCATGCAAGCACCTACTGAGCTTGCTAGAAGTGAAACTGGTTAGAAACACTGAAGATAAAAAGTGATGGAAATTATAGACAGTCAGTTAGAAGAACTGTGGCTATCTCTAATTCACTGGTACAATAGTGTCAGCTACCTAGTTCCTGTTGCTTTTCCATTACTTCTTGAATTAGACTGAAGAAATTTTGTATTTTGGGGAATATTCTGTAAAAATTTGGCTCCTTAAAACCTCCATTGTCAGGAGAAGAAAAAAAAAAAAGACGACAAGTTCTTATGATGAAACATATGCATCCACTTATAATCTTCCAGAATGGACAACCACAGATCATTTTATTGCTGCAAAAAGCTAACAAATGGAATGATATATTTGGGATATAAAAATAAATGCTGCACTGAGCATCAACAGAACTTTTCACTAGGGTAACGACTTCAGTTCTCTTAAAGCATTTACTTTACAGCTTATCTACAAGATAAAAGCATCAAGATGTTCACAAGCAAAACCTTCACATGAGAACACTGAAGAAAAAGAAATATCCTGACCATAAGGTTTTAAAGCAAGTAATATTTGCCTAAGAGAACTGAACAACGCTCCAGGGGAACACCTGAGGCAGAAAACATGTATGCACAGTTGTGAGGAATTTTAAAGATGCATTCTTTACCTGGTTAAGTAATTGCCTTGCAGCAGCTTTGCTTTGTTTTGACAGAAAATTGTTTATCTAACCTGCAGGCATGGAATTTCAAATCATGACACTTTATTGTATTAATATTTTGCGAGATGAACTAATCTGGAAAATGTGCATCACTCAGCCTTCAACTACCTATACAAACAGCTGTTAGTGGATAATCTAATACTAAACCATCTCAGGTATTTATTTCCAGATTAATCCATGTTAGCAGATTTGCTATTGTGACTTAGATGTAACTGGAGCAAGGAATGCTATATAAGCCGTGTCATCCTCAAAGCTGATTTGGGGCCGCAATGGTTTCCCTATTTCATTCTTGATCTTGAGAACATGGAGACATAGCTAATGACTAATATATAAAATACTGTGCATTCCAAACTGCTTCAGTTACCCCATCGGTCACTTTATCAAGCAGGCAGAACAGAAACATTGATCTGTTCAATGATTTCCATGCAATTCTCTTGCTCAAGAAAGCAAACAATAAAGCCCTTTTACATGTCTATACAAAATAAGAAAAAAAATCAGAAAGTAAGGAATATTCTAAGCCCATATAGCCCTGTATGGGGTTTCATTTAGGGTTTTTGTTTTCAGATGAAAGGAAAATGAAGTGCCCTCTTATTACTGAGTTACGTATATGCCCAGCTTACCTCAAGTGAAGAGTTTTGAAGTTTCACAGTTAGGGCTTCCTTCTCTTTCTCTAGTTGCTTTATTTCATGCTCAGAGTTTCTTTTAAATTCCTCTAGCTGTGCCTGGAGCTCCTAAAGTTAAAAAAAAAAAAAAAAAAAAAAAAGAGAGAGAGAATGAAATAGCTGAGACAAAACAGGCAGCATGAAAATAAATTACTTAAGATTTCCTTAATACTTCTCTGTGACTCTCTAAGAAGAGAGAGTTATAAGCAATAATATTTACTGCCTATAAATAATAAATGCCTACTATGCTTTTTCACTAAAATATGGAATGATCTGACTTATGTGAAGAATTTTAGCCTGGCACCATTCTAAGTATACTGTGTACAAACTCATTCACATAAAACAATACTGTATGTAAAAGGCAGAGTCCTTTTCATAGGGCTTACACTTGATATTGATCATATATGAATACCTTCATGATCAGACAAAATAATTTACTCCCACAGATTCCTTTATGAGAAGCAGGACTGCAAAAATGCATGAACTCCAGCAGTTTCAGAAGACAGATATGAATTCTTCTGAAGCGCACTTAACACAATTCATAGTCCCCAAAATCTAGAAGGTACTGTCAACGTTAAGTGATAGGAACTGCACATTTTTTATGGCTTCACAACTCATCAGCAAGAGTTTTGATTATTCTCAAGTAGATGTTGAACTTGGAAAGGTATAGCAGTGTTAAAACTAGGAAAAATAACAGAAGCACCATCTTAGCAACAACAAGGGTCATTTGACCTGTAGTCTGACTGTCCAACCCTACAAACTGCTGTAATCTTTTTTTTTGCCTATTCAGTGTCTGACAAACACACAAATCTAGTAGGAGACAGAAACTAAATTTCTCCTTAGTTTATGCCCAAATGTGGCAAACTAGTTGGCATGCACTGAGGTAAGCCTTAAATCATGTGCTTAAGACTAAACACGTGTTTTCTTACCTCTGAATGTATTTCAGCTAACATTTAGGTTCCTACTGCACAGGAATATTATAGATTGCAAATGTGCTGCAGCCAAAGGATTCCATGCCACTGGGCAAGAGAGCAGAATTTACCAGAGAGCAATTCTCAGGAAAGTGAAATTCTTTTAAGAATGTCTTACGCCAATTGCTGCTAGTACATACCAACAACAAAACAGTGGCTTGACCACTTAAAACACATTGAGAAAAGGTATTGCTCTGGCAACTTGCCTGAAGTTGCTCTCTTGTCCATGAGAAGACAATCATTCTTTCTGATTAAGGTTAAATAAGGACATACATACACACTTATGTATTTGTTTGTAATCAGTGGTGATGTAATTGATAACACCTTCACTCTGGATCCATTTACTAACACTTTGTAGAATTAGCTTCTCTGCCTAAACAATGCAAAATGTTGATTAAATCACTGTACTTGAGTATTTCACAGCAGAGATCCATGGAAATTGAAGTCAGAAAATGGAATATACCTACAATACATTTTTCTTCAGGAGGGAACTTACATTAATCACTCCAGCTGTCACACACAAAGCACGCAACGTGTTGCTAAGAAGGCAGTTTGTCACATCAAGGATAAATTCACCTTCCTGCCTCTGGAGCTTTTCACAGAAATACGTCAGCTCAACTTTCTTCTTTCATTTTATTTTTTTTTCAGTAAGACCATAGCAAGAAAATCCTTGCATTTTATGATAATTCAAAGTGCCTCCAGTGAGGATAATTCAAATGATGTCACTGTGACCAATAAGATTAAAGACAGATGAATTAGAGCACCTATAAATAGAATACATCTACCTTCTGCATTTTTTTTTAGCATGCATGAAGTTTTAGACTAACTTGATTTTCTTTATATGCTTCATTACAAGATCTTCCAACCCATATAACAGCTATTCCTTCAGACAAATCCTTTCCTTTTGGAACTGATAGTTACAATGAAAGTTCTCAGTGTCTTTTACTCATACCCTCTTTTAGCCACAGCTTCCATAGTCCCATAGTCTTTGCAATACACTAGCTATATAATTTGACAAAAATGAGGTAGAATTTTGTGGTCTCAGCTATCAGTTTTGTGGGGAATATGCTATTTCAGTGGACATACTCCACTGAAAAATACTGGCTTTATTTTAGTAAACAGTGTGGAACTTTAATGATTGAGGGTTGCATGCCTCATCTGCAGCTGTTTATCTTTTTTTTTTTTTTTTTTTTTTTTGTAATTTTGGTTTGGTTTTGGGTGTGTGACTCACTTCAAAGTATGGAGGCTTCCTCAACCTTACTTATTTCAAAAAGTACAAAGGAAAATTTGTTTTTGTTATGTCTCCAATAACAGGTCTAATTTTCCACAGTGGTAGGAAAATGGGAAAAAATAAAAAAATAAAAAAAAAAATTGTGTCTGTACAATTGATTAAGACATTGCATACAGAGGGAACTCTCAGGATCCATACATTTCTGATTGTAGTGAGTCCGTTCCTGATATTACGATATCACTTCTGCTTAGCTTTTCAGAAAAAAAAAAAAAAACAAAACTGTTCTCTACTAAAAAATAATTTAAAACATCTGCATTTCAATTTAACTTAACAAAGAAAGTCTGGCTTGAATCTTATTCTCTTCCAGTTTTTGGTTATAGAAGAAGTTGAATGCTTTAATTTGGTCTAGCTCAATTTTACTTAAGTAGTGTCTTAGCTGTCATTGAGCAACTGATGTACTTGAAGTTATGAACACAAGTCAGTGTTCCACTGGATGAGGGCAGAGCTCTAGGAATCTTACAGGACTGACTTCTATAGAATAATCTAAAGGCCATGAATGTTGAAAGAACAATTACATTGATTTCAGTACTTTTTGGCATGCTTTGGAATGTTTAAGAGCAAAGCACCTGTTTAAGCTCTTGCACACCTTCAGAGCCTCTCATTTGGTTTTGTTTGGCAGAAGTCATTTGCTGCAGTTGCATTTTTGATGCTCTGGTTTGTCTGCTTCATTAAAAGCTTTGCTCTGGGAATTCAATACAGCTTCTGTATCTTCTGTGGTAGCAACATTTACATTTCAAATAGCATAAATAACTGGTGGAACGTGAGTGACTACTAACAAGGGAAATAATTCAGAATGACATTAATGAGCATCTTACCTGCTTTTTGCAAGATTTCCTTCTCCTGAAACGTATTTCTCTCTGACTACACTTAGATTTTCCTTCACGCTTTTCAACACACTTTTTGATCCCAGAATTTCTTGCTGTGGTCCCTAAAGCTACACTTCCAGATTCTAAAATATGCATTGTGCTTCAAAGCTTATTACATATGTTCTTTTTTTGTTATCTAGAATAAATCATCATTTTCTGTCTTGGTGCAGTTCCATGGCATGAATCTTTCACCTAGAGAGAATGTTTAAAATAACCTTTTGCTCTTCCATACCCTTAAAGTGACTCTGTTGCCAGAATATTTGTAATGTGGGGCCATTCCCTCAGATGCAGTAACCATCATTGTAAGGTGAACACTCATCAAGACTTACCATTTAAAAGATGCCTGAAATTATCCTAAATTTGGAACAGGACATACTTCCTTTAATTTTCTGACAACTTGTGTTAAAATATAGTTAATATTTTTTCCAGTTGCTGAAGTATAATAGTTTGTTACACAATTCATAACACAGATGCCTGAAAAAAGAAAAATCATCTCCTACAGACTCTGCTGAGAATTGTCTGTCCATAACTAAAGGTAAAAATTGGAACATAACTATTATTACATTTCTGGAGGTTCTACCCTCAAATTCCAAATGTCTAACACAATAATGCAATACTTACCCAGACTAAATTTCCATTTGCTCCTATATGAAGGGTATTTGAGTAGAACCTCATGGATCAAACCTACTTGTATTTGACACTGTAGGTGAGAACTTAAAGGTAAGTGTGTTTCTTTTACTTCTGTAATATGCCAAAATTATTCCAAAACTAGATTGAATAGATCAGTCTTAATGACTTGTCATCCTTTATATTCTTTCTTCCACAGTAATAATAATAAACATGAGCTAACATGATGCCTTTCATCTAAAAGTCTCAAACCACTTGACATACACTAAGGAGAAAACAGAAAAATCGCTTTGCTTAAACATCAGTCCTTTTATCTTTCATGCATTTTGACAGCTTTTTTTTTGGATAGTATTTACTGATGATCAGAGGTATTACTGATTAAAGAAATGCTTCTGTTTCCGAATCTGCCACTGGAATCCATAGGATTCTGAAAAAAATGTAATGTTTAACTGTGGCAACAGAAATAGCCAATTAAAAAAGCAGAAGTTTCTCCTTTCTATTTAAACTAGAGAGAAATAGAAAATAGCACTGTATTTAACAGTTCACCTTCCAGATTTAACCTAGTACCAAACTCTCTGTAAAGATTCAAGGCAATATGCTAAGCTAGTGTGTAAATCAGTCTCATTCATAGACTTAACGGATCTAAACTGTACAAGACTTGAGCAGATGTCTATCAGAAAAGATTTCAGTTTCATCCAGCTGATACTGAATTTAGAAATTAAATTGCTAGAGACATCACTTTCTTATACCCAGTTCTTGTTGGGTTTTAAACTTTTTATTCCTAAAACACTACCTTTTTGACACAATAAAAGAGAACAGTAAATCATGTGGATAAACTTTCGTGCATCCCTTCTCCAGTTCTCCTGAATATTACTGAAAGAAACCACAAGAAATCAGGATCTTACTTGTTCCTCCTATCAGCTACAAAGAAAGGTTGAGGGAACTGTGCTTGTTTAGCTTGGAGAAGAGAAGGTTCCAGGGAGACCTCATTGTATCTTTCCAGTACTTGAAGGGAGCATATAAACAGGAGGGGGAATGCCTATTTATATGTGTTGGTAGTGATAAGACAAGGGGAATGGTTTTAAACGAAGACAGGGGAGGTTTAGGTTAGATATTAGGAGGAAGTTTTTCACTCAGAGGATGGTGAGGGACTGGAACAGGTTGCCCAGAGACGTTGTGGATGTCCCATCTCTGGAGGCATTCAAGGCCAGGCTGGATGGGGCTCAGGGCAGCCTGCTCTAGTGGCTGGCAATGCTGCCCAGAGCAGGGGGGTTGAAACTAGATGATCTTTAACGTCCTTTTCAACCCAGGCCATTCTATGATCCTATGATTCTGAGTTAGATTGCTGTCACAGTTCTGGGGTCAGGTCTGGGAGGTAAGTTTCTGTGATGGGAAAGGCCAATACTTTTAGAAGGAAGTAGAACTGTTGAGCACAAAGGCTGTCTGGGTGCTTTGGCTTCACTGCAGTTCATCGGTGTCTCTCCCACACTCTGACTTTATGTACCAAATGCAGCCAATCTCTGCAACTTCATGTGGCACAAGGGGCAATGAACCAGAAAGGGGCTGCAGGGCTGTGCTGCTAATATATGAGAGATACATGTACATCAACCTGAGTAGACAAGCAAGGTGAGAAGTAACTGTGAAACTTACTACATGAAACTTCACAGGTGTAAATGACACTTCGTCAAATGTCACTTGGTATGAGGCATTCTTTCAAGAGTCATACAATACAAAGCACTTCATTCCTAACCTGCCAGCTCACTGCATGGTCTCTTAGTTCATATTAATTAAGTTCATATACATGGTTTCTTAGTTCATGGTTCTCTTAGTTCACACGGAGCTGCTGACAGCCACAGTGCAAATGGAGAATGTGCTGTGTAAGTACTCATTGCTAACTGTTGGTGCCTGCTTGCTGCTCTCCACATTTCTGGGCAGGAAAGTTAACATCTCTGTTCAGTCAACAGACAAATTTTACCTCACTTCTCCCTCAGGGAGTATGAAGTCTAGTGTTCAAAGACTCCTCCTGATCAGTTACTAATCATTTCAACTCTTTCTTTAAAACTCTCAGCACCAAAACCCTCAAATTTCTCTTCCAAGCCTCTAACACTGCTTTAGTGTTTACAAGGCTTTTGACTCAAAATGATGTTTAAAAGAACTCTCTTCGCCCAAATTTTAAAAATAGACAATTTTCTACCTGTATTCTCTCTTTCAGCTTCTGGGAATGCTTCTTCCTCTCATTTATCTTCTGGCTTTTCTCCTCTAGGTCTGCCTCCAGCTTCTTTACTTGCTGCAGCAAAAAACCTTCCTTAGCCTCCGAGCTCTTCCTTTGCTCCATTTCTCTTTGCTGACAATTCTTTGTTACTGCTGTGGATTGCTGCATAGACTTTTTCAAAGTCTCTTTTTCTCTCTCGCAGGAGGCTTGCAGCTGGCTTGTTTTCTGAGTACATTCTTTAATTGCTCTCTGGTTCTCACTCTTCAGGTTTTCCATCTCATTTACTACAGCTTGTCCTTTCACATTGTATTTTTCATCTAAAATTTCTTTTCTATCTAAGTTTTGTCTCCTAGATGCTTTGCATTCATTCATCAGTCCTTCAGACTCCTGATTTAAATGTAAAAGTTTGTTTTCAAAGTCTGCATTAGTATCTACTGTGTCTGTGGAAAGGACCATCTGTGCCTGTTGTACTTCTGTCCTCAGTTCCCTCTCTTCCACCTGCTGCTTGCACAATGTTAACTCTGCCAAGGCTTCTTCCTTTAGTCTCTTATGTTGTTCCACTGCAATTTCAAGGGCTCGAATATGTTTTCTCAGCAATTGTTCTTCTTCAGCTTTGCTTTTATACTGGAGAATTGTTTCCCTTGTCTCAGCAAGAATGTGTTGAATTTCTTCTTCATGAGCATCTCTCAGAGCTTGTATACTAGCCTCATGCTCATCATTCTTAGTGTTCAAGGCATATATCACCTGTAGATGAAGGAAAAGAATATAGGAGATTAAAGTATCTGGTAAACAGTAGTGTTATGCATTCAGTTGCTATATTTAGCAAGAGAACAATCACTACAGTTAAATATTTTGTTGTCTTTTTTTTCTTTTTTCTCCACTAGCAACAGAAAGGATAATTATAAACTGCAAATCCTCACAGAGAAAGAAGACAATACTGTGAGAAATATTTTTTTTCCAGATTTTTTGTTGAGATTTACTTTTTTGTTCTTAGCAAGTTGTCACCTCATACATCAGGTTTGACCTCTAATACAGGGACTGAAACAGAAATTCTGTAAGAAGATTAAATTCTGCATTCCTGACTTGAACTAAAACACCACTGAAGATGCACTCCAGAAGCCATATGACTGACATATTAACTTGATTAGCATTTCAAGATAGCTATTACTCAGCTGCAAGCACCTTTAGGTTTGAATCTCAGAAGTTCTCAGGTAATGTCTTTTATCTTACCTCAGTAACAGCAATAAATCTCAAAAATCACGTTTTAACAGATACAGGCAGGTGGCCCTGCTTGAGCAGAGAGGTTGGACAAGATGACCTCTAGAGGTCCCTTCCAACCTCACACATCCTGTGATTCTATGATTATGCCTATTGGTCTCTCAGTTGAGACTTTCCCTAAGGAAGGATTGAAGATTACAGGGCCAGAATTCTAGTCTAATTAAAGAATTAGTTACGACCAATTTTACTTATGTGTTTAAGACTATGCGACAATAAGTGACAAAAGTTTGGAGTCTGTGTTGTATAAACCCTGAAGACTTCTCTACAGTTATTGAATTTGCTTGGCTATGTCTAACCATTCTTTTTGGAGCTCTCTGTATATTCAATAACATATTGAATTTCAGTCATCCATAAATGAAAGCAAACACATAAATACATTTTACGTGAAGTCAACTTCCTCTCTGGCAGTAATGGAATAAATATAGAAGCCTTAAAGAGTCACAAATGCAAAACATGGTCTGAATACATTTCTGGATAAATATGTGACAGAAGAGAGTAACAGCATCATATTCCAGAAGACAAACAGACACAAAGTCATTGTCTACATTTAGATATGCATACTGGTTGGCCTTAGATTAGATGTTAAATCTCCTCTGCTATTTTTGATCATTTTTCCTTTGAAACATAAATAGTTGCAGGATACGAAGCAGATTACTCCTCCCCATAAGTGGTAACTAAAATAATTCTCTGAACCTTTTTTTAACTCTTCCAGAGATAGACACAAAAACTACAAGGAAAATGTTAATTTTGCCCATGGCTTTGGAATGATCTGTAATAAGTTTGGGCAACTCTTCAATTAATTAGGTCAGATATTAGCAATCATATTTTTATTTTGTTTAATCAGCAAAACAGAGATGAGCATTAGAACATCTGACCTTTGTGACTCAGACTTCTCCCTCAGTGATGAATTTATCTCGTAAATCAGCACTGCCTGTCTCATATTATGTTGTGTTCAGTCTGACAGTGGAAATTGGGTTCCTCTGAGGTCTGACTTCATCCTCACGCTTCCTCAAATTCCACTGACTGTTCAAACAAATTGGAGACCTTCTACATTAATGGTTATCACCAACATCTTAGGTGAGTTATCTAAAAGACTGGGAGACACTGAACTCCCTGCTCTGTCAATCATTCCTACACATCTGTTCAATAGTGGCTAGAACCACAATGAAGAATTCTGACTTGAAAATGAATGCCTTTAAATTTAATCTTCAAGCTTGACTGCTGAAACTGATTCCTCAGTATCTTAACCTTCTTAAAAGATTTAATTTTCAGAGAGTTGCTGCTCTGTACTTTCTGAAATTTAAGCCCCTCACACATGCCTTTCACTCCCTACTGAATATAGCTACTCTATTCCTATCCCACATGCCTCATTGAAGAGACTCGAGTTAAGTGAGATGAATCTGGGCAGTTTATGTGCATTCTGCAGGAAGGAAAAATACTGAAAAATGACTTCAGCACCTGTACCTTGTAGAGAGTACATGATGCTGACTAATGTAGTATAAACCTCTCGACAGTTGTGTTGATCAAAAGCTCATCAAAAACAATTCTAAAAATGATTGGTTAGACAACGCAGACAGAATTGCCTTCAAATGCAAAAAACATCACTCCTTGAGTAACTAGCTTAATACCAATGGCTACCAGCTCATTACAGTTCTACAAAGCTGTATCTGCATTGGGAGACATTGTACTGATGTTACAGCAACCAAATTATATGGCAGCTTGGTAAAAACACTATTACACAGTATATGCCACCAGAGCATTATGACTTTTTAGATTTCCGGGTATGACTTCAGTCCTTTGGAGGAAGCTAAAGAAACTTATTGTCTCTGAAGTGAAAGCACAGCTCCACATGAAATACCTTTGTTTTCAAAAGTTGTTTTCATGTCAGTATACCCACTTCATGTTGGCTTACAAACCAAAACAGATATTGGGCATGCAAATATTATGTGCACCTGCTTGGATGCAGGATTTTGGAAAAGCAAGCTTTTTGTAATTTCCTTTTGTTTTCCATCTATATTCTCTTTTTATTTTTTTTCCCAATCTTCCTTAGGTGTTTATGATTCCCCTCAAATTAGTATCATCTGTGATTTTTAGTATGTTGCTTATTTTTACTACCAGATCATTAATTCACATGTGAAATACAGTGAATATCTGTCAGAAACATTTTTTACCTAACTTTGACATCATTTAACAAAACTTAAATAACAAAAGCACCTCAATTTTACATTTTGTGTGCAACTATAAAGCAGAATAAGAAAATTAGTCAGCACAGTCAGCATGACATTTACATGAAATTTATTTCTATTTCTTTGTTCTCTATGTAGCGAATCAAATTCAGCTTCAGTGTATTTATCAGGTTAAGCTGTATTCCAATACTGTCACAGAATCATTATTTTTAAGTAAAGTAAAATTAGGTAAAAGGAATGCTTTCTGCTCACCTTTTGCAATCTCTTTCTTGGCAAACATAACTCATTAAGTCTTGAATACCCCCATAACTTTTTGGATTTAACGCCCTTGGATGAGTTCAATCACCCTTATGCAGCTGTTTCAGACAGTTTACATGCAAGAAATAGAAGATGTCTTCTTCCAAAAAAAAGCTATGTTTATATCTACACACTGTCTGTGTAGTGTAACTTGAGTGTAGTGTAAGCGATTTTTTAGTACAGAAGTAAAGTTCAGTAAAGTTCACAATTCTATGTTAACAGAAGGAACCAAAAGGCCTTATCTCCATGTATTTCACTGACAATGTAGTTATCTGTTTTTTGTTACAGATCTAAAGTGAGTGGTGATAGAATACATTTGCCAAATTAGCACTCAATATAGTGAAAATGTTCAATCAACTCTCAGATGTCTAAAGATCTTTAAGGGGTCTAAAATTGCGGATACATGTTTACTGCTTTTAATTTGCTGTTGTTGTTTTGCATTTTTATGATGCTTAACTGAAACTTTAGCCTTCCAAAAGAGCTTTAAGAATCTTGGTACAGATTATCATAATGCAACATTACCCACTCTTCAAATCAATGAAGTAAATCAAATTCATCAAGTTCTCACTTAATACCTCTTTTTTTTTTTTTTTTTTTTTCCCAAAGTATTCCCTTACTTTAAATACAGCAGAATTTAATTCTACAAGCAGAATTCAAGAAGTGATGTGACAAATTGATTGAAAAAAATCCAGTGAGGGCTATTCAGTACGAAGATACTTCTGTGGTCTCTGGAAAACACAGGGAAATCACTGGAGGCAGGGAGAGTACCTTGCACAAGAGGCATGCCGTACTCCTCCCACTCTCTGGACACCATCAGAGATGAACTACTGCCACAGATGTGCCCCAGATTGTCCTCATGTAAGTCTTTGTCAGCACAGTGCTTTTTAAAAGATTTTTTTTCTTTCCGTTTTTCTCCCTCCACACAAAGCAGTATCATAAAAGACAGAATCAAGACCCAAAGGACAGACATTGCAATACTACAGTATTACTCACATACCCCAATTTCTACCTTAATACTTGACCAAAAATAGCCACTACTCACATTCACATTTCAAGAAGACATTCTTATTAAGCAAATACGCAAGAGCTAGCCTAAATATTAATGCTTATGCTAATTTTTATGTATACTTTGATCTTTAATTTTTAAGCATTAAAGTTCAAAGTGTCATATCTGTGTTGCAAACCATGACTTCCCTGAAGGACCAGGAAGCAGTGGTCATCACTGTGGCCTGTTGGCCTGTATGCCCTGGCTATGCAAGAGGGCAGGAGCTGCACTGTGTCCCAGTACATCCGGAAGATCAGCAGGTAAGAACTGCAAGGAGCACTTCCAAGAGCACCTGCCTTATAGTTTTGAGGCGTTTCATTATTTTTATAAAATACTAAGCTATATCAGCATGTTAATAAGAACGATAATATTAAGCAAAAACATTTAAAAGTACCAGCCCTGTTATCAAATCTAAACAGCCCTGTTATCAAATTCTAGTAGTTCCCTCCTCCTGAAAAATGCCAGATATTCAACTATAACCTCATATTTACATTTAAAGGTAGCTCTCATATAAACCTCCAACTGTCAGTGAAGAGTCACAACCCAATACTGTAACTTCCAAAGACAATTACAATAGTAAACGGCTCTGCTAGTGATCAGTTTTAAGTTAATACTGTGTTTAAGTGCTTAAGGGCCACTTCATACAAAGTTCTGAATGACAACTCCATTAAAAAGGTGCAATATTACTTCAGATGAATTTTACTGAGTTCATGATCTTAAGAAAAAATGCCAAATTGAGAACGGACAGCTTGTAGTTCCCTTACAAAATAAAGGCAGTGCTTCCTCAGTAATAGGGTTATGTGATGTTCTGCTGCCCCTGAGCCCCTTGGAAGACAAGTGCACGTACAGTAAGTACAATGCCAAGTCTGAACCAGCACAACTGAACCTGACCTAATGTGTCCCACTGGGTGGCAAGATAAATTAACTCAGTCTTGGTACTGGAGTAATTCACACATCTCCTGATGGCTCTCGGTCTGCTACTACTAAAAGCACAGGTTAAGTGGTCTTCAGCAGCACACAGAGACAGCCTGGTGGTGCACACCTGGGAAAAACAAGCGAGCTGTTACAGTGAGAGCTAATGTGTTAAAGATCTGACTTCAGACTTGGGAGAAGAGGTAGTTCTACCTCAGTGTAACTGTTGTTTTAGTAAAACAAACACTTTTTTACCTAAGGCAACATGACTTCAGGGAAAACAAGAACACAATGCTTTATAGATAAAAATACTTCATATTCCACATGCAATGCTGAAGTGTTCCAAAGCCTAAATATACAACTTTAGAGTATTTAAGTGGGAAAGCTGAGTAGGCAATAACTTCTGACTTGGGTATAATCTTTTGCATTGTAAAATGCTGACTCCTCTATACTGTTTAAAGAAAATGTTAGAAGAAAGGTATAGTAATAAAGTCACTGAAAAGGGTACTTTTGGACATTATCCATGAAGAAAAGATTGAACATGATAAACTATAACCTTGCAAATTTCCTTTGTGCAATTAGTGGACCACTAGATATTTTATTACCCACTGCCTGTAATGTGTGTATTAACAAAATGCATTTTGTTTATAAATACATTATTTACATGGTGGCCTCAAGATAGTGATATATTTGATAAATTTGATATACACTTTCCATTATGAAATAGCTTTTAATTGTCAATTACTAAGGCTGTCAGATTTTCTGCAAACTTGACATAGTTGGTAACAAATTTGTTTGTTAAGAAGGTAATTCCAATACATAGATGCCATTCATATACCTTGAATTAATTTAAATTACATTTTCTAGCCATCTAAATAAGAAGATTCTGGTTACTTCCTAATAGAACTAGGGGCTTTAATACTGTTTCTGACTAGTTAACACAATTACATGACATTGCACGTGGACTTTATGATCTGGGAGTTCCCTTCCAGCTCTGTAAGGAAATGGTACTGCTGACAGGCTAAGAAATCTTAGTCTGCACTTTTTTGTCAGCTGACAGGCAACAATAATGCTACCTTTGAAATCCTGATAGAAAATTGTAGGTAAAAATAATTTAAACAAATGCATCATGAAATACATCATGGGGATATTGACAGCTGACTTTGCTAGTCTTTTTAGGACAAAATGTAAGCAGCTTTATAAAATGATTCTTTCTTTCTTACTTTGCCTACATGGAAACCAGTTTTTATACTCTTTGCCCAAAGGAAAAATATTGTAGCTCCAAAAGCGTGATCCTAGTTTTTATGCTGCTCCATTTTGCTTCATTTCTGTAGAATGCTGAATACCTCTCTAGAGAACTGACATCAAAAAGCCTCGAGCACACAGTAGAGCTCGTAGCATAACAACTAATTGCACATCAGCTGGGCACAGCAAGCACTGGTTACCGAGTACTGTTAATACATCATAGTAAATAGCGTCACTTAACTTAAACTTAGTTAAGAAAGGCAAGATATTTCAGCTAGGAACATGGGCAGATAAGAGGAATGCTCAGACAGTTACACCTGCTCAGCTGCTGGGTGCTTCCAGAGTAAACCATTGGACCTTGATCATATTTCCATCCTAAACCTATCAGCCACTTTTTATGGCAAATAAAATAGGAAAGGTTAAATGATCTGATATACGGCTATCCTGCAAAACTCTGAAGTGGTGTAAATAATCTACGTGCTCACGCACATACAGATGACTTGCTAATTCTTCCCAGAAATTTCCACCTCTAGAGTGAAACTAATAGAACTAAATAACAGAATCACAAAATGGTTTGGGGAGGGAACTTAAAGGTCACCTAGAACCCCCTTATCCTTCTCTGCAGGGCTGGAGAATATTCTAGTGTATCTCATACACTTTTGTGCAAAAGTCAGATATTCTTCCTTAAACAACTAATGAAAGTGGGTTTTGCTTATCTGACTCATTTCCCACTGAAGCTTATTAAATAATATTCATATTTTCTACTCTGCTGACTGAGCTGAAGGGCGATAAACCTTCTGGTGACTGGTGGTGTTAAGCAGCCAGAGTACGTAACATTTTCAGCTGCTCCACACAGAGCCATTAAGGAACATCTGCCTATGCTGCTTCTTGTACAAAAAGAGCATGCTTGCTCCCACTTGACGTTTCTTTCCCCTGCAGATGAAAAAAAAGGGTTTACTGTGTTTCACCAGCAATTAACTTTTCCCTGCATTGGTACTCTGTTCCTCCATTTAGACCCACAGGATTCAACATACGCAGAATTCTCACCAGACTGCTTGATTTTTTAAAAAATAAAAATCTATTTAACAGAAATACTACAACTTAAAATGTGTTCCTTACAACACAGCTCCCAAATTCCCAATAAAGAGTCACATGAACCCCTAGAGAAAATGAGTAACTATCTCTCCTCATTAAAAATATTCCTCCGTTGGTCTCCAAGAATTTGTCTCTAAGAAGGAAACAGAACTTTTTTGTGACTTAGAGAGCTCTCTGACAACCAGATAAGGTCACCATCCTAGTTATTCATACTAGGCTTGGTTCCAGAAGTGCAGTCTAGAACATGAGGTTTGCCTGAGCCCCACTGCAGAGGTTTGAAAAGAAGCCTGAATATCATGGATATCTGTACTGTCCCTAGTGCTTGCCAGCTCTGTCCAGGCTGCCTTTTCACTGAAAGCTGATCCACTCTCCTAAGCACTCTTCTTCAAAAGCTCACTTGCATTCCTCGTCCTATCTCAAGTGAAAAGAACTGTCCTGAGAACCTGTAAGCAGATGAAAATCCTGTAATAGCCAGTGGATATTAGAAACCCATAGCCTGAGGCAGCAGGGAGCCCAATGCTTCTTGTAAAATTCACCACATATTTTAAACTCCATGTTATTGCTAAACATATTGGAAATACAAGGAATTGGCATGCACAAAAGAGTATACCAAGGGTGCAGTGTTTGATGGAGACTACATCACTGGCACGAAGTTGTGCATTCTGCTATAATCATGAAAATGTACCAGCATAAGTCCCTATTAATTCAAATATTACAGAAAGTTATCCACCAAACAAGTGTGTCACCTGTGTATGTGAATGACAACTACGGATGGGCATTCCCATCTGGAAGCAGAACTTTTCTGTTTGAATTTTTTTACTTTTTAAATCTCATGAGTTATCTTCTGAAAACTCAAAGCCAAGTTCATTGGGAAATAGCTGCAAAGTAACCTGATTTTAATGTCAAAAGCCAGAAGACCCAGACATCTCTCATCCAAAGTCACTAATATTACCAGGTCTTGTACATTTTTTACTTGCATTAAAAACTTCAGGTTTTAATTTGTAATTTCTTTTTTAGAATATGTTTTTAAAACAAAACCTGGTGAGTCTCATATTCATTTAGTACCATGAGCTAATGCTTTAAAAGAATAAACTTAACTGCACAATGAACAATAAAATCCTGCCATGTTTCCATAAGTGTACTTCAAATGTGGGAAGCCAGATGTTTAATGGTAAACAAGAGTCTGTTGCTAATTCTGCTGTGAATTGTAAAAGCCACCTTACTTTTTTGGAGGGAGAGTAGGAGGAGGGGGGAAAGTAAGAACCTGACTGAGCTTATAAATATGCCATACTGAATACATAGTTTTTCCACATTGTACTTCTCTTCATCTGCGAAATCCAAGTCACCCCTCAAGTCAGTTCTGCTTATAAAAGACTCCAATTCCATTACTTGGTGATTAAAATTATTTATTTTCACACTTTCAAACAGATTCATTTTCCTCACTTTCAGTTTAGTGGATAGCTATTCCAATACAGGAGTACTACCACTGAGTATTACCATCTGACTTCTGCACTTTTAATTTCAGACTTCCAAGCACTGAGACCCTTTTCAAGGACAGACGGGTACTGGCAGGGCAGAATGGAGCAGGCGTGATGCAGGCTGCGTTGAACACCTTGAACATGCAACAGAACAAATGTGCTTGGTGAAATGTCAACAGTGGTAAGAGTCAGTCTTTGAAAAGGAGGGCCAGGCTTCTAAAAAACTCATAAATGGCCTCCATATGAGCTACAAAAAGCAGTGGTTTGCCACCTGAAGCAGATTTTCTGGAGGTTTGTATTTTTACCACTACAGCCAGAAAGGTGCAGAACAGAAAAAGCACTACATGACTGAAGGTGCGAAAATTTGCTGTATTCTACCTCTCAAAAAGCAGAAACTGCAGGACAGTAAAATGAGAGTTGCTTTCAAGACCTCTGTGTCCTGATTACTTATGGAGGTTCCCAATACCAACAAACATTGTACCATGTCATCGGCAGTTCATGCTGCTGATAGAAACCATCACCTCACCCAGCTTGGTTCTGCTACTGATGCCTCTGCATGCTGCTCCTTTGCCTTTGAGTAGGAGGCAGCCACCTCTGACTATGTAACAGAAACAGAATGCAAAGCAGCCTCTGTATCACACACCTAATTTAAACATTTTGTATTAATTTCTCCTTCTGCCACAAGGCAGAGTGGATGAATACAATCAGAGAATGGTTTGGGCTGGAAGGACCTAAAGATCACCCAGTTCCAGCCCCCTGCCATGGGCAGAGACACCTCCACCAGACCAGGTTGCTCAATGTCCCATGCAGCCTGGCCTTGAGCACCTCCAGGGATGGGGCATCCACAGCTTCTCTGGACAACATATGCCAGTGCCTTGCAGCCCTCATAGGAATGAATTTCTTCAAAATATCTAAACTAAACCTACCCTCTTTTAGTGCACATTGCTGGCTCATGTCGAGCTTCTCATCAACCAACACCCTCAGGTCCTTCTCCTCGGAGCTGCTCTCAATCCATTCTCTGCCCTGCCTGTGTTTGTGCTTGGAATTGCCCTGGTGCAGGCATTTGGCCTTGTTGAACCTCGTGAGGTTTGCACAGGCCCACCTCTCCAACCTGCCCAGGTCCCTCTGGATGGCATCCCTTCCCTTTAGTGTGTCAACCACACCACACAGCTGGGTGTCATCAGTAAAATTGCTGAGGATGCACTCAGTCCCACTGTCCATGTGGAGATTATTCTTTCCCCATCAATTACATTCTGTCATTGCTGGGACAGAAAGTTGTCATTGTATAACAGATAGGAGTACATCATACTATTAGAAAAAGGACAAGAGCACTATGAGCAAATTAAAACTAAGAATGAATTCATTATGGTTATCCCAACTGTAACAGAAAAGAACTGAGAGTGATTTGAAAGGGAGCTCTCAAAGCTCCTAGGCCAAAATGGATTATAACACATTTTTCATATACCCATTTTTCTGCTAATGCAATCTCAGATTTTACTTCATAGCTGTTTGCTGTTGGTATAGCAATAGTATACTCAGAGTATAGAAAAGAAAGTGTATGATTAAAATTCAAATCCTGCCCCAAGTTCTCTGTAATCATGGTGTTAAAGCAGAGAAAATTGGTTCTTGAAAAGCCACATTCTAAAACAGAATGATTTGCTTTTCAGAAATACTTTTCTGAGTTTCAAGTATAAAACAACTTTATTTCAGATGACTTAAAAGTATCCAGATGGGGACTTCTATTAAAAGTAGAAATTACCCCACCCACCTTTTAACAGTAGAAATTCATCAGGAACATATCATTTGATGAAAGCCTTCCTAAGATTTTCCAGAAACCTTTGTACTGAGGTAAAATTTTTGCCTTTCTGCTGCGAAAATAGCTCTCAAAGTTTTTCTCCCCCAACTCTAAGCCTATCTTTATAAAGTAATCTAATAGTTTTTTATATGGAATGAGGTATTCTTTCTCTCAAGAGCTGAGATTAGAGAGACTTTGAAAAGAATCATGATATATAAAAAGGAAGGCACAGAGATCTCTACAGAATATGAATTCAGCTTGTGGAGTTGAAAAGTTGAAGAAGGGTTTCTTTGCACAGATCCCATCAATATGCTCTAGGTCAGATGTTGAGAAATGGATTACTCAGAAAGAGGGACCTGGTAATTCCTCAGCTCTTCTAATCTGAAGTATAATCAGCTTCCAATTAGCACAAGAGACACAGTTATTACTTTTTTGTTGGAAAAGGGAATAGTTTTTTTTGTTTGTTTGTTTGTTTTTTTTAAGTGGTACTTATGGTCAAATTTTACTTAATATCAATCTAAGATAGCAACTGAATACCAGAGACCAAGAAATTTAGGAAAATCATAATCTGATTTACAGACATCTTTCCATGCACATTTCACTCTGTTTGAGGAATTGGGAATGGTATTAATAAACAGAAAGTGCTTCTCTCTAAGAATAATAAAAAAATATATTGTAATGTACTTGGACAGTTAGCTTACAATTACAGCAGAATCAACACCTGCCTTAAAGAGTAATGTGTGTGTGCATCTGTGGGCTAAAAGTAAGGATCAAACTGTTTATGGTGCTCTTATAGAAACATACAACCAAAGCACTGGTAAGTAAGCATGGGCATAGGTACAGTAGAGTAAGTATATACAGTTAGTACATGTGTATGCTTAGGTAGCTCTTGTCTATGTATAATTCTTGATATAAATTATCATCTATAGTCATCATTAGATGAGAACAATGGCATTTGTTCTATCAAGCCATCCTAACTCAAACATTTTAATGATTTCCTCTTGTTTGACCTGCATTTATAGTCACTGTTTTTGCATTGCAAAAATGCAGTAAAGATACAGAACATGTAAAAGCGAGGTTAATAAACCAAGGTAATAGCTTTTTCTCACTAACAAAGGTGAAACATAAAAACAGCTTAAAAGGTAACTGTCACCTGCTACAGATTTTCTTTTTTTTTTTTTTTTTTAAGAAAAAAATATTCAAACATTTTTTAGTGTAGCTTGGTAGTGACTGAAAGTTTTAGTACCATATATTATGTCATCTAGTTCTGTCTTCTCCAACTCTTGTCTTTTACTAAGGTCATTTAATGAGTTTCCGTTTATGCACATCAGTTACAATTAAGCACGAGACAAGAAGTAATACTCTTTAGCACCACAGTTTGGCTGCAGCTTTGCAACAAAATCACATGAGGATCTATAAAATACAGGTGAAATGACGTTTTGGTAATTCCAGGAAAAAGCCCCTAAGGTCAATTCATCTGAGCAGACTGCAGACATGAAGACAAACCCTATGTCTTTGCATAGCCTGAACTCTTCTACCTGTTGCTCCCCCCTAATAAGAGCTGTTGAGTGTGAAACCCAGGTCGCCAGCCACATAGACAACCCGCTAAAGCTGTTCTGTAGCACCTGCAGGGAACTGTTGGAAGCAAAGTTTGTGCACAGGATGCTCTCAGGAAGCACCTTACAGGAGAGCGGCGCTTTCCTTGCCCTCCTCCCAGGCAGGGGCCACGGGCAGAGGCAGCTCCAAGCCTGGGCTGGGGCAGCCTCACCTCGCTGGGAAGGCTGCCAGGGGCAGACCTACCTTGGTGAGCTGGGCAATCTTCTTGCACATTTTCATGTGAATTTCCTTATTGCAGCCTTCCGCCGAGCTGCTGCGAAGGGCTTTAGATCCATTGCAAGTCCCGGGCTGATGAAGCTTGTTTATGCCGGAGGCCATTAGGCTGGAAATATTTTAATCAAGTCCGTTTGTGTATGCTCTGGGCAGCGTGAGCCTGTCCTCGCTGCTCGCCTCCCCACACTCAAACCCCTGCAGCACTGGAGGAACTTCAGCCCCAAACAGGGCAAGCTGCAGCAGCTGCTTCTCTCCCTTCTGTGCAGATGTCCCAGTCCTTCAGCAAAACACCCAGGCGAGGAGGCAGAGAACAGCATGTGCAAGCCTTCCTGATCGTGGCGTGTTATTTATTTTTTTTCCTCCCCTTCTTTTCAAATGGTTGAGCTTCCGCCAGGAGAAGATGCCAGCGGCTGGATGCTACAAATTCCCCACAGGATACGCTGAGCCAGCGGCACAGATGTTGCTGGGGATCTAATAAGAGAGATTGTCTGCAGATTAAATCATGTTGCCTTCCTGGACTGCTGAAGGATCGCAGGGGTCGTCAGAGGAGGATTATAGCTCCTTTCACAAGCTCTGCTATTTTGGCAGTGCTCTCAAAGTCCAGATGGACCAATAAAGTGATGAAGGAAAGCTAGTTCAATTTTTGCTGCTCTGCTGAAAGCAGAACGAAGCAGTTCTGCCACCTCAAACACAGCTGAGCCCCGGAAAGGTGTCCCGGAGCCGCTCAGCCTGCTTTATCCAGAGACTGGCCAGTTCCCCTCAGATGCACTAAACACATTGGAAAGAAGCCTGAAGAAAATGGACAATATTGCTGGGCTCTTTTTCTTCATCTGCAGCTACTTATTCTCTTCAAAAAGACCACACTTCAAAATGTAAAAATAAATAGGTTAGAGCACAGCAAAAGCAGGAAAAAGGCATAAAAAAGGCAAGCTATTAAAATGCGACTTTTTTTTTTAAATGGTTCAGTAAAGTGTTGTGAAAGAAGGAAACGCTTACTGGACATGTTTAAACAAGCCCAGGAGACAGCAGGAGGAGGAGGAGGAGAAAGCAAAGTAGGGGGAAAACAGAGGTGGAGAAGAAAAAGGAGAATGAACAGGTAGGAGAAGCTGAGAGCTGCTCAACACCCTGCGATGTGTCACCACAGCCAGTGCAAGGGACCCCAGAGAGTAAGCCCCATCTCTGCCCAGATAGGTACAGAGGGAACAGAGCTGCTTCTTCCCCCTGTCCCACGCAGGTACTGCGGCTTCCCCGGCCCCCTCTCACCTCCTGGCAGCACTTCCTGTCCTTCTCCAGCTAGAAGCTTCCACTTTGCTTGCCGTGGCTTTGAAAAAGAGCTTCTTGTGCTCAGAGTTGGGAAGGAGAATTATCCAGTGTCAGCTAAGGGCAGAGCAAAAGGAATCTGCAGAAAAAGGGAAATCCTCGATGAGGACAAAAAGGGATAAGGTCCTGTTAAGAATAAGCAGTTCAAGAGGAAACAGATTGGGCAGAAGAAGAATGCCTCCAGGCAGCAGGGGGGAGAGGGAGGAGTGAGAAGATGTAAGAAGAGAAGATCTTGGGACAGAGAAACCAAACCCTTTAACTGCTGGGAGAAAAAGAGGGACTCCAAAGCTTTGGAGGCAGATCTTCACTCCAGGAGTGAGAGTGAAGACTGACTGAGAAACTTGCAGAAAGAAAACACCAGGGAGGAAAATGAAGATGGTCACAACTGATGCTAGATACTAAGCAGGGAAGAGAATTTAGCCCAGAAAAAAACATTACTAAGAAAAGATAAGAAACAATCTTTGCACAAAGTAATACCTAAGTGTGGTATCTTCATTAATTGGCATTAGTGTCTGAGATGCTGCTGCCTGGGACTGGAACTTTTTCTGTGACTATGGCATAAGGACACTCCATTGTCAGTTGCCTGGTATCTAATAAAGATGTGCACACACAAAAGTTCAACTCTGCCAATGTATGGTTTTATTATCGTCTCTACATGGTCACTGACTTGAGGAAAAAGAAGGCAGGAACTTAATTATATACATAATTTTGATAAAATTGGCAAGCTTATTAGGACAATCAAGAGAACACAAAGGGCTAGCACTGTTTCCTAGCTACCTTGTTTCCTCAGAAAAAGAACAAAATTGAATGAAAATAGAACGCTATTAAGATAAATGCAAAGGGTTTTAAAAATACTTGCAATAAGTTACCTGTATTACAACTCTAATACAGAGATAGCAATTTTTATTTTTATTTTTATTTATTATTATTTTTATTTTTTTCCCCTGAACAGCAGGGTAGTACATCGCTGGACCTGAATGCATGCCTGGATGGAGACTTGAGACACTTTCACTGGCAGACAGATGAGGAGCACAGAACTTCAGGTACACTGGGAAAGCAATAAACAACAGGTTATTTTCAGATAGTCCATTAATATGTTTTGGGGGATTAGAAGGAAAAGCTTGAGGCTTTGGTACAAGATGGTGTTTTAGCAGGACATAACTGGTCACTGATAAATTATTCTTATTCTGAGTCCAGACAAGAGTTGTCAGCTAACAGCTCAAACATTGGAAAAGCTTTGGTCAGACCTTATGCACCAAAAAATGCAACCAGAAAACATAACTTCACAGGAAGCTCAAGGTTTCATTAGTTCTGCTACTCAGGAAAACACTTGATTTCAGTAACAGAATTTCAGCAGAGATTTTAAATGAGAATTTGACTTATTTTATTTTCTTTTAATTGAATCTAGGGGTTGCCTGTGGATAAGAAGACAAAGCAAGAACATCACAAAGGGTAATTTAAGCAGGTACTATACAAAAGTGGATTTTAAGTGAACCATGTGAGCACATAAGTGGATGAGAAAAATGTTCTTGAACTTGGAGCTGTACAAGGCGAAGATGCAGTTTAAAATACAAATGAGAACAGTCTAAACAGAAAACACACATGCATACACAATTCTGCTCGAATTATTATTGTTGCATTTGTTATACATAAATTATGAAAGAGAAGGTAGTTATGGCACTATAGTCTTCAAGTCTGTTAGCAACTGTACACAGGTTTATAGCTTTGCTGCTCAAGTGCGTTAATTCATTTTTTTATTAACAAAATTGTGTCATATGAATAGAAGACTATATGCCTTCCACTTTCAGTACCTGCTGCTTGTTCAATATGCAGACTACACTACAGCTTCTGTAAGTTTTATATCCTCCTTTGCAGTCCTCCTAACTCAACTGACTGTGGTGTGCATACTGAAGCTTAGAGATGTTTGTTCCACAAGCTTTAGTCTCCTCATCCTTAGCATTTGGAACAACACAGCACGTGGACTATCACTACATGTGAGTATGTTCTTTCCCTTACTTTGATGGAGGACTGAGACATTGTTACATAGTAAAAATTAGATATTCTGTTCATCACATTCTCCCAAAATTTGTCCGGTCTGTTTTTTTGTTGTTGTTGTTTGTTTGTTTTTTGATAATGTAGTATTGAAGGATTTTTTACTGTTCTCAGTCAGTGTAGAAGTCAACAGGACTTCTGGTGAGTTCTCCTTCTTTGTAGGAGAACAAAAAAATAAATAAATTATCCTTCCATAATATTTGTATACTACCTTTTTCCCTCTGTCACAAAGAAAAGAAACTTAGAAAAAAACCTGCACTCGAAGTTAAGTAACTTTTGAGTTCTTATCCTTTTACCATGGTACCAAAGCAATCTGTTATTGCCTGGTTAGCATAATAGCACTTGTTCTTGTCACACATTTAGTCTATAGAAGTGACTCATGTCAGAAACAATCTCTGGCAGCTGATCACTTAATGTCAGTAAAGACATCAAAGTCAGTAAAAAGCCTCTAAGTCAACATCATCAGGGTCAACAAATGGGAGAAGGTGCAATTCTAGGTACGATTACAAAATCCTTGCCACCAAGCAAATTAGCTTTCTGCTTACATGACTGAAACAAATGGCTGGAAAGCTTTCATAGTACCATCTTTCAAATTCTTAATGATTTAAACATCAATACAATTAAAATAAGGTGTGACCCACCATCAAATTCACCCATTTTATCCTCGCTATCTCAACTGAAACATAAGTCCATCAATCCAGCATTATTTATACCTACAGAAAAAAATGTGTAGGATACACAAGGTAAGACTAGCTGCTATTAAAATGGCCACAATTCATGAATTCTAAGACACAAAGAAGATACTTCTGCTGCAAATGTTTAATGCATAAGCATTGTCCTTAGTTTAGTGTATTGCAAACAGCTTTCCCAAAGCACAATTAATACAGAGCCCAATTCTTCCACTATTTATTTGAATACCAGTTCCACTGAAGCCAGTGGGATTTTTTTTTTAATTTATTTATGAGGGCAAAATTAAACTGATCCCCCAGATTAGACTCTACTGATGTTTTCCAGCCCAATAAAATCTCCATTTGAAAATGGTGTAACAATACAGATAGTCATTAACTGTCATGGTAGATTTCAAATGGCAAAGCCCTATCAGTAAAACAGATTTACAACTTCTCAAGTCAGTGTCTCAACAAAGGAAGATGCATCCCTAAGTGAAATGCTAATTTAACTCATAGATCACTAGTCTCGTTATTGATCTCCATTTAAATTCATTTTGATCATGGACTACCTTTTTGATTTCAGTATAGAATTAAGGGACTGTTTTTTTTTTCCTTCTTACAGAAGAAAAGAAAGAAAGAAAAAAAAAAAAACAAAACACCGGAAAGAGGAATAAGAAGTGGTCAGAAGATCCATCAGAACAGCTATCCTCCCCACCTAGTTCATTATCCTGCTTCTAGTAAAGCTTGTTTAGGGGTTGAAAGCCAGAAAAAGGACAAGCATAAAGAGATCCTGTCACTAGTATATCCTGGGTAATTACAATGATGGGATTATGTAACTATTTTACAATTTTCCTTTCCTCCCCCTTCATAAGGCAAACAGGATTTGAGAGTCCAATTCAAAACTCATCCGAAGTGGGGCTGATTTCCTCATTGACTAAAAATAGTAACTATTTGAGAACTCGTATGCAATTTTATAGCTGCCTTACACACACATTTTGGAGGAATGTGGCATACAGAATCTCTGATTACTACTGCATAATGATGGCCCTATTATGGATGAAGTATTCCTGTGCTTATACTTTAGTATGGAAGCTGGAACCAACCAGATGGAACAGTTATAAAAGCCCTGGAACACAAACTAAATGGGATAGCAACAACTCTCTTTTTTTAACCTGCTTTTTACCCAGTGACTTACAAGTGAAATTACCACAAAGTGAACGGCATGCAGCAAGTTTTGCTCACTGGCGCTGTGTATCTGTTCACATAACAGGACTGACAAAGGAAAGAGAAAGGCTCTTGAGCAGTGCCATCAGAAGAGACGGATACAGTCAGAAAGAGACAGCATTAACAGATGAGATCACTACTTGGAAGGACAAGGCGAGAATCTTCAGCATGCTTCCCTCCAAAGCCTGCAGCAGCATCCAAGATCTGATTGTCATCATTGCTTTCCTTTTCAGTTAGGTCTGTGAGCTCCTCCTGGCCTGATCTGCTCAACCCCCCTCGGCACTGCAAGACTGGGCCCAAGCTGGTATAGTCACTACCTTCATGCTTGTCCTGCCCTGCCTCAGCTCCTCATCCCTCTGGAAGCAGCTGGCTCTCACTGAGTCCTGACATTTATTTCAGACCAGGACTGGAGTCCCAGGGCTGAGCTGAAATGAGGTTACCAGGACCCATGGGCAAAGCCTGGAAACCCCAGGGAGGCTGCTCAGGGGCCATTAAGGCTTAATAGCACACTCAGGGCTCTGAAACATGACCTGCAAAAACTCTGACAGCAAATCCTTCCACCAGTTAAACAAAGTAAGTAGCTATTATCACAAGAAGATAGTTACACTTCATGGAAATCTGGATTGCTGTGGCATATTTACCTGAAAGCCAGTATGTCTAACCAGGTTAGACTTCAATTTGTCACAACAGAAGCTTGACTTCCATTTCAATCTAGAAACACAAAGCCTAGCAGAAATATTTAAAGCAGACTGAAGAAATAAATCTCACATCCTGGATGAAATCGATCATAAGGGACTGCAAGGTATTCACAGGGGAAAATCTCCATCTGTAGATCTGAGATGCAGGCAGACACAACTCGATTGCTAAATGTGAACCAAAAGTAATACAGTTTGCATTATTAGTTTCACTTAAAATAAAAGTCCTGGGTTTTTAAAGTCACAAGAATCACAAAGTTTTACTTGTTCTCTTCCCATTTCAATGCTCTTCTTCATAAACAGACTACTGTGGTGGAAAAAAAGCTGGATGAATTTAATTTTCCAGCACAAATATCTTAAATAGAAATATGATTACACATCATATTTTTCCCAGAAAATATGAATTTAAAAATAAATAAACAAAAACTCACTGAGGATTCACTGTTGATTACAGTGTTTTTGTAGGCTGTTTCTCTAATTAAAAAAAAAGTAGACACAGATGTTTTAACAAATATGACTCTATGTAACTAATATACTTGAACATATAGAATCCATTTCCTGCTCTCTAGGAGCAGAATGGGATTAGTCCAGATCCACAGGTTTACCAATTAATAGAAAATACAAATGACTCGTCTTTAAAAAGTAGGTAGCTGTTGAATATATGGAAATGTATGGTAGTATGATGTCTGAAAAATCTCCCTGCTACATGTATAAGTGATTTTTTTTTTCTTGCTGCCTCTGTCCATTCTCCACAAATAGCTCATATAACCCATAATCCTTGACACATTTGTAAATGGAAAATCATTCCATTATTTTGTTGATAAAAATCTACTAAATACTGTGACGATTCAGATATGAAACAATACTGACCCCTAGTGTTCATCTATTTTTTTCCTCAGAAAACAAAACAAAACACAAACACAAAACCAATACTTCTTCAGCATGGTTTCTGCCTATTTGACCCGCTTTCACTCATAATGGTATGTCACCCGTCCTTACTAAATAACTATTGTCACTTGAGGTTATTAGACACGTTTTTATAAGCCTAAACACAGATAAACTACCCTAAGTTCCTAGGGCTCACAGTGAACAACTTATGTCCACATTTTTGAATGTTGTCTCTAATTAGGAAGTGCTCAGAATGTTTCCACCCGACTCATCATACACTGCACCTTGCTTCTTGTAAAGTATCCCCCCCTCTCACAGCACGTTCTGTAACCATGTCTCTGGAGTTTCAGCTTATTTGACCTTTCCCTTAATGAGATACAGAATTTATTCATACTTCAATGGATACAGTAGGTTTATGACAAATGCTTGAAAATGCAGGGGAAAATTTACACTAGAAAAGATGTAATCTGGAAGAACACAAATATTCTTTCCAACAAGGCAGCTACAACTCTTGTAATTTCTGCCCCCTTACAAATGACACAAAACAGAACGATGTTTCAGTAAGAAAGGGTTTTTATTGCTTTTAGACACAGGCAGAGCTTGGCTTGCTACCCCACTTGCTTTGGTCTAAGGCTCCCAATGAGAAAAATGCAGCTATACACATCTTTCTGGGTGATTGCATCTGGAGAGGACTTTGGCAGAGTGCTGTGGGCAGTGCCAGGGTTTTGCAGACATATTCAGCTATTTGCATATACGTAGACCACTAAAACTAAACATTCGTCTCAGCTCTTAGTGTGTCCATACTCCCAAGATAACAAAATCACAGATACGTTGAGGTCAGAAGGGATCTCTGAAGAAATCTAGTTTAATCCCCGGGCCAAGCAGGATCACCAATGGCACACTGCGCAGGATGGCATCCAGGTGGGTTTTGAGTATCCCCAGAGAAGGAGACAGCACAACCTCTCTGGACAACCTGTTCCAGTCACCCTCACAGTAACGAAGTGCCCCCTCATATTCAGCCAGAAGCTCCTATGCTTCAGTTTGTGCCTTTTGCCTTTATGTCCTGTCACTGGGCTCAAATGAAAAGAGCCTGGTTCTATCTTCTTGACACCCTCCCCTCAGATATTTATACACATTGATGAAGTCTCCCCCCTGTCTTTTTTCCAGCCTGAACATGCCCAGTTCTCACAGCCTGTCGTCGCAGACAGGTGCTCAGGTCCCCTCATCACTTTCATAGCCCTCCTTTGGACTCACTCCAGTAGCTCTATACCTCATAGATCGCCCATCTCCTTTTAATTTCAGCCTTTATTGGCCCTTCGCTATAGAACAGCCACAAAGTGTGTGCCAGCACAGGCATAGAGCTCACCTCACGCCTTCCTAAAACGAGAAAATCCCAAACCCTGTAACCTAGCCACAACCCCAGCGGAAAGCAAGCGGTCACTCCCTCCACCAAACATCCTCACCCCCTCCCTCCGCCTGCCCTTAGCCTCAGACGATTTCTAGACCTCCTTTTCTGTACGCCTGTACCGCCCCCACGCAGCTCTACGCTCCCCACAAGATGGCGGCACACGGGTTGAGGCACGGCCCCGCCCGCCATTTCCCCGCCCGCCATTGGCCCGCCCGGCAGAGGCGCGGCGACGCGCAACACCCCCACCCCCCCCCCATACCCGGCGCCCCGCCCCTCAGGGCGCGCGTGCTCAGAGGCGAGCACGCGCGCGGAGCCGTGCACGCGCTGCCGGCTTTTCTCGCGAGAGCGGGCGGCGGCGGTCGCGCCGATTTTGAAGCTGGGGGCCGTTGGCGGGGAGCGCGCGCGGCGCCGGCGAGCGCTGAGGGGAGCCTGCGGGGAGCCTGCGGGGCCCTCCTGCCGCGTCCCCGCTCCGTGGGGAGCCTGGGGTAGGGACCGTGAGGGGAGATCCGGGCAGGGGCCGCAGCCGCAGCCATGGGAGCGGCGAAGAAGCCTTTGGAAGTGAAGGAAGCCTTTCAGCTGGCGCAGAAGCCGCACCAGAACCACGCCAAGCTCGTCGTGGCTTTGAGGAGCGCCTACGACCAGGTAGGGGGGCGGGCGGCGGAGGCTGAGGGGGAAGAAGTGGTGGAGGGGTGCCCTGGGGGGGCTCTCCAGCCTTGTCTCTCCTCAGCGTGCCGCAGAGGAGCCCTGCGGTTAAGGACGAGCCAGGACACGCAAGGCTGCTGTAGGGAGCCCATTTGGGGCGTGAATCTCCGAGTCGAGAGGGGAAGATGGGTCCCGAAGGCGCTCGGGGAGCGGGGAAGCGGGCGGGGTGACAGCGGGTGACAGGGACCCAGGGTGGCCGGCGGGGTCCCGACACTGCAGCAAGTGACCGGCAGCTCCGGGACGGAGCCTTGCGTGGAAACATACCGACACTGCGGCTGTTAAACCAGCCGAAATAATCCGTGTTGTTATACCCGAACCGATGCCGTCAGCGCTTTAAACACTTAAATGAACGGCGCCGACTATAAAACCGTTTTTTAAAGGCTGCTTTTGAAGGGTGAGCCTGGTAGTTACCGCTCGCTGTGGTTTGATTTTTTTTTTTTTTTTTTTTTTTCAGTTGGAAGATAAGGCAGACTTCCATGAAAAATTCATTCACTTCCTTAAGTATGCTATGATAATCTACAAACGGGAACCAGCGGTGGAGCAGCTGATCAATTTTGTGGCTAAATTTGTTACTTCCTTTTATCAACTGGAGGAAGGGGAGAGTAGTGAGGAAAGAGAAGATGATAACTTGCTTCTGAATTATGTGTTTAACTTTCTGCTTGAGGTACAGTAATACTATTATATCTTTAACATGACAGATTGAAACTGCACACGGTGAGGAAAACTTGCTCATTCTTATGGCGTTATCTACAAAGTGGAAACTTCAAAGTGAAAGAATGGAAAGGCTAGTGCTTTATGATTTACAAAACAAAAGCATGTACACACACAATACAAAAAAAAAAAGGGGAGGGGAAAAGAACACCAAACTGCCCACCCCCCCATTACTCCCCCCGGCAAAACAGATCTTAAAAGTTAACCCTCTGGGAAAATATGGATTGTTTTCTTATTTGGCAGTCAGGTGTGTGATTAAAGGCTTTACTGTGGGCGCATGTATAAGCGTGAAATTAATTTATATTGCTTCACTGACAAGTAAAAATATCGCAAGATTTTTCGCATAGGTGTGAGCGGCATAGGTATTATTAATCTCTGCTTATTGCAAGAGTTATATGTAGAAAGAAGACCACTAGTTCCAATAGCATGAAAGCACAAATAGAGTTATTTTTTAAGCTATTGTTTTGACACAGAAAAATTGGTAATGCTAACATCACTAGTTGTTGTTATTGTTTTCTTTTTCTTTTAATGTTTTATGGAGACAGAGGATTAAGTTAGCTTGTGTAGTGGAGTTTACACTGAGTGGTGAGCATGTTTCTTCCTTTGTGAAGGCATTGCTAGTTATGTAAAATACTGTTGTTACATGTGGTGGGCCATAAATGTTTTTCTGTGCTCTGAATTTTTTTAATCTTATTAAAATAGGAAGGGTTTTTTGAAACATAGAAATACATATTTAACGTTATACATAGAATGTTACCTTCTTATATTAATAACCTTGTAATGGAAATGTAAGAAACATGGTTATAAGTATACTTTCTTGTGTTTTCCTCCCTCCCCACTCTGCTCCGTTTCCCCCTAGTCTCACAATGCAAACAGCCATGCAGTTAGGTTTCGAACATGCCAGCTTGTTAATAAGCTTTTGGGAAGTATGCCAGAGAATGCTCAGATTGACGATGATTTATTTGATAAAATTAATGAAGCTATGATGATTAGACTTAAAGATAAGTTTTCGAATGTGAGAATTCAAGCTGTCTTGGCCCTGTCGAGACTTCAAGACCCTAAGGATGAAAACTGTCCTGTTGTTAATAGTAAGTAGTATTGTTTATTTTCTTTTTTTTAAGAAGAACACTTTTTGATTTACATTAATTTACTTTAAAACGTTTTTTTTGAAACATTGAGTAAGCCATTCTTAGAGGCATTCTTCATGCAATTGTTAGTAAATAGTGGATCCTTGTGAGTGGAGGTTGTATTTACAAGAGTTGGGGTGTAAATCACACTGGGCTCAGACTTTTCTGTGAACTTTGTGGTTTTTGTGGGATAGGAAAGGTAATGGTGTGTGTTGCAAGTTGGGATGAAGACACAATGTGTTCTTGCTCTGTTCAGACCCTCAGAGTCTGCTGTTGACAATTAGTTGATCTGAATTTGTATGAAAACACCTAGAGGATTAGAAATGGTAATAGAATAGCTGATTTTTGTCCAAATGATGGCAGTCAGCTATATCAGAGAGGCAAAGTGGTTATTGGGATTGTTGACTTAAGTATGTTTAGCCCCTGACTCCTGTTGAGAGGAGTAATCTTGCTCGTGAATCGGTTTCTTTAAGAGGTTAGTACCTCTAGAACCCAGATTTCTTTATGCTGTTTTTGTGCCGTTTGTGGATTTCTTTTCTGGACGGTATGATTCTTGATAAGACCTACCTCCAGGGTCAGTGCTATGACTGTAGATTTGTAAAGTTAGAGTATGTTAGTTAGCTGGGTTCTTTTTGTTGTTAAAGTACCTTCTTTGAAATTGTTTTATAAATGTTTTGTTTAAGTTTCTTACTTAGGAATGTATAAATTTCATAGTGAATCAAAACAGTCCCAGAGCAAGAAGGAGAGTTCAAGTATTCTGTGACTTAAATTCTTTTGTTGCTTTTAACTTTTTGCCTGAAGAAGGGGTAAGAATATAACCAAAAGTATTGCAAGAGATATATACCTGAAGGAATTTAACAACACCTGCTCCTTTTTCTAAAGTATGTTCTGTTTTTCTGTAATGTGAATTCTTAAGTCTCTTACAAAAACTTATTACTATTTTACTTTCAGTTTACAACACATTGCTTGAAAATGATTCAAATTCAGAAGTGAGACGTGCAGTGCTGTCATGTATTGCTCCATCAGCAAGGACTTTGCCAAAAATTGTAGGCCGCACTATGGATGTAAAGGAAGCTGTCAGAAAGCTGGCATATGAGGTAAATTGCATCAATTATAATTAATTTCAAACAGTGGCTTAGGGAAAGGCTTTAAATCTTTTATCATGTTTCACTGGTTAAATGGTAATACCAGTTAAATAATTCATTTTCACTTACCAGAAAGGGGCGGGCGAGAGAATACTGATTAAATACAAGTTTTCAGGACTTGTGTGATAAAAATTACATTTCTGATAGAACTTGGCTCTTTAGGATCAGAAAGTAAAAAGTACATTATTCATAGTCTGCTATTTTCTACATACATGTTGGGATGTTTGCAAAGCAATTTTTCTTCTGTTGTTACGTAATAGGTAATTGAAGTGAGAAACAGCAGTGCTAGTGTAAAATACTTAATTTTTTGGTATCCCAATCACTCTTTGTTACCTGTGTTTACAAGTAGAGGTAAATGGCAAGAATGTATGCTGTCATATACATACATACTCCCCCCCCCATATATATATATATACATGTACATTTCTTGGTAAGGCACCTTAGAAATTGTAGGACAAGGTCTAACAAAATTTTCATTTTTTTCACATGCAACCTAATCCGTTCTTGCTTAACTTAGATTGTTTCTCCTTTAGTGGCCTTTAAGAAAAATACATACTGCAGTTATTTCATTGGTGGTATTAAGTGCTCTTGGACCTGTCTTCATATCCAGGTGTCGCACATGAGCTGAGTAGCCAAGCTTCTGAGCTATTTGTTAACTGCATTATATATTTTCTTCCACGAACTAGAATCTGTTTACTAGCTTATTGTCACAATCGCATTGCAGGCTTTTACTGCCTTGCATATTCTGTGGATGGATAAATCTGAGAGTTTAGACCCATGGGTAGCTCATGAATTCAGTTATTAAAATTTGTATAAATGTATTTTAATATCCATTTTTTTAAGGTTTTGGCAGAAAAAGTTCATGTGAAAGCTCTCTCAATAGCACAGAGAGTAAAATTGTTGCAACAAGGACTTAATGACAGATCTGGTAAGAGATCATCCTTTTTAAATATATTAATACAAATGTTTGACAGAATAGTTTCTGATGTAGTGGGGTTCATTTATGTGGAAGCTGTCATGACAGTAATAAGGAGCTCAAAGGGAGCCGTGAGATGTCAGGAAATGTTTAAGCGCAAGAAATTCTACTTTACAGCTTTTTGGTTTCCAGTCCTCTGATAGTGGATAAAACAGAAAAGGATTGCATTTTGCAAAAACTTGAAAGCTGCTGAGCTCTAAAGTACGACTGAATACTATAAAAATTGAAAGAAACAAAAGAACACTCCACAATGTAATTAAACACAGAAGTGGAAAAAATGTAATGAAGCATCTTTGTTTCAAAATACACTTAATTACGTACGTCTTTGACCACTATGTATATTAAAGAACTTAAATGTAACTAATATCTTTTTGAAATTCTTTTAAAATGTTTGCAATGTAATTTCAGAATTTTTCTCCATTTGTCATTTAACTATCTTGAATATTACTTCTTGCTCTTTTGATTGACCTTCATTCATTTCATCATGAAGCAGCTTTATTTGTGTTGATGTCTTCAGTGCTGTATCATTTTTATATAAAGAGCCATTCAGAACATGCCCACAATTGAGTGTACTGTTGTTGCCAAAACATCAAAAGGTCATGTGTGTCTGGCAGAGAATTAGACTTGCCTAGGTAGGAAGTGACTTTTTTTTTTTGCAACAGTAGTAATTATACACATCAGTTTCACAGTTTACTGAGTGTTACTGTGTTATACAGGTATTTTGTTTGGGAGGCCTGTACTAAGACCTGTTGGAATTTACTCTGAGAATTTTCCTTGTGTAGTAATATGCTGCTTGGGAATTTTGAGAGGTGTGGCCTAGGTGGGTATGCCCCTGGAGAACCAGACAGTACTATGGTCACTGGTAACCAGAGCTCTTAAAGGAGCATCACATGTGCATGTGTTCCGAGTAACCCTTCCTCCTGGCTAACCTGACATCATATCGTGTTCTTGATAGCAATGGTGGAGAGGATCAGCTGAGTGCTCTCTTATGCTGCATTGAGCTACACCTATTTTAAATTGTTTAAATTCTTATATTATTAGATGCTGTTAAGGAAGTAATGAAGAAGAAATTGCTTCAAGCCTGGTTACAGTTTACTGAAGGGGACGTGTTAGAATTGCTTCATCGACTGGATGTGGAAAACTGCCCAGAAGTGGCCATTCTAGTACTGAATGCTGTGTTTTCATTAATTCCACTTAATGACAATGTTCAGAACTGTAAAAATCTTGACAGCAGGTATGCGGATTGGTTTTCTTGATCTTGAAAGATGCATATTGTATATATATAAAAAAAAATAAAAATATTAAAGGTTATATCTGAATGGGGAGCAGAATAACTATTGCCTGTTATAAGGAGACTGATATTGTAGTGTAAGCTATGATGTATTCCTGGTGTTTGTGTCCTTAAGTGTTTAAACTAGGTTGAGTTCAAGAGGGGAGTAAATTCATCAACAAAGCAATTTCTACTACGAGCGATAGGACTTACTAATTCTTTTTTTTTTTTTTTTTTTTTTTTACTTCCCTGGGCTGTCTGTACAGCTTAAAGGCAATACTCTAGTTTACACCTGCAAAATTGTAATTTATTCTCTTAATCTGTGGTATTGAAGAGCCTCTCTCTCTCTCTCTCTCTCTCTCTCTAGTCTTCCTTGGCTTCCTTCTGTTCTTTTTTTGCTGGCCTAGGGACAGCACAGTCTGTGGCTGCTACCGTTATCCGTGTAGAGGTTGGAAAATCCATCAGAATACAGTTACTGATCTTTTTTCAGCCTTCTTTTGAGAGTATTTCAGTTGTACTACCAGAGCTTAACAGAGCTTTGAGGCTTGGTTTCCTATGTTTACTTTTGGTACAATTTGACTTTGTGAGCTCCTAAGCTGCAATGAAGATGTCTTGATAAATATTAAGAGCCATAAAGATAAAATGAAAGGGGAAAAAATGAATTGAAAACTATAGGGAAATTACTATGGGGAGCACAATGGTATGAGAAGAAATGGCTCGAGTTAATTGAAGAAACCAGAGTGGTATGGTTATTAACAGTGTTAGAAATCTTAGGTGGTAAATGATGTGTCCATGATCAAAAAGTGTTAACAAAAACTTATTCTGTGTTTTGGGGGGAAAAAAGCGTAATACCATCATGTGAAGTGTCTCACATTCTGTTGTAGTAGCTTATGACCAATATTTTGAAATCAGTAGATGCTAGATGCATTGTACCCCAAAGCTACAGATGCAGGTCTGTCTCTTTAAGTAGCACCAATAATGGGGGAAATAACTTCCTTACAGGAAGTTATTATAGTATAGTATATATTATATTGGAAATGTGCCAATATCTTAAGAAGTTTAAAAGAAAAATATATATAGTTATGGACTTCTCAGTCTGACTTTGAACCTCCACAAAACAATGCTTCCTTTCTAAAGGAAAGTATCTTGAAGAAATAGATCTGTTGGACTAATGACCTTTTGAGAAGCAGTGAAATTATTCAGCTTTTAATGAGGTTACTTGATTTATGCAAAATGTTTGGCAAGTTCTTGCATCATGCTTTTAACTACAGCTTGAAGTTTCATCCACATATTGCCAAGGTGGTTTTGTTTGTGTTGTGTGCTTTTTGTTTGGGGGGGTAGGTGGGGTGAGCAACCTAAAGGGAAAACAACATTTTTACTGATAGACTGCAAATAAGATGGGATTCTAGTGAATGATAAATGCTGAAGTGCCACTGACAGTGATATGCTGCGTGTTTGTGAGGTAGAATCAATGTACAATTTAATTTTCTGCTTCTGAAAACAAATAACACATGCTTAGCTTACAGTGGAAAAGTAGTGCCATTCTTACGAGTGATAAACTGAGGATAAACTTGCAGAGGATGTTGAGAAGCAGTTAATTACTTTTTGTGTTTGACATACTATAATTGCTACTGGAATGTTTTATGAAGATCTTCTGTTAAGAACAGAATAAACAATTCACAAAGATAAGCTGAAAAGTAATGCAGTTGTTGCATTTCTGCAGTTTAATGGGGCTTAGTTTTCCAGAATTGCAGAGACATAGCAATGCTTCATGGAGTTAGTTAGACCTAGGTGTATGCTTTTGGAGATCTGAAGGGCTGAGCGGAGTTTGTCTGCAAACAGAAAACCTTGATTTAAAATACTGAACATGAACGGCATCAATCTAAAACGCTAAAAAGTTCAATGCAGTCAGAGGTTCAAGTTGTTCTATGTCCTTATTTATGGAAGAAGTTATTTTTGTCTGTCTATTAGTACTTCTATAGAGAGCATCTCTGACAGGGTTTTATTTTCTGCTTAGGAAATTGTGAGTTTCTTTGCATTTATTGTCTTTGGTCATATTTTATTTCTCTCTCTGCATTTATTTATTTTATTGTTAAGAAAAGTGATTCCATTGGAAGACTTAACAGCTGAGAATGTGTTATATTGGAGATGTCTTTGTGAACATCTGAAATCAAAAGCTGAAGAAGGTGAAGATTTGCTAGAACAGATATTGCCAGAAACAGCAGTATATGCAGATTATTTATTAAGGTATGTTACATTTTAAATTTTTCTTGCATTCCACAAAAAATAGATATTTTTAAAAAAGAGAATGTTGAGTGCTTCAACTCCTCAGGTTTCCTCCAAAACAAAAATTCTGTTTGAACAGTCATTTCGGGGATTTTTAAAAAGATTTTTCTGAGAGGACTTACTTCTTTTAGACAAAAACTGTAAAAAGTAGAGTATTTCAAAATGGTTTTCTCATTACTTAATAATTATGAGCAAGATGGACTTCTAAATTGATTGCATATAATTCTTTGTCATTAAAGCTAATAGAATGATTGTTCTGTAATAAGCAGCTATTCTTTTGTCCATCAGTTAGTATGTAGGTTGCTGTATGTTTGGCAAAGAGCTTGCAGAAACTGACACGTTTTTCATTGCAGTAACTTGTGAAAATAAACAAAAATCTGGTTACTCTCCCCAGAAGTGTTTTTGAAACCAAAAGTCCATTCTCTTCTGTCTCCCTGCTCAAGCAGCCATGTTTCCCAAGAACTTAAGTTCTAAGGCAGTGAACGAGCCAATTGCAAATTTAACAAAGGAGCAACTGTGGATGTTTTGAGAAGTCAATCGTCTACCTAAGTGAAGAAAGGAAATTTTACTGTCTCAGTGGGATACTCATCTAGAAAAGTTTTCAGTCTTAATAAGCTCTGCTCAAATTTCATGAGTGTGGAGAATGCTGAGAAGTTTTAACTGAGGTATTACACTTGTAAAATGTAGAGTGAAGGTTCCAAAAGCAATTATAAATCAGTTCTGCTGAAGAATGTAGTACTTTGATAGATGTTTCCAATTTAATAATGCATATTCTCTTCTCTCTTCAGTAGGGTGGTAATATACTAATAGTACTCCTATGAATCATTGTTACTTTTCCACATTGAACGTGCTAATGTCTTTCATAAACACTTACTGTATAAAGTGTCTGTGCTTCTTTAATATAGAAATGTGGATGTGGTCCAGCGCGTAAAAGTTTTCTAGTTCATAATTAAAGTGTTCACAAAACATTTGCTCTCCAAACAAACAAAAAAGCTTGTTCCATCTAATCTTACTCCCTTTAAGGAAGAGACTGAGGAAGATTTATTAGGTTTGCTGGTACTTGGTTGTAGTATCAACTGTTAAACTGTTCATTGAGTAGTGCCAACAGTTGTTTCAATTAAGATTTATAGTTCTGGTGAAGTCTTTGATTTATTTGTACTGTGAAAGCATCAGGAGGAGCAAGAAACTGCAAGTCACTGACACCTAAGAACAAATACAGGATTGTATGCTTCGCTTAAGTATTTCATTATTATCTGTTGCAAATTACACTACTGTTAAATGATCAGCAACTGCTGCCTGTATTGTAATTTCAGCTGGTCTTAAATAGTAGCTATGTGCTAAGCTTTTTTCCTAATTCTGAAGAATTAAAAAAAATCACTAAACTTAGCTGTTGCTGAGAAATATATGCAGAACAAAGCATCTGTAAAAACAAGCATCTTTTTCAAAGCTCATATTTGTTTTTTATGTATTACATTATATCCAGCATCGAATGTGATACACTATATGACAATTGTCATACGCTTCAGGCTGGATTTTCTGAGCTTACACGCTCAAGTTAAGAGATAAAAATTTAAAGAACAGTGACTGTAGGAAAATGAATAAACAAGACAGTGATTACACTTTCTGTGCTGTGTGGCTGTGTGCATCTGACAACAGATTGTTGTTCTTCTGTGTTGGCATACTTGCTCAGATACATAATTTAAAAGATATATATTTTAGTGATTTTTTTTTCTTGTAGGCAATGTAACATTTCTGAACATGTATTTGTGGTGTGTTTTTTTCATTCCAACAGTGATTCTGAAGTAATTTATCTGTTCTGCTTCTATTCAGTTACATTCAAAGTATGCCAGTTCTTAGTGAAGAACAAAAAGAAGACTTCACTTGTTTCGAAAACCTGATGACAAAAGAATTTATAGGCCACCAACTGATTCATATTATAGGCTGCATGGATACCACTGAAGAGGGAGGAAGGTAAATTTAAATAGAAAATCTGTGTTGTTAGGCTTATGACACATGCCTGTGGACAGGCATAAAGTCTCTGTTGGGAAAATGACCTCATCAAATAGACAAAATATGGTTCTCTGATACTTGGGAAAAAAAGGCACTGTCTCTTTAATGGAATTGTTCCCCAAAGGGTGTGAAGTACTGCCTGCTTGCTTTTATGGAAAAATGAGGTTTAATGCATATATAACATTGTTTGGGGAGACCAAAATTGGTTGTTTTTGTAACATGTTCTTGAGATTATGAAGTTACAAGTCTGTTCATTTGGTATATCAAAAAAAAGAGGACATAAATGGATCATAGTCTCACAGATGACTTGTAGTAGGTAGCCTATGAGTTTCTTGAGTTTTAAGCCCCGTTTGCTAAAGCCTAGAAAGGTACAGATGTTTTAGATGTCAAGCTGAATTGGACTGTTAGCTGAGATGATGATCTTATAGTTTGAATGGCCTCTGCATGTGAAGTAGTAAAGGAATAAATTTGAAAGTTCATACCATCACATATGTTTTCAGAAAAATAGAAATTGTGATAGTACAAACATGGTAACAATGTTATACCCTCAGTGGAATTCATTCTGTGTAATGCCTGACTGTCAGGATAGTTTAATTTTTATTATTTTTTTCTTCTAAGTTTCCAGCCAGATAATTTCTGTGGAAGCGCATGCCATACTATTAATGCTTTCGCTGTTTTTTACTGGAATGGTCTTTCTTTCAACAATAGTCAGAACTGATTTAAAAAACAAACAAACAAAAAAAACCCAAAAAACGGCATTTTCTAATTGAGAGGTATCAGGTGAAATTGGGAGTGGATAAATACTACTAATTACAAAAGCACATTCAGCAATTAAATAGTTGTATAGAGAAGCTTCTCTTTTAATATATTCATAACACTAACTCAAAGTAGGTAAAATAATAGCTCTTAAATATCTTCAGTTTTCTTGAATAAGCAAATAGATTTATTTTTATTCTTCTCTTTAATGCAGAAAGCATCTGTTACTTGTTTTACAAAAGATTCTCATTCTGCCTGCCACTTCAACAGCCCTTGTGCCTCTGCTTGTGGAAAGATTACTTAATATCATTAAGGATGATGACAGAAGGATTCAAATTGTAAGTAATTCCAAAGGCTCATTGTTTTCTGGGCTCTGCTTTCTCTGTGCATCAAACAGCATTTATAAATTTTTGTAAATGAAATATCAGGAATTAAAATATTTTTAGTTTGGAAACATATTTATGTTCTTCCCTGCCATACCAGCCTCCGCCTTTTTTTTTTTTTTTTTTTTTTTCTTGGCATTGCTGCATTTTGTGCTCATGAAGATATGAAGAGCTCTGTCTTGAGAGTATTTGGCTGATTTTGTAAACGTAATCCTCAAATTAGGAAAGTATTACACTTCAACAGCCTGTTTCAAAATCCTTTGCCATACTAGATCCAACTGGTTTTGACTAGAACATTCAAAATAAGGATAGTATGTGTTTCCAGACTTCAGATTTTTCTTCCCTCTTTTCAGCTGAGAGCAGTTCTAAAAATCCTTGTAAGAAAAATATTTTATATAGCAGAGTCTCTATATGCAGCATAATTATTTCAACTTGACTCCTGAAACATGGACTCTTGGTTTTGCTCAAATACTTTAAATGACTTTATGAACAGAAACCACTTCTGGAAAGCCTCAGTCTAGTGGGTAAAGCTAGGGTATAGGTTTGTTCCCTGATTATGCTGGGAGAGCCATAGTAATTTTAGAGCTACGATAATAACAGAGAATGTATGCTTTTCTAATGTGCTGGTGAAATGCAGTGATTCAATACATTCTGTTTATTGGATAAAGCTAAAACTAACTGAGTTAAACAGAAGTTAAACTGAGGCAATCTGATACAAGGCAAATCAAATTAAGACTGTCCTCATCGCACTCCTTAGTTTTCCTTATATTTCATCTAATTTTTTATTAACGTAATGTGCCTCACCTTAAAGAAACCTCTAACCAACTGAAAAACCTTCAGACTAGTTCTGCTTCCAGTTCTATGCATGTATTTGGCTTGGAATTCAATTACTTATATTGCTCCTTATACTATATATATATATAATATAATATATATATATATTATATAATATACTATATTTACTATATTTATACATACTATATATATCCACACTATATTATATAGTATAATATATATATATATACTGTATTTAAATATATATACTATATTTATATATATATACTTATATATATTAAAATATATGTGGTGGTTTGTAGACCTTTAAATGATAGTGTTAGCTGTATTTTGACTGAAATAGTAAGATTTAAAAACATACTAACAGAAAAACAAACCCTTACTCCTGTTACTAGTCTTTCTTTTTGAAATGTGTGCTCAAACCTAGAGGAGGCAGTGCCTGTGAATTGTCTGTATAGAAATTCATAACTTAAAGGATATTAAAGGATATGCAGTCTATCTTCTTGTTTACTTAGCTAATAGTAGAAAACACTCAACATACCAAATACTTGCCTAACAAGGGAAATCACTGGACTTTGATGCTTAGGCTCCTTGTCATTGAATAGCGGTCAAATAAGTCCTATTGCAGTGACTTAACAGCTAAGAAAAACTACACAGAAGTTTCAGAAGCATGGTATCTTAAGTCTGTAAAAATTAAATGCATTGGATCTGACATCTAAGCTGAAGTTACTTGCACTTATATTCTGATTGTAACAACAGGTTGCAGAAATCATCTCAGAGGTTCGTGAGCCGATTGTTTCTGTTGAACAGCCTCTTGAAGCTTCTGAAATAAGAAAGCGACAGGTTAAGGTAGGCAAATGAAGAAAAATATTTTTTACTCTACTCTATCAAATAAGTTTTATGTAAATGTGCATTATTGACTAATGTTGGCTGATACAACATAAGTTATAATATTGCAATGTTTTCCTTGTACTTTATATTTCAGTTGGCTGAAATAAAAGTGAAACTTTTTGAAGCAAAAACAGCTTTGGAAGAATGCATTTCTCTTCAGGATTTTAGTACAGCATCTGTATTAAAAGAGAAAATAACTGAGTTGGAACACATAAAAGCCAATCTGATACAAGAAGCAGAGGAACCTGAAATTAAAGAAATGCGTGTGGAAAAGGTTTCTTTTTCCCTTCCTGTATTACCAAATGCTAATTGTGTTTTGATGTCTGTTCATAATGGATTACAGTAAGCTTCTTTTTTGTCCTTGGATGACTGAAGAATTCTAAAAGGATCTTGCTTTTGCTGTATTTACTAATATAACCAACTGAAAACATGAAACTGATTCTTTTCATCATTGCTTACAGATTAATTTTGATTAATTATCTTGCCAATCATGTGTAGTGGACAGGAAATGTTTGTTTGGGTAGCAAATAATCATGATTAATGTCCCTGTTCTCCTCATCACAGCCACCATTTGTAATAATGACCTTTTTCTTTTTTCCTGACTCACCTTGAAGAATGATCCTGAAACACTGTTGAAGTGTTTGTTGATGTGTTGTGAGCTTCTCAAGATGATATCCCTTTCTAAAGGAATTGGTCCAACCATTAACGAACTAATTGAATCTTTGGTATGTAATAATAAATACTGCTTTATATGATAATAAAAATAGGTATGTCACAGTTGGCACTTAGGTGCTAGCAGGATGGTTTGTGATTGTTTCAGAGTTGTGCTGTACCTTAGTGTGATGCCTTTAAGCCTTACCAAAACCAGGTGTCTTGGAGTTGCAGTCCAGATATGCTGTTCTCAGCTCAGAATCTACATCAGAACTGGATGCAGCAGAGTTACTAAAATAAAATGGGAATATGGTAAATAGCTGACTAATGTTTGACGGTGTTGGACAGTGCTGAGTTCTAGTGTGCTGCTTAAGCACACTGCCTTTGTTTGTACTTCAATTACTTGGATTTTCTATTAGCTGAAGGTAAGACATCTTTAATAAAGAACTCCAAAGTACCTTTGTTTGGAGCTAGTCAAAAGCTCTTCATCGGAAAGAGGCTGGAGCCCTTGTAGACTTTTCTTTCATCCCTGCCTGGTACAAACAAAGTTGTTTTATTGTAGAGCATTTGTGCCTCTGTTTTCTTGGCACCTTTGAAGAGCAAAACGTTTCTGTACTGAATAATGAATGCAGTCGCATGGTAGGCCTTTTACAGTCTGCAAAATGTACTTAGTTTCAGTTGTGAGGAGTGTGGATTTTAGGACAAATGTTCCTAAATAACATAGAATGTTAGCTATCGCTGAGTGTGCTGCTTCAAGAAGATATGAACTCTTTCCTGTGCAGGTAATAGAGAACAAAGTGGGGAAAAAAGCAATGTGCCACTGTATGAACAGGTGGTACACCATCGGAATACTGAAGGAAATTCTTATCCCCTCTGTCTAGAAAGGTTGTATTTGAAATGGAAGTGGTCAAGAGAAGGGTAGCGAGGAAATTTACAAAACAGCTTCTGAATGAAGAGTGACTAAATAGGCTACCTTTTTCTGACCTGGAAAAAAGAGGACTTAGGTTCACATCTGAGAAAGTGAATGATTGGATGATCACTTCACTGCATAAAGCTAGCAACTAGCAAGCTCAGAACAAATGAATTAAATGAGTTGATTCTTCTCCTAATATGTAATCTGTGGAATCCTTTGTCACGGGATGCGTGCATGCTGAACTCTTGCATAAATTTTAAGGAATATTGAGTAAGTTCAATAAAAATAAGTATTACGGAAATTAGGTAGATAGAACAGTCTCACAGCTCTGTCTCAGCTGTGAATTGCTGGGACCTCATCAAGAATTCCTGGGAAGAATCTACTTAGCCTGTTTATGTAATATTTTGTAGGAATTTGGTTTTGATCTTTGTTATTAACAGGGCAATGGGCCAGATGATTTGACTCAGTATGGGCATTCTTAAAATGCAAACTGGAAAGAAAATTACAACACCAATTTAGATTGGCTTAAATATTGTGGAACCACACCTGATTTCTTTCAGATGTATAATAGTATTCTAAGAAATCAGTTCTGATGTGTCCTACAGACCCCTTTTTAATTAGGTCTTTCTTTAATTTTCACATTCATTGTTTATTCCACTTTTCTTTCTCCAAGATCCTGCTTTCATTTTGTTGTTACTAATGGGTTTTCACGTATTACATGCTTTAGTATATTTTATTTGTTGTTTTTTAAACTTAAACTCTTCAATCAATGCCAAAGTATAGAATGACATCATTGTAGCATGCTTCCTGTATGGAGCCTCTCTTTTCTTTCATGTGGATTCTTACCATTGATTTCTCAAAACTATTCCAAGTAAATGGAAGTCACATCTGTATTTTGCAATTTGGAATCGGGTATTGTTTCTCTGCAAGAATGCTAATGTCTTTTATGAAGAAATGTGTAGGTTTGTCTTTCATTTCACAATGAGTGGTCAACTTGATTTGGTTTGAAAACAAATGTTTATTAAAACAAATGCAAAGCACAATGCTCATGTGAACCATTCTTCTAGTACTGACTTCAAACAGTGTACTCAGAATGTTTCTGTTTATGCCTTGATAAACAGAGTATATAGTAGTCACCAATTTCCAATCCTGTAATGTACTACGTTATTTCTAGTTTCAGGGTAAGGAAAAGTTAAACAGTGTAGCCGATTTTCTATTTTCAATTTATGTATTTCAATTACAAATTAAATATTACTGTTTCCAGATACTTCCTGGCATAGCGGATGTCCATCCAGCTGTGAGAAACATGGCAGTTCTGTGTTTAGGTTGTTGTGGCCTTCAGAGCAAAGAATTTGCCCGAAAACACCTTGCATTGCTGTTACAGGTAAAATTTCTGATGGGAAGTAGACTGATGGCTTATGTGACTTGGATCCAAGAGATCCAAGAGTAGTTTTATTTACTATTACAGGTTATCCTACATGTTACTTGAGTAGCAATGATTCCTGATTTGCTGAAGATCTGGATCTGGAGAGTGTAGTTTCATGTAGATTTTTCTGATGTGTAAAAATATTTAAGCTTGTATTATTACATCTTGGTAGTATGCATTTCCTTTGTAAGGCCACCTGTTTTGAGAATTTCTAGGAACTCTTTATTCATAAGATCTCACTTTCTCTTCCCAGTCTGCATGAGATCAGTCAAATATGTTATTACAAAGTAGAATAGAGAAGCTGTAAGATTCTGTAAGCCTTCCTTTCTTTGGAAAACAAACTGAAAAATGTGACTACTTATATTTGTTACTTAGTGTAATCTGGACATATGATTTAATTTCCAAATTACTTATTTTGTATGGGTTAAGGAAGGGCTCTTAATTAGAACATAAAGCAATATTAAAACCAGCAAATGATAGTGTTTTGCTTGTTTTAATACTGTGGTCAAATGCCTATGAATATGGGATGCATTGGCTGGACTCATGAGAATGGGAGATGTTGGAATTATGCCATCTTCGTAGTAAATGTTCTTTTATACAATCAGTTGAGCATCAGATGTCTACTTCTCAAACCCTGGCTTGAAGGTGTGGAGATAGCATGTTCTCATCAGACAAGATGCTTGAGCCATCAGCAGAAGTTAGAGTTCCTGAAAAACTAGCAAAATGTTTTCAATCTGCCTTTAGTTATGTCTCATTAGAAAATAGATTGTTTAGGGAGGATTCTGTTTGTCCAATGTCTGCATAGAAGTTGAACGATAAGGTTACATCTCATACATGCATGGTATACTCATGCCCTCTGTGAGTGAAGTTGGTCAGATTTTATTTTTTATTTTTTGGTAATAGAAATTACATAGATAAGTTGAGAAATTCTCAGAATACTATAAATCTCAGTTTAAGCTTCATTTAATATCATACCTTCATGGAGTCTGAACTTTGTTTAATTTGGGAAATTTTGTATAGTGTTTGGAATAATTTGCTAAAGCAAAAAAAGCTAATATCTACTTATGCTTAACATTGGTATGCTGTAACATTATGGATGTATTTTCATTATTAAACCTAGGTTTTACAAGTAGATAATATAAAGATAAAGCTTAGTGCTTTAAAGGCAGTCTTTGATCAGCTGATGCTCTTTGGGATCGAGCCTTTCAAAGCCAGACCAGACGATGAGTCTCAAAGTGAAGACGTACAAAGTGGAAATGAGAATTGTGAGGAAGAAAGTAAAACAACAGAGAAGGAAGAAGAGACTGCTACAATTCAGAGCTTCTTACAACTTCTTTCTAGTTTTTTAGACAGCGAGGTAAGAAATTATTACAGAACATGCCTTGTTTTTGTTCTAAAATAATTTTTGACAGAAAGCTTACCGTTCTATTATGTTGCATTTGAACATTACATTACCTGTAATTGAATGGTTTAATGTTAGAATAGTTGCCCTAAAACAATATAAGTTTGCCACTGATACTGACTAATGTTATTTTTAAGCCAACATCTGAATTCTCTGCAGGTGCAAATACATGAATGTAGAGAACTGATACTTGCAATAGGATGTAGACTGTTACTACAAAATATTAGTGGAAATGCTGACACTGTGGTAGGTATACTGTGTATATGATAATTTTTTTCTTCAGTTTTCAGAACTTAGGACAGAAGCCGCAGAAGGCATAGCCAAACTCATGTTCTCCGGGAGGCTGAATAGTGCCAAACTTCTTTCTCGTCTTGTTTTGTTGTGGTACAATCCCGTGACTGAAGAGGATACTCAGCTTAGGCATTGTCTGGGAGTTTTCTTCCCTTTATTTGCTTATGCAGATAGGTATGGCCTTTGTAAAATATTATGTGAAAATGTATGTTGGTCTTAGCAGCTTTAGCAACCCTTTTCAAATTGCACAAATGCAAATTAAACCTAATGGTCTTGCTCAGACGCCTGTGCATATTACTTTTGAATGTATGTAAACTCAACCTATGACCATTCTGAAAACTTTCCATTAATTCCTTCTTTTTCTGTGACCTATTTTTTTCTTTCCTAGGACTGCTTGAGTGAAACAGTTCTTCTGGATATTCAGTTTAAAGATTAGTTTTAAAATATGTACTTTATTTATGCTGTTGAACACTACAGGTGGGCTTTGAACTGTCACTTAAGAGCAGCTATGAGGCATGGTTGAAAATAGAATAAAGTGTCCAGCAAGTTCTCAAAGAAACAGGCTGTTTTTTTGTTTGTTTTCTTAGCCAAAGAATATGCCAAACAAAATCCACAGAAGATTCAAAATCTTCTGTTTAGTTTGATACTGGACAGAGGAGGCAAAAGGCTTATCTAAGGGGGTAGGAGCTTAAATAATAATTCTCTAGTCCTTTTACTTGCTCAAAGTGATTTTTGACTTAATTTTCAGCTCTTGCCAGTCTGAACTTGGTGGGGTTTTCTCTGCCTCCTCTCTCCCCTCTTTTTTATGGCTAAGATTTAACTTAGCAACGTTACATGGTACCTTATGTATTTTTTCCAAAACAAATTGAAGTTTTTGTGGTGTATAAATTGCCACAGTTAGAGTTAGCATAGTTCAAAGGGGACTTGGTTGTCAGGAAGGAGAGGCGGGTTGAGTATTTTTTGCTGTTATCAGAAGAATGATGGGAAAAGTAACCAGTCTACTTCAATGTGTTTTTCCCTGTTTAAGTGCTATTGAAAATAGGTAACAAAAACCTAATTTTGTATGCTTCCAATACCTTTGATACTGAATAATGAGCATAAGCTTATACCACTGGTGATCTCTTTGACCTGTGAATGTCTTCTGACCCTATGTATCTCTCTCTTTATTATGAGTCCTAATGATTGTCTCACTGAGGCCCACCTGAGTAATTCTGTGTATTTCAAAGTTATTTGTGAACAAGACAATTCTTTGCACCTCACAGATGATCTTTGGGGCAGGGTGCATGCTTTGAGCAAAAAGTAGAAAAATCAATGGAGGAAAAAAAAAATCCCAAATCTTAGTCTGGCTCACTAATTCAGAATCTCTGTTAAACTAGGAAACCTCATTAATTTTCTGTCCAGAACATTACCTGCATTCTGGATCTCACAAATGGTTCATTTTAAGATGAATCATGGAGTGTCTTCAGTTACCAATACTGTATTTTCAGAAGAGAACTATTAATTACCCTGTGGCAGCTGATTCAGAGCAGTTTGCAAAGTTGCCATTCAGAAAAGGAAAACGAAGGCAAATGTGTGAGTTTTGGCTGGGTTTTGTGCCTAATTTTGGTACTGATCTATTGCTGAACTTTTAAATTCTGTTTGTTTTCTGCATGTTGCTCTGACTTTTCCCTCTGATCAGATACAGTCAAGAGGCTTAATTTTTAAAATTAATATTTGAACTTTGTGTGGTAAACAAATGTTGCTGCTGGCTTTTATAAGTGATACTCTGTCATATCAGAAGAATGGCATGGCACGTTAGTAACAGGGACGAGGTCCTGTAACTGGTGAACAATTCTTATTCATGGAATGTTTATTAAAGAGTAATAATTTCCCTGGCAGCCTCAGAGGAAAATGTTCTGCCTTATGCCTATATGTTACTAGACTTTATTTTATTTTTCTAACTTGCAGGAAATAATCTGAATGATACTTCAGTTGTACTTCAGCCAATTTAAAGCATAAAACTGCTGAATGGGAGAGTTTTTGCTTCTGTATTTTCTTGCCCCAGTTATAGTACTCACAAGGTCTTTTGGTCAGCTCATTTGACTTGCATCTAGTGGCAAGCAAGCTGATTTTTTTTTTTTTTTTTGGAAATCATTATTGACTTCATTAGCTTTCTTCCCCAGTTAGTTGGGTTCAAATAGGAGGTGAACAATTATTTGAGGTTTAAAAAAAAAAACACAACTTTGCTTCACCAACCAGTACCTTGTAATTTTTGGCAACTTTCCTATTAATTTGTTTTACCCATCTTATGGAACTACACCTTTAGACAACTTGCTGCAAAACCACGTTCATCTACGTGATTTTTAGGCTTGCTTGGCAGGAGTTACGAACTTTTCTGAGAAGAAAACCCAAGTATTTCTTTCAAAATCTTGTTAATCACCACCTTTCTTTGCCCGGTTTCATCGTTTTTCTTACAGTGAGATGTGTGCCCCTAAAGAAAAATACTAGCAGGAAGAATTAGCACAAGAAAAATAAAGATATAGGGAAGTGTATTTCTGTCCCTTGAGAGAGTATCCGTCTGTATATATCAGTTAGGCTTTTAGTGGTAAGGATGAACTTGCAAACTGTTTGAGATACAAGTGCTACCTAAAATTTCCTTGAAAAAACAATGAGCTGAAATGTAAAAGGAGTTGGTTCTGTGAAGCGTTTTGTTGTCTTGATCCTGCTGCCTGTCTCTAATAAGGTTGGCTGCTCCCCCCCTGCTTTGACAGCTAAAATATATTGTAATGGGTCTGTAAACTTGAATCATAGAGGAGAAGATTTAGGGATGAATTAATGTTTAATTCTGTCTCCTTGTGCTACTAATGTTTGACTCAATTGAAACAGGTCTAACCAGGAATGCTTTGAAGAAGCTTACCTTCCAACTCTGCGAACGCTGTTAAATGCTCCTGCAGCTTCCCCTTTGGCTGAAGTAGACACCAGTAATGTTTCTGAACTATTAGTGGACCTGACCAGACCAAGTGGACTGAACCCTCGGGTCAAAAAGTCCCTAGACTATCAGGTACAGTGGGTTAAATTGAAAGAAAGCAGTATTTGCGTCTAGAGATTAAGAACTGCTAGCTGCTTGTTGGGCCTTCAGAGATTCCTACTGTCAAAGTCTGGATTAAGCAACTGACAGTACAGGCAATGAAAACTCTTAGCTTCATTCTCCTTCTCTCCATCCCCTCCCCTCTTACAATTAAGTAATGCTAGCAGGAACTTGCACCATCCTTAATTACCTGTACAGGAAAAAAAACATTTTTAAAAATACATTCATGTACGTTGTCAAAATACTATATTTTTAGAAAATATTTACTATGTAAAGTTAGTCATTAGCTGCTTAAACCAGCATGACTTCATTCTTTGGTAAATAATTTTCAGAGAAATTTCAGGTATTGATTTCTTTCCTTTACAGGACTTCACAGTGCATGATAGTTTAGCACTGAAAATTTGCAATGAAATCTTGACGGACCCAACTGCACCAGATGTTCGTATTTATGCAAAAGCTTTAACTATGTTAGAACTCAGTAGTTCTTCCACAGAGAATCTTCTGAGTCTGCTTGATGAGATTCTAGAGGTAGGGCATAAATAACATGGTTCTTGCTTTTTATTTAATTTTACTATCAAATGGTTAAATGCTTAAAAATGAAGTGCCTGCTTACTATGACAATGTGATTGGAATTACTTTTTTTTAACCAGTCTTTGAAAAATTAATTTTTGATGAGGTTATTTATGTAAGTTATACAGTAGTCTCAGCTCAGATTTTCGTATTTCAGCTACCATAGACAGCGATAACTGTCCAAGTTGATACAGTTCAAAACTGTAAGGTCTTATAGTAACCAGTGTGTAGTTCTTAGTTTTTAAATGTAAATAAAATTGAATATTGTCTTTCACAGTTTGTATGGCTTATTAATAATTAACAGTTGAAATTTTATGCCTTAACTTGGATTGTAACTGTAAGATCATTAGGCAACATGAAAAGGGTGCTTGGTTTAAGATGAAGTAGGAAGGGATTACAAGTCTGATGTGAAAGCTTTTACATTTATCCATTTTCTGGATAAATATAAAATAAAAGTTGGGAGTGGCACAGAGGAAGACGGTGTTATGCTGAAGTGTTGGAGAGTCCTGATCCCTCTGGGCATAACATCAAGAAGTAGCAATGTTCCAGGACTCACCTGGAAAGGTCCTATAACTTTAGTGCTTTTTCAGGTTTCCTATTAAAAAGATTAAAATAAAAATTCTTCTGGAGTTTCTGTGCCCAGTGTTGATGGAGAAAGTGTTTCACCTTCCAGCTAGAGTAATCAACTTTGTGACACTTTTTGTCATTCTTAGAGTAAATTTAACTAGTCCTATTAGTGTGTAAACTTGATAAAAGGAATGGCTGTAAAATGAAGTAGCATTTAATGTTAAGTGTTTCTTCCCAGGAAGTGAAAGATAAATTGTGTCAAAGAGCGATTGAGAAGATCAAGGTGAACCTGACCAAAGGCTCTAATGCGAGCAAAAGCCACTCTGAACAGACAAAGGAAACAGGCCTCACTGAAGGGATGCAGGAAACTGGCGCTACGTTACCTGCAAACACCCTTAGAATTGAAGAAGGTAATTCAGGAGAGGTGTATTTCAGTAGGTACAAGTGAGTGATTGTATGAAAATAAGTCTTAGCTTTTTCTCTCCTAAATGAAGCTACTTTTGAAAAAAACAAGTGGAAAAGGTAACTAGTAAAAATGTATCCTGTTTAATATGTTTGTTAAGCATTTTCTTTTTTATTGCTTTGCGATCAGTTTTTCTGATTTCTTATTCTCCTTATTGCTCTAGTTTAACCAGTATATTTCGAGTCTTAGCCTACAGTTCTTTCTTTTTGACAAAAGTATTAGCTTTTTTTTTTTTTTAAAGCTGTTTGACATACTCATCTGCCTGCTAAGTCTTATTGACTAACTCAGCTTTAGAATGTGAGTCACCAAGGCTCCAATAGACTATGGAATTACCATGCCTGTACTTTTTGCAGACTGTATTATAGCAATGTACAGTTGATACGCACTGAAACTGTTGACACTGGTCTTTCCTTATTACTAGTTCATACGTTGGAGCCAGATTTCTTTTTATTGCTATTTGTGAAAGTAGCTGGAAGACTTTCTGCTGTCTGAAAAGCTTATGTGGCTACACATGCTTTAGCAGAGTATGTTTTGCTGGAAGCCTAAAAAAAGGAATCAGATGAAACTTGTTTAGGTTTACCTGAAGCAATAAATCAAAGATAGTGACATGTAACTGTTTTAAGCAGAATATCCCCCTTAAAACAAGCTTATTTTCTAGTGGATTATTTCAAGGCGTTGATCTGTTGCTTCTGAAAGTGTCAAATTATTTTTTTTATGTTCTATGTTTCTGTAATGAAATATTTATTGGATGGGAAGCTAGAAAAGCTAGCTGGTCTTGAGAAAGCAACTTTCTATTTGAACCATTTTCTGCTAACAGCCAATACATTTTGGTATGATTTTCTCATGAAAGAAGAATTTTGAGCGCTTTAGGCAAGCAGTAGGAGAAAAGCATTGTTTCCTTTCTCTTTCAATGCCACCTAAATAAATTTGCTTTATTTTTAATAATCCAATATTTACCTCTTCAAATATGGAAATGATAGCTGTGAGCAAAACCCTTTACTTTTTGTACTTCAATTGCTGCAAAGTAGATCTAGATTTGACATTAGGAAAAAACAAACAACAACAACAAAAAAAACAAACTTCCTAGCAGTAACATACATTGCTGAAGAAAAAGACTTCCTAAAATTGTCAGAAATACTAAGGGAGGTCTAAATAGTTGTCAGGAGTAGTTTATACATGACTGACCTATGATGGGACAGTGTTATGACTGAGTGACATTTTAAGCTGCTTTCTAGTCTTATTAATTCATTTCTAGTTTAAGGAAAAGTGGAGTTAAAATTGTATGGCTTTTTATATAATAGCCAATGTTCAAAGTGTACTGATAGTACTTTAAAGTACATATGATAAGTTGAGAGATGATTGACTTCTGCATATGTTATTCTGTTTTAACAGAGAATACCAAAGATGCTCTTCATACTCCAGTTAATGAAGCTAAAAGTAAAGCTACTACAAAATTGAAATCCACAAGAAACAAAACTGGCAGAGGTATGCACTGGATGTTTCTGGCTATAACGTCTTTTTTAAATAAAATAATTTTTTATGAACCTCTCTCTGTGTTTAAACAATTCAGTCTTTGTAATCTGTTTTTTAAAAAGTTATTAAAAGATTAAAATCATCTGTTTTGTGGAGGCTTTTGTTCTGTTAGTCTTTCCCAACAAGAGTTAAAAGTAAAAAGTTAAAAACAAACAAACAAAAAAAACCCAAACAAACAAACAAACAAAAAACCTCCCCGTGACTACAGAATATCAAGATAATTTGGTCACAGCCACTTACAACAATGTGCAAATGTTTATGTGAGAAGTATTATCTCAAGGGCTTTTTATTGTTTGTATTGTCTAAACAAAATATTCTATCTAATGTGGTGACTGCATGTTATATGTTTCAATGGAACATCAGACACTGAGGAAAAGATACAAAACTGGTTTAACAAAAGAAATAATGTGATGCAAAAAGACTTTTGTTTATATTTAGGACAACGAAAAGCAGCAGTAACAAGGTCTGTGAGCAGAAGAAAAACTAACGCAAGTGCAAAATCTGGTAGTGAAAGGTAAATTGTTTACTTTCCACCTTCAAAAGCATGATTCTAGCAGTTCCAGCAAAGCAATTTAATTCCTCACTAGAAAGGAATACTTTTCTTTCTCAAAACCTAACGTAAAAGTAAATATTTAAGAAAAAGCATTTCTTTAAACTGATATGTTTGAAATGTAATAGTAGGTTTGAAGACTTTAAATGTTGTTATTAATTTTCAGGTATGTTTACTACATACAGTTAACATACATTCTGTCTGTCAAAAGATAAGTTTTTGGTTGCATTGCTATTCTTTCAATTGCTTTTTGTTTTAATAACTGCTCTGTGAAGGATTCTGACTTCTTTGTGTTGTTCTTTTTTCCCCCCCCACATTTCTGGCTGCTATTTTTGTTCCTGTCTTTCTACATTTAAAAAACTTTTAGAAATGAGTGATAAATGAATATACGCATGGCATTCCTTCTCTTGAGATCTCGCAGGATTAAAATATAATCTCTGTAATTTTATATGCTTCAGTTGTGATGTCTTTTTCAAGCAAGTAACCCACTAAGTACAAAATCAGTAAGAAGTACTTTTGTTCTTTAAGACCAAGATTTTGTTATACACAGACTTCAAGATTTTCTGTTAACAAACTCTTAGTTTGCCTAATCTTTCTGGTCATAATTTAAAATATTTTCTATTTCAGTGATGATGAAATTCCAGAATCAGTCCCAGTGCCCAGTTCAAGGCCTTCAAGACGAGCAAAAACATTAGCACTTGAAAAAACAAGAATGAATCTTTCAAGCCTTTTGCGTAGGGAAGCAGATGAATGAAGACAAAATGAGAGAAAATGTCCTTCGCTAATGCTAGTAGTTACTTGAAAAAGTAAGATCTGTTTTGTTTTTAGTCTCATCTAACTCCTTCAGTATTGAATCTTTTATAATTCCAGATTTTTATAGGAACTTTTTTTTAAAAGGAACTTTTTTTTTTAAAGTGCTTTTGGTTATTTTCCCCATGTGAAGTACATCATTCTTGTAATAAAATAACCATTAAAATATTGCCTGAACAAAATGTGATTTTATTTATTTTACTTTAAAAAGAAGGCGTCTTTTTATCTGCAAATGAAAATTGCTATTTGTGGTAAGTACTTAACAGTTGCCAACTTACACTTTTTCAAAGTTGTTTTTATATTTAACATTATTCAGACAGAATGTTTGAGCTGGAGTGGTTGTGTGTGATGGCAGCACTTTTGAATGTACCTGCTTTTAATGCACCTTCTTTCTTTAGTTCCTGGCCTGAGTACCTGCTGACTGTCTAGAAAAAATAGATTTCATCTTAATTGTGAATTCTGCTTCCTGGAGATAAATGTCTGTTTTATTTTTAAATGATGTCAATATGGTAAAGCTGTTATTCTACAAATCAAAGCCTGGAAGCCTCTTACTGACCTTGTAGGAGACCTACAGGAAAGATGGGGACACTTCCCTCCCTGGAAGTGCTGAAGGCCAGGCTGGATGGGGCTTTGGGCAACCTGATCTAGTGGGAGGTATCCCTGCCCACAGCAGGGAGGCTGGAACTGGGTGATCTTTAAGGTCCCTTCCAACCCAAACCATTCTCTGATTCTATGACTTTGGCCTTGTTATATAAAATCACTGATGTGCTTTTCTAAAAGCATAAAAATATTTGTGGTACAAAATAAGATCCAATAAGGAAAGAGAAAAAAAAAAAAAACAAGAAACAAAACAAAAAAAAAAACAACCACTTTGTTAAAGTCTGCATGTTATCTCTTTACAGTGGCAGACAACTGTGATTGGTATGTAACTTTGAAGATCAAAACCTTTTTGTTAATGACAAGGAAAAATCAGAAGTTTGCAGAGACAATAGAAGATCAAACTGTGCCAAATATTCACTGTTGGCTGAGCATATTTACTCTGGAAATGTTAGGGTTTTGGTTTGGAAACACCGTCAATCATGTCCTTCTGTGTTATAATTTAGATAATTTCCAAGGCAGTCAGAGAAAACTTGTCGATTGCTCAACATGTGCATATCAACTGCTGATGTCAAGTACAGCTTTCTAAGGAACTTCTGTTTAAGATAAATCAATATATTGCTATGATCTTTGGTATTTCTCTGAAATGGCTTAGGGACAACAGAAGTGAAAAGTAGCATTTCCAAAGTGTAGTGCCCAAACTACTATCCTATTTTAAAGTTTGCATATAGAAAACAGACAGAACTGTGTTGCTTTTCATCCCTTTCAGTTTTTGTTGGAAATCTTTCAAACCACAACATGCCATGACACATTTTTGTGCTGCAATATTTGCTATTCAGAGGCTTATGTAACTGTGATGAATTATTTTTATTCATCGTTTTAAACTGAATTTTGAAGTTTTGAGCTCCCTCTTTTGATAATTCTTTTCTTTCAAATTGTGTTCCCAGCGTGAATTTGCATGCATGCAACCACTTGAGATCAGAGATATTGCCTTTCTCCTTGAATGCTGCCTGAACATAGTTCAAAAGGGTGTAGCATATCTTTTAGATTTTTCCAGTTGATTGTCAATCAAAGTTTCTCTTGTACTTTAAATATTAGTGGTTTGGTTTTATTTTCTCTCAAAGTATTCTTTCTGAGTAGTTCACTCTTCTGCCACTAATACACTTTCAACAACTGCTGGTAGTCCCTTCTGTTATTTTGGTTAAAATGAGTTTCTAGGAAAAACAGGAACAATAAAAATGCTTAAAGGCTTCTTTGTGAATGCCTTCCCGAATAAACTGAAGACCTTCAGTTTTGCCTTGCTGTGCTGTTGTGCCTTGCCACATATGCAGGTTCTGTCCCTGGAATCTCTTCAGGAATGCTGCACTAAAAGATCGGGTTTCCCTGAAGCTTCTCAGTCAGTGGCTGTCTCTGCTGTGGATATGGTTTCACTGGTGGGTGGCAACAGAAGAAAGACATTGACAAACTAGAGTGAGTCCAGTGGAGGCCCTCAACCTGGTAATGGGGCTGGAGCACTTCCTTTGTGAGGAGAACCTGGGGAGTTTGTTCAGTCTGGAGACTTTGGGAGGGGCCCAGTTACCTGGGGCTTTTTGTTGCATGATGGGAGGACAAGAAACAATGGCCATAAGCTGAAGGCCAGGTCTAAGGAGGAACAGGCAGTGCACCCGGTTGCATAGAGTTTGTTCAGACTCTGTCCTAGGAGGTTTTCAAGACCAGGCTCAATACCCTGAACAGCCTAGTCTGACCCCACAGCTGACATGGCTTTGGTTAGGTGCTTGCAGTATGGACCTGCCTGAATTACCCCATGGTTCTCCCAAGGGCTGGGAGCTCCACAGCAACTGGCAGCTAATTTCCTGCCCTCTCTGGGCTCTTCCCCTGCCCTGCACCCTGCCAAGGGTTTGCAGTGCAATAGGAAGTATGGTACGCTCACAAATTATCGTCTTCTGAGGAGGGATGGCTGCTTAATTGCAGGATCGCGTGATTAGATGTGTTGCATTTTTCAAAGCTATTTATTAGCAATAACCAAGGTTTAAATGTATGCAGCTGTATTTCTGAGAAAACTATTTAAATGAAATGGGGTGTATGTAGCAGGTGATAAAGAGGCAAGTCTGGAAGTATCTTATTACCTGCGGTGAAATGTCTTAGTATTTTTAGCTAGGAAGAATAATACACTGTTGCTGCCTTTTCTTTAATTCTATGAGGTGAAAGTACCTTACTTTCTGGCTGCTCGACCAAGGAATAAAATTTTAATTCCTAAGATATTCTGACTTAACAAACCCAACTCCAGCCTCTCTGTTGCTTTAAACCATGTACTGTGCATCCTTTTGCTGGCTAAACACAACAGGATGTTCAGCATGCATAACCCAAACTAGATCCAGTCCAGAGGACTTGGTTCCACTCTAAATGATGATACATTAGCAGTGGTTTTTCATTGTCAAACTTGAAATAAGCTACTAATGTAGATTATCCTATGCTAGCTTTTGTTTGCTTGCCTCTACAAAGTCTCTAAAACCTAAAACGTTTTTCTCCTGGTGAGAATTTCCTTTGGCCATTCACATCTCAGGATGAAGCGCGAGTGCTGTACCAAGAACACTTCTCTATAGCTTTGCTGCTTCTTGCCTTGCTGTAGGAAGTTGTAAGTGAGCTTGTGTTATGTCTCTATCCGATTCCTACCTGAAAACTTGTGAACTCAGCAGTCAATTGAAACTCAGTTTGACACAGAGGAAGGGATCCGTATTTTTTACAAGTTTATGGAAATAGGCAACTACTTGGAGGTGAGACACCTCCAAGGTGAGGGAGAAGTTTTGGTATGTACTTGGTCTTTGATATGAGAAAACCTATATGGCACCTCTTCCATCAGGCACATGAGCAAGGACAAGGCTGCATTAGTTGCACTGCTTATAAGATGGCTTTTACCTTCCTTTTTGTTCACTGTGCTTTGGTGGTGCTCCACTGAAGTCAGCTTCAGTGCCTCTTTCTCAGGAAGCTGAATTCTCTTTTGGCTCTCTTGCCTAATAGCATTCAAATACATTAAATAGTTAAGGTACATGGAGACCCTCTTAGTGTGGTGTGACGATGAATGTTCACTCTGCATTGTCTGACTTCTGGGTGCCTCAGCATCCTTGTGAGAACTTAAGATCGTTTTGAATTCCAGTAAGTCTGCATTTGAATTCCAGTAAGTCTGGATTGCATCTGCAAGCTAACACACTTCTGTGAAGTGTGCATCTTCATTTTGCATCTTCATTTTATTAAGATGATAATTTTAAATGAGTCCTTGTAATGTTTGATTTATAAATAGTGTCTTCCAAGGAATTGCCCTTCTGGAAAATTTGTTCTTTGCAAGGACAGACAACTTAATGAATTAAAAACCCTCTACTCTAGCTATTGAATGTATGACTCCAGAAAAGCGAAATAGATTGTATGGTTTTATTCTAACACTCTTGTTATAGCTCTATTATTAAGAAAGTTTTGATGAATGAAGTACATGAACCTTGCTAAAGCTGATTTAGGCATGGAATGTCTACAATGCTACAGCTACAGCTACAACCATTTACTATTTCTCTGAGTTTAAAATTTTGTTGTTTACATTGAATTTCCAAAGTACAAGGAAAAAATGAAATAGGAAGAGCATTTACATCCATTTTAATTGGTGTCAGGCATAAATTCATAAAAACAAAAGGGGAAGAAAGACCATTTAGCAGAAACCTCAAAAAGTGCAGATACAGATTAGTTGAATGACAATCATTCGAGATTCTCCTGCAAGGTTGGCCTTTCTTTTAGACATTACGGTCATTAAACACTGTCACACAAAAGTTCTCAAGATAAATGATGATGAAAGCATACTGCAGAAACAAACTAGTTGTTTGATACATTTCAATCCATTTATGATGAAGGGAGATCTCGGGTAATTTACCTTCTCTTTACTGCTTTGCTTCGAGGTAGTCGGTCTCCACCTGTTACAGATTTGTTTGAATTATTACCATAAATCTTTACATGGTGACCTATGCCACAAATTACATAATATATTAACTTTCGTGCACAAAAATAAAATTGGGAAATAATTAAACTTAAAGAACATAGAAAAATCACAATACTATTAAAGGGGAACATCTGATTCTGATGTAAATTTGTACTGCAAGAATCCCATGATGTGAAACTTCATATTTAAAAAAAAAAAGTACATCAAAATGAATAATGCTAATAGTAATATAAAGCCAAATCACACAAGATCATTTCAAGATCAATGTAATAAATGCTTATTATTCAGCAGAAAAAAAAAAAGAACAATGTACAAAATAATAGTGCAAGAACAGCTGCAATCTATTTGTTCTCATCAGTTTTGAGATTTTGGTTAAAAACTTTACAGCTGGCGAGAGATGCTGCTGAAAAACTCAGATTCCACTCAGTGGGCTGATTAAGGCACATCTTTATGGACTTCAAATGTTCATTTTCTGTGTTCGCATCTATTGAATTCTGCGGCTCAGAGACTTTCACTTGTAGCGTGCTGTCAGAAAAGAAGTGGGGGTGGGAGAGGGGAAAAAATGAGAAAAAGTTTAGTACACTTTCCTCTCTATGCAAACAAGCAAACTGATAAGAGACAAGGTGAGGTGGTGGCAGGTTGTGTATACTGGTTTTTGGTTTTGTTTTATTGCAGTGTGTTCCAGAAACACCAACTGAACCTGACCTGTGCTCGGCTCTCCATGTGGCAAAGGCTGAAGGGATGTTTACATAGAAGCAGCTGGCCTTGCTGGTGTGCACAGACTGTATTGGGTCAGTCTCCTGCTACCGCCATTCCTCTGCACAGGAAGAGTGGTCTGCAGTCTGACCTTACTTAATTCAGGTTCCACAAAGTAAAACCACAAAATAGGAACCATCCAAGAAGTAATTTTTTTTTTTCTTTATGGCATAGAGTTAGTACAGCCATAAGAAGACTAATATAGAGGTAACTTTTCTTCAGTTCTAGGAGAGTAAGTGATAGAAGGTAGGAAAAGGTTAGGAGGTGGTGATCATGCTATCTGCACCCAGTTTCTCCTATTACAGTGGTCTTAGCAGCAAGAATCTCCCCTAACTTCTTGTATTTCAGGAAGCCAGGTCTCCCACAGGACTTAAGCGCAGATTATCAAGGACCGAATCTGCTGAAGTCTAGTGTTCACTGTGGTTACACCGACTGATTATATAAATATACAATTAGTTTTGTTGTACATTTGAAGACATGCAAAATTGCTTATAACATGGGTGAATGAATACAGTATACAAGAGTATAACCTAAAATGTATTGGTTTGTGTTACACTACCGACTGATTTAAACTTTTTCTTACTTCAGGGCGAGAGGGAACAACAGTGAGTGTAACCGCTGAAGTGACAATTCATTACTTTTCACAGATCACTGAAACACAACTTTCATGCTTCTAAGTTCTTATGCAAGCTCTCTGGAATGTTATGTGCCTCTGTGACATGGCGTGGAACAGGCATGGCACCACTGATTTACCAACCCCTGTTTCTAGTCCTCCGTAACAGGGGGTACTGCTTCTCCAACAAGTGCTTCTCCAACAAGTATTTCATTGTGTCCTTATTCTTCTGTGATATCTTTAGTCGTGTTTTTGCCTTTGCACTCTATTTATTCAATTTTTCTGGTTTGTACATGCTTTTGTTGCTCTGATCTTTTCTTTCCAATAGGAAACGGCATGCAGGTGGGGGTGACAGATGACTAGTCTGTAAGGTTAACTTCTTGAATTTACAGCTTCTAAAAGTTTGAACCATTGTCCTTGCTTACTTTCAGGAAAGCTCAAGCCTCTTCTCAGGACCATGGGATGAAGCATATACGAGATGGTGCTAGGGCTGACTTCTGACTTGCTGCTTTTGTCCCCCCTGCTCCTTGTGTGCTTTTCACTTGCTCTTAGCAGTGAACAGAAATAGTCAACTGCTCGATGAAGTCATAGTGCTGGAGCTATTATTTTTTGTTGTTGTTTTGGTTAGCTGGAAGGCACACAAATGCCTTGGGAGTCTAGAAATTGCAAGCTAGAGTGTTGGGCAATCACCAGTTGAATGAAGTTCTACAGGAGCAAGTGCTGGATTCTGCACCTGGGACGGGGCAATCCTGGCTGTGCATACAGACTGGGGGATGAGAGGCTGGAGAGCAGCCCCACAGAAAGGGATCTGGGGGTTCTGATTGATGGCAAGTTGAACATGAGCCAGCAGCGTGCCCTGGCAGCCAGAAGGGCCAACACTACCCTGAGGTACCTCAGGCATGGCACTGCCAGCCAGTTGAGGGAAGGGGTTGTCCTGCTCTCCTCTGCGCTGGTGCGGCCTCATCTGAAGTACTGTGTGTGTGGTTTTGGGCAACACAGCATAAGAAGGACATGAAGCTATTAGAGAGTGTCCAAAGAGGGGTACGATGATGGGGAAGGGTCTGGTGGGGAAGACATATGAAGGTCCCTTAGTTTGTTCAGCCCAGAGCAGAGCAGGCTGAGGGGAGGCCTCATGGCGGCCTGCAGCTCCCTCACAAGGGGAGCGGAGGGGCAGGCGCTGAGCTCTGCTCTCTGGGGACAGTGACAGGACCCGAGGGAATGGCATGGAGCTGGGACAGGGGAGGGTCAGGCTGGGTGTTAGGAGAAGGTTCTGCACCCAGAGGGTGGTTGGGCACTGGGACAGGCTTCCCAGGGCTGTGGTCGTGGCACTGAGCCTGCTGCAGTTCAAGAAGCATTTGGACAACGCTCTCAGACACATGGTCTGTTTTTTGGGTGGCCCTGTGTGGAGCCAGGAGCCGGACTTGATTATCCTTGTGGGTCCCTTCCAACTTGGGATGATCTATGATTCTGTGAAGTAGGATATAAATGCAAAATGCTTTAAAGAGCAAAGTTTGCACTGTCTTTAAAGCAGTAGATATGTAAACCTTGTTTAATGCTGGGCAAATGCCAGATAGAAAATGACAAAGGTTTGGGCTTTTTCTGTGATTTAGCATGTTACTTTCCTCCAGAAGGTAGGAATTGTACTGAGTAAGGATGCTCTGTTTTCCAACCAGACAATACAACTACACTAGGATTTGGTGTAATTATGAACATAATTCTTTGCCATTAGATTGAACCACAAATCACAATGTGAAGAGCTAGAGGGGCATTCTTAGAGGGGCTGTCCTGCTGTTTACCAAGTAATGTTCACAACGCCTACAGCTATGATCAATGTCCTGCCCTGCCTACATTACATAAGCACAAAAGACCCTGGTCTTAAATCTCTAGTCCATTTAATGGAGTTTCCATTCCCTTCCTCAAAGAAAACCTATGCGTTTCATTCTGAACACGTATGTTGCCTGTTTAAATCTTAACATACATTCATTTTAAATCTTAACAAACATTCATTTAAGCTCCTACTTCAAGTATTAGGGAAAGTATTTTGATACTCCATTGACTGAAAGATAACAAAATTAACTCTATTGCTAGGAGCTAATTGTTTTTATTTCTCTAGAGGATAGGAATTGTTTATGACTATGGATTCATGGCTGACTGAAAAAAAATATCAAACCCTGGAAGAAAGCTATTGTGGCAGACTATCTGCTCTTGAGGAACAACTGAAAGAAATGATTTGAAAACTGATCAGACTGACATGTTCCAATATGTATTTTTAATCTAGTTTTTCACAGGTTTCTGTACATGAGGCACAAATACATGTAACTTTGCAAAACTAGACCTGAAGGACATGCTGGTAATTTGCTTTTTATGGAATAACAGGAAACTCAAGTGTTGGGAATTTCAGGGGAATGCTTAAAAACAGGAGTAGAAAGATGTTAAATCAACATCTTTTTCATTTCCCCACTATAGGTAACATCAACATAAAAAGCTTCAGTATTTTAGGAAATTTTAACATTAATAAAGGCAAAGTGGAAAAAAGCAAGGTTAGAGATCTGCATTAATATATTTTTTAACCACCATGAGCCTAGTCTTTCATTGTGCTTTTGGTTTTCTTTTATCTGTTGTGATTTATTTTCTAGTTGTTGATGTAATAAAAACTATGCCAATAGTGTATTTCAATTGTACTTTTAAAATAAAAGAATGTAATTATGGACTAAAATTAAATATAAGCAGCTGAATTTCCCCAGCCAGATTGATCAGTATGTTCTACTCTAGATTTTTATCCCATTCTACTTGTGAAAGGTGTGGTGTGCATTAAGCGTTCCTAGTGCAAACAGGTGCTTTGTACAGCCACCCTTCCGCTAGGAGGAACTGCAGATTACAGCCTGGTGCTACCAGAAGCCATGAGGCCTATTTTGGTAGAGCTTGGAGGCTGGCTCCTCTACAGCCTTCTAGTGCTCTCCACTCCCAAGGCTTGCCCTGGGAAGAGGATGGAGCTCTCTTTAACTTCTTGAAATGAAATGCCTTGACAAAAACAGGCATTTTACTGATCTTAAATGGCAGTCTCTAAAAAGGTTAAAATTCTGAAGACATCTGTTTTCTATTATAGCAATTATCTGTTTTTGATTTGTTCATTTGTCACTGGCTCAGTCAAGCAGATACCATGCACGCAATTTTTGGAAGTCGGATACAGGTGCTTCTGTAGTATGGAAAACAAATCCCAGTGATGGCACATTTGATAGTTCTGCTTTCCCTAGTGGATTTGTCATAGTCCACAGTGCTAAAAACCCAATGAAAAAGAAGAAAACACTCTTTGGTATCTCACATAAAGAGTATTTAAAGAATAGCGACAGTTCTTGAAAATTCAGCCTCTTTTTTTTCACTTTTATTACACTACTCTGTATCTGCCCTTGCACTCTAACTGCTCAGGGAGTGCTGTACCATTGCTCAGTTCAGAATGTTCATTTGTATGACTTTTTTTTGACTCTGCACAGCTGGATGCTGCTGACAGCGCTGAGGATGAGGGATCACTAAGGCTGTGTTTCCAAGTCACCACCACTAATCACCTCTGAATTTGCTGTCTCTCAACAGTGTTGGAGAAGAGCAATTGGCGATGTTATTCTAACAACTCATAGCAACCAAATGAGATTAATGCTGATAGACTCCAAAGTCCTATCTTGTCTGCCGTAGCTAAGCAGGCAAGCCTGTATGTGGTCAAGTGTCCAGGCCTGCTGGGACCTAAAAAGGATTCTTTTTCCCCACTAAATTTCCTTCCTATCATTAAAGTAAAATAAATTAAATAGGAAAGTCCTTGAATTCAATCTTCTACTAAAGGAAACAAGGGGCCTTCCTATGCTTGAAGATCTAAAGATCTTTTTGATTCTTCTCCACGCTTCCATTTAAAACTACTTGAATACAAATATTTCTTTCTGAAGTTTTGCTTTTGTTACTTTAGCTTTACCCAAATCATCCAGTTACAATAATAGAAAAACTGACTTTTAATAGTAGGTTTAGAGAGCAATTCTGTATAAGTTGATAGGCTGCCAAGCATGAAAAGAAAATAATATTCTTTGAGCTTTTTATTTTTATGCAGTTTGTAACTGCGTTCCTCAAGAAAAACAGGACTGTCACACCTTTGTATGAAAATGACAAAGTTGAGAAAATCCGTTTAGCTGAAGCGCATACTTTTGTTGCGTTACCCTGTTTTCTAGGTACCAAGGCCACACAGAAAAAGCAGGCATGGGGATAACTGTTATGGTGCCTCCTCAGCCTTTACAGCTGACGAAATTACCATCAGATGTTGTGCATTTGTATTCTGTAAAATGACTACGAAAGTGTCATCGCAGGGTTATGTTTCTCTAAATCTTTTGCAACATTCATTTCACTGCTAAAAAATGTCTCCTTCCCAACTAGCTGAGCTACCTCAAACTGTTTGTTTTTTTCCCTCCTGTCTGACACAAATTCTGCAAACTGAACTTGTTAATCAAAACATCATTAATGATGTGAAAATTTGTAACTTGGAAAGCAAATGTGCATTCTTGACACACAGCACTGATTTGAGGCTTTTACAGAGAGGTTTCAAAAAGACTGAGTGGAAGTAGTAAAACTTGAGCAGCGTAAATGATTTTCTACGTATAAACCACTTGAAGATCTCCCAGAAAAGGAAAATATTAGAACTCATACAGGTTAAATGCTACACTGATGACAGTAGCCTTGGCATGCTTGAAAGCAGGGATTGGTTTGCTAATGCAACATACATTGAAATAAAGGCAAATCAAGCATGCACAGTCAGATTTATTGTCTATGAAACTTATACTCATCTTTACACAATGCCAAAATGCAGTAGCAAAGAAAGCTACAAAGTAAGCTTTTTATGCCTCATTTCTATTTATCAAACGGGTTCTTGTTGGAATAAGAAATAATATTTTTGAGGTGAATGGATGGAATCATACTTGCTAGTATGTGAGAAAGAAGTGCCCTGGAAAGAGATGGCATACCCAACTAGATCAAAGGTATTCGGGAGGGGATAACCAATATTCAGGGACTCTTTCAAAAATTAGATATGAGATATTAGATATTGTATTGAACACAGCTGGGGTACTATGAAAAATAGAACAGTAAACAAGACCATAAGGAACACAGGGGGTGAACAGAGTCAAAAAAAATAGGGCGAGAAGTCAGAATCAGTCATAGTAACAAACTGAAATTATGGTGGAAAAGTTTCTTCTGCTTTTCACACTAACTCAGAAAATGTTTTCTTGGTCTGAGAGAAAAAAATGTGTCCAGAAGAAAGGAAGGTTACATAAAAAGGAAGGAAATGGGAATGAAATACATAGGAAATATACAAGAAATATAACTAAAAGTTTGATAAATTGTCAACAATATTTTATTAGTGATAGTATTAAAACTTTTTTAAAAAAAGAGTTCTGTGATCTTTAATCTTTCAAGCATACTGCTTTCAAAAATCTTGGAAACAAAAAAACAGCTAACAGTTCAGTAATCTAACAGTTGAAAAGAAGCATCATTAATTTCATGAGGAACATAATTCATTCTTAATATGGAGGCACTGCTGTGAAACAAGTCTGTCTCTTGCATGAAAGAAAACTAAATTTCTATGCATTACTAAAAGCTAGCAGCATACAAATCAATTAAATAAGCAACAAAAAAATGTGCAATGAATAGTGCTGAGTTCTCCTTAGAAACATGCTATAACAGAAAAAAAAAATGGCTTTGCTATTTTTATTCCACTTATTCTTAATTACAAAATGCATTTGAACAAGTTTAAGAAAAGGTTAATGTTGGAGGTACAGAACTAAAGATGCTGATTCAGGCTCTTCTCAGAAAACAGAGCGCACCACAACCTCAGTATCACGATGAATGCAATGAATGCAGCTATGTAAATCTTGTCATATGAGCTGGATAAATCTCAATTTCTTTTTTTTTTTTTTTTTCTTTACAAATGCAGATATGGAGGAAGATCATCTCAGAAATATGATGAGACAGTCCCCATGTGTCTTATAGCCACCAGATTTCTGAATTCAGGAAGGTCAAACAATAATTTGCAAATAAGAAGTAATTTCCTTTCCTGAGATTGCTACTACATAAATTTTAAAACAGATGTGAATAGTGAACTGATATATGTTTCAGGAGCAAAATATACAAAAGAAGAGTATTTTTGAAACACACCTCTCAATTTTAAACTAGAAATACAAGTAATCAACATGACCAAAATTTTAAGAATTGATACCTTAAGCATAGCTCTTAAATCTTTACTTGCATTGTAAATAAATTTCTTAAATTTAAGAAACAAACAATTGTTACTGAGTGCTTTGAAATTTATGCTGAATTCCCCAATAAGAACACGGAAATCTATCTTTAAGTACTGACTTTTTCCCCAAATTTAGCCTCCATTTCAAATGTCACAAACATGTCACCAAGATAAAAAAGCACCATCTAAGTGAGCAAGAGACTATTTTTTTGGATTAAAAAAATGTCATATGGTATTCTTACAGCTTCAGGATTTTTTTTTTCTGTTAGGCTTCCATTTCATATACAGGAAAATAATCCTTTATTTGAAGCAACTAATCAAGATTTTAATGGTTTGAAATACACAACATGGATGGCAAGCCGTTATCAGTAAAATGCCAAATATACTCTCTTGTTTATAAGAGGATAAGAGGAACTTGTGACAACATCCTTCTGAAGAGACTGACTTCCCTAAGCATCTTATCCTCTCCATGTGCATGTATTTTAATATGAAATGTGGAAGTCTCATTTGCTTATGAGGGCCACTATTTAGAAATATTCTACCCTGAGCTGCAAAGTGAGAACAAAAAATAAGAGCACTTACTTATGTAAGAGCTGTTTGGGAAAGGAAAAAAAAAAAAAAAAAAGAATGTTGCCCTATTACTCACTCATGGCTTGACAATGTGCAACTGATATAAAACATTCAAAACCAAGTAGAAATGCATAGGCTTATGCTCTTGAAGGGATTCTAAACCCTAAGCTAGTGTTAGAGCAATTTCTACTGGTAGGTAAATCTAACGATGGTCATCACTAAAGAAAGATCTAGAGCAAAGTTAAGGTGCTTGCCCTGCTTACAGACATACACCGTGTCGTAGGACAGAAGCACAGATCCCTTACACATCTGCTGGAAAGGGGAGACCAAAAGGAGCACGTAGCATTACGTAAGAGGATGGAGAGTGGGTGAGCTGAATAAATGTTAAATAACTGTCTAGATTTCATTTGTGGTGAGGGATGAAGCTGAATGCAGACAGAAGTCAGGTGAGTTTTGACTGCTGAAAGAGCAAGACAATGAAACCTGTCAGACTGACCAAAAGAACTATCAAAAGAATACAGAAAACAAGTCTAGATCCCATAAAGCATGAAGTTTCTCTCTAGATAGATTTACATCTTCTTAATAAAGTGATAGATACCATTATTTGTACTGCAAAGAATACTGAGGAACAACCTCATGACAGATGTCCAGAACACGTGAGAAATCATCAGAAAAGGGTCCCCTTCCTTCCTTCAGTTAATTAAAAATGGAAAGAGGAACATAAATTGTTTCTAGACCTGTTCCACAAGAGCAGAAACAGTAACTTTTCTAGAACTCTGAAGTGTCCAAAGCTGCTGGCCGAAAAGCATGGAGCTAGGAAGATAACTCTACCGATACACCTGCTTTGGAAAAGACATACAGCTCGGAAATAAGAAGCCGATGCCTTATGATATGAAAAATGCTGTTCTTAAAATATGGCCAAAATCTTATTTCTTTTTCACAGAGGGGCAGGACAGGCTATGTCATTGCATGTGACAGGTGCAATCCCACCGTGTGAAGCCCACCAGAGCATCGGGTGGTGGTAGGAGACCTGCTGGTGCTGGACCAGGGGAATGAGGCAGAGACCATGAGGTTCATTAAACGAGTCAGGATTTATTATACACGTGTAGTCAGCTATATATCAAGTCTACATTTCTGCTTTTATACTTCTGCATTAAAAATAGTCCACTTACTGAGAACAGTTGTTCTTTTCACTATTTTATTCTGTTTTCAATCAATTTGCTTACTTTGTTTTATGGCTGTGTGAAAAAGTAACTTCCTGTCCGGCAGTTACAGTTAGGAAAATGTCCATCTGCATCACAGGTGAAACATCCTGAAGCCAAGTACTTCTGATGAAAAGCCTTCAAGGAAGAGCTAAGATATGGCTGTTAAGAGGATTGCTTGAGATCAGCAGACTTAATGACCTTTTCAATGTGTCTCTTTTGCATTTTACCTCATCTAATATTTAAAATTGGTTCCATGTTAGGAGTGTAGAATGTGCTCCTTCATGAAAGGGAAAGCTGGGAAGACTTGCTAAAAAATGTGAAGAAACTGAAAAATAAATGAAGACAATATCCTAGCTCCAGCTGATCAGAAGTCATTTTAAAAGCTTTTCTATGTGAGTTCCAACTTTACACAAAAGGTATGCAGACATGGATATTGTGTCATCCAAACGCAGTACTGCCTGCTCCTGTGGCAGGTCCACAGTCTTCTTTATGTCTCCGATACTCTGATAAATCCACACCCTCTGAAGTAATTTTAAAAATATTTTCACTACATGGTAAGTCTTTTATTGTGTTCCATTTTATTGTTGGATAATAGTTTTTCTTATTTTAGCTTGACTGTCTCCAGGGTATGTGAGTGTGGTCTGAACCACCCTCATGGGAAGAAACAAATGCTTTCCTAAAAGTTTTTTTTATATAATTTTCTTTGCCACCATGGACAGTAATAATGTTTCAACATTCTTAAAGAAAGTAATTTAAATAATCATAACCCATATCTACGGTAAAAGGGAACTTCCCTCAACACATCAAATGCACTGTTGAAGCAACAGTTCAGAAGTTGAGTAGTAACATACAACATACAGACCAATGTGTCTACCCATCCACCTTACCTTGAATAAAACAGATAATGTGAAAAAGGGATTATTTGTTTTCTGTTGCTGTATTGACTGTGTGACTAGTCCTAGTTGCTTGGTACCACCTTGAGCTGTAAGAACTTGACTGACTTTATTCCACTTGCATATTCTAACAAATATCAGGTATACACAAAAATTTGACAACATTCTGCCTACTTGCCACAATGCTTCATAATAAAACAGCATCACAATACCTCCCTCTTTCAGGAATATTTCATAAGACACCAAGATCAGTAAAATGTGAAGAAAAACTTTAAATATTGACTGTGTCACCATAAGAACATTTCAAGCATGGCAACAGAACAACGATATAAATTATGGTACCACATCAACAAAAATACAATCCAGAGAACATATGAATGAATAATGATGTTTTCATGTGCATTAAACTTCTAGATGCAAGAACGATGTTTGAAAACACATGCATGCACAGCTGTTCTTTCTTTTTTAGCCAGTAACTTACATGGTAGACTAAAAATATTTATATGATTTCCTTGGCTAGTGCAGACAGTACACAATGTTGAATCAACATGCTTAAACAAGACATCCTTTTCTATGCTGCAAGAGTACGCTGAAAAAAGATTTGGGGTTACAAGCATGGAGAAAGCTCCAGAATCATCATTTATCTTTTAACATTTCCTTAATCAATGACCTTTCTGTTATATCCTTTCTAAAGACAACAATTATTATGAGAAACTATGAGTAAGAAGGAAAATAATAAAAAAAAAAATTGTAAATGAAATAATGTAAAATAGTTATCAGATTTCCTAATGATCCAAAACTAAGGGAGGAAAGTTATCAGGTAAATAAAATTGAGTCCCAATTAAAACTAATATGAGACCATATCACAGTAATAGGTCTTACATTGCTATAGCAAGAAACAGTATAAAGATAAATATAAATTGAATGCAAAATTTTCTTGGCTACAGTCAAAATTATGAAAGAAAAAGAAGTATGAGAGAGCTCTTTCTTCATTTGCAAAAACAAACAAACAAACATAGATGTTACCCTTCCTTCTCTAGTTCTGGCTTTTTTATAGCAATCTTGTGTCAAGGTTTGAACTTCTTAAAAACATTTTTTTTTTTAATGTTGAGTTTGACCCCAAGTCAGTGAATTAAAATACAAAACAATAGCTTAAATGTAAAAAAATCTCTGTACCTTGGAAAAGCGCTGAATGGTTACACTGAATGAGCTTAATATGAAGAATTGTATATATTACATAAAGCACAAAAGAAATGAAGTATACAAGAGCCATAATATTGTTTATATTACAACTTAAATTAATACTTCAGTTTATTATCAGGGATAGTTTTCTACAATATAAAATACAAAGGGGTACATAAGATTTTGCTCTGTTTTGAATAGTTTTTTTATCCTTTGGGCAATATAATCTGAGTAGCTAATACAGTTTTGTTTCTAAAAATGAGTATTCCTGCAGTAATTTAATTCCTTATGCAGAACTCCTCTACTTTGGTGAGTACTTAACACCTTACTTATTTTATTGAAATGAGTTGAGACTTCTGTTTAAGGAGATCTCTTCACCCAAGAGAAGAAATAATTTCACAAGTGTACCCTCTTTGTAAGTAAAATTATGGCCTTTCTGAGATCACAGTTGCATAACAATGTATTATAAATATCTAGCTTTAAAAATGGATTTAATTTCACACTAGCCTAAAACCATGTCAAACAAATGCATTTAGCATGGTAACTGTATATTGAGATTGACTAGAGTAATTTTGTATTTGAAATTGTTCTGTAAGGATTCAATGCACAAACCCTTTAGAGTCAGCAGATTTCATTTGGCATCGAATGGATACTAAAACGGATCTCTGAATGAATACTTCTCAGAAGTACATAGTACTATTTTCTACTATTTCATTACAAAACCATTACAGATTTACATTAGAAATCATGACATGACAAAAATGTTCTGCTTTGTTTTTAAACAACTCTGTTGGTTAATAAACTAAATTTCTACTTAATTTTATAGTTTACCCTTCCTCACAGTATGAGTAACTACACCATGGAATGAAATTCTGTTCATTTTGAAATTCTGCTCATTTTAAAATCAATAACCAGCTGCCACTGACTTCAGAAATGTCAGAACTTGATCTGTTGCCTCTCTGGACCGTCTCAGTTAGCATTTTTCTTTCATCTTGGCATGCTATAGCCATAACACAATGTAACTCACCTATTGTAGCTGAAAAATTAGTGTAAAATATTCTGTATGTGTTAAATTTGCACTTTCTGCGTTATTCTGATGCTATGTTTAATTACTTCTCTGAAATTAAAATGATTATCATGCAATAAAAAATAAAAAATAAATCCAAAGTGCTTAGTTGCTTGACCTCTCTAATTCTTTAAGATTGCATTTTAAGGTGAAGGGGGGAACAGGAACTTACCTACTTGGCACTTTGGGTAATAAGTTGCCATTTGTCCACTATTGCATGATTGTCTCTTATGCCTTTTTCTTACATTTGTATCAGTGGTCTCCCATTGTGGACTTTTTCTTTTGTTTATTCTGATAACAACTTCAGAACTACCAGCAGGAATATCATCATGGCTTACACCACTACTTAATTTTCTGCTGTGAAACTGGTCATCCAGCCTTTCAGTCACTTTAGATGAATTAGATCCTTTAGATGTTTCCATTTCATTTTCTTGTTTCTTTAATGCATTTTGCTTAGTAGAATGGGACCTTAAAAGAGGATGTCTTTTTTCTTCCAAATAGGCCAGATGGCTTTTACTTTCAACAGCTTCAGGAGAATAAATGACATTATTTAACTTAAATGAATTGTGCTGCTCAATATGGTTGATTTTTCTCAGAAATATTCTACAATCTTTAAAGGTTTTGGCTTTCCATGTATTCTGAAACAGTTTATCTTGGCTTTGTTCTTTTCTACCATTTTGCTGGCAACAAATTGTTCCATTTGTCTCTGCATGTGACTTATATAGTATATTTGCTAAACCGGGATGTGGGTTAAAGTCAGAAGATCCCATCATCTGTTGAACAAATGCATCTCTGGCTTCATTTTCAGTTGGCAAGAGGCTACTCTGAGATTCTACCAAAGTCTGAGTGGGCTGCATTTCTACCGTGTTTTTTTCCTGGAGCTTGGGCATTCCATCATTGCTTTCCCCACTTGTACTTTTAAACAACTGGCTTTGGCAAAAGAACTGTAAATTTTTCCTTTTTGATTTCCAGCCTCCAGGAGCCTGGTTATACAGCTTTTTTTTTGTTTGTCCCCACCTATCATGCTGTAACTTCTTAAAGTCATTTCTTTTTAATCTGGCTAATGTAAAATTACTTTTCATGCTTAAGACTGGAGACCTCACCATGTTATGTAATATCTGTAGTTTCCCTGCTGGTTTTGAAGGAGAGGATAGTGCAAACTTTTTAAAGTGCTTTCTGAAAGGGCAAGTACTAAGGTCAGATTGCTTAGTTTCCACCTTTATCTCTCTAGTACTAACTACTTCTAAAGGATTGCGAGCATTTGCCTTTCTCACTAGAGAGAGAGACTGCGTTTCTGTAGTTTGCATAAACCAGGTGCAGAGCTCATTCATATTACACTTTTTCTGAAAAAGCATTTTTATAGGTGATGTTTCAAGTTCTACAAGGCAGGAGTCTAAAGGGTTTGACATTTCAGTGTTACAGTCCTGTTCAACGGGATCCCTGTTTTCACACACACATTTATCAAACTCATTTCCCCCCACTCGCAACCAGGTATTAGTTATCTGTTCAAATCTATTATTTAGTTCTTCCATCAACGTGTCACTTGAAGTGGAAGTAGCCCACCACCTGAGAGAAGGCTTCGATGAAAAGATGGGATCCGATGATACTTCATTAATGGGCCCAAATTCGCCATCCTTAAGATCCTTTTTTGCACTTCCTGAATTTCGCATTTCTGAGGTATCTTTGGATGTGGTGCTCTGATTTGATTGCCTACGTCTTTCCTTTTGATCTTTAGCTTTTCTCAAATGGAGCTTATAAGACTTATGTAACAAGGCACTTCTACAAGTAAACGCACTAGAGGATGCTAATGAATGTAAAAAATGCAGTGAAGGTTTTCTGTCTCTAACAGAATGTCTTAATGGAATTTCACGTTTCCTTGACACTGTCGTAATAATGTTGTTTGATCCATCTTCTCTAGAATCTTTCTGCATGCTCTTTACTTGACCCATATTATTGCACAGTTGATTGTTTCTCTCCTGTGGTATGTTTTTTTCTAACACATTCTGCTGTTGTAAAGGAGGCAAACAGTTGCTAATACTCACTTTTCTTTCCTGAGGTGAAAATCTATTAATGGTCACGGATATACCAGAGATTTTTACTTTTGCTGGCCTACCGGGCTTTCGAACGGTGGTTAAGGGTTTCTTAATTGGCCGTATAATATTGCTGCAAGGGTGTGGTGATGCTAGGTTACTCTTGATAGGTCTAACATAGTCATAACCAGAGACCTCATTTTCAGTAGAAGGCTTCTGTAAGGCTTTTACTATTTCACTCAAAGCATTTTCATTTTCTGTGCTATGCCGCACTTTGCTGTGGTCATTGGCAACATTGAAATCAACGTGTTTTGTGGACAGAGTGCTGATGACATTTGGATTACCTTCAGAAACGTATCTTTTAGTTCTTCTCGACCTTCCAAAAACAACCGTCACAGTAATATTTTTGTTGCTGTTAACGTCTTCCGTGACTGCTGCATCTGATTTGGTACTTTTACCATCACTGTTAAGTGCAGGTCTATGTTCTGTATTTTCAGTTACGTCTATTTTTGGTTTTGGAGGCCGCCCAATAGGTCTCTTAACCTGCTTAACAACTTGAGGACCTATTTTCTTTGGTCTACCAGGCTTTCTTTTTAAAACTGATTCACTGCTACTGTTTGATTTCTCCACAATTTCATTTTGCTTTGAGTCATTTAAGTTAGTTTGAACAACTGCACATAAGTTTGTAATTTCTTCTGCATAAGCACAGTTTGATTCCTCCTTGGTATCATTCTCTTTGCAATCAAAATCCTTGTCACAGACTGCATGAGAAATATCCTTTGTGGTCTGTTTGTCTAACACAGTGTTCGCATGCCCCTGAAATAAACAAATATCTGTGTTTCCTTTAGAAGATGCAGTTGCAGACGTCAAAGTGTATTTGACTCCTTCACTACTATTAACCTCTGAGACGAACATAAGCTTAATAGGACTTGAGTAGCTTAAGGGAGATGAGATCTCCCCAGCTTCAGAAATTGTACGTGAGTTCTCATTATTGGAATTAGAACTGGATGAATCAAAGGTCAGAGACTTCAAAAGGCAGTCATTAATTTCTTGATCTATAGCCATCTCTTGTTTGTTTGTCGTCACACACACAGTTTTAGTTTTACTGCTGCTTGGCACATGTGAATGTGGAAGGAAGCTTTGTCCTGTGTATCCAGTTTCACTCAGACTGAAAGGTAAACCTCTTCTAGCAAGTGGGTTGATAATCTGTTCATAGGCATTATCTTTTAATTTTTGGCTTATTTTGTAAGCATCCAACCATGAGCTGTTAGTCTTTTTAGCTAAGTTTATTGTATCTTCTAAACGCTCTACAACAACTTGCAGATTTGTGTCTCTCACAATTTTGCTTATATTTATGTCACTGCACCTGTCAGCATGAACATCTTTATTTATTTCCATATTTTCCAAACCTTCTAAAGACTTTTTTGCATCAGATGATTTCCTAAATACAATATTGTTTGTTACATACACAGAATACCATCCAGGAGGCACAATGTTGCGTTTAGTTCTGCCTGGGATTTCATTGCTTTCCTCCTCCTGAGGAATCTGATCAGACTCTTTTAGGCTTTCACTATCTCCTTGTGTTTTTGCAAATTTAGCCTGGTTGGCGGCAATAGCTCTGTCTTCTGAAAGAAGTAGAAAGTCAGGGCTGGTTTGAAAATTATTAAGAGGTAGTTTGAAAGACTCTGTTTGGTGTATTGGAAAGCACATTGGTTTGGTTTGGCAATTCATACGTGGATTACTTTCAAGACATTGTAAAGCTTTATCTTCTATCACTGTAAAACCGTGTCTTTTGTTTGGGTATATCTTATCAAAAGTCTTTGTAGATTTTCTTGCATTTCTATCAGAAATCGACTTTTTTCTTACAAGTGTTTCATCAAGGCTTGCAAGCTGCCTCTTGATTTGCAAAGACTGTCGCCGAATGAATGGTGAATCAGGAGAATTATACATTGCAAATAACGTTTCCTGACGCTTGCGGAATCTTGTTTGGATAATTTTATTTTCCATTTGTTTATCATGTTGGCGAAGTAATTCCATAAAACTATAATCACTTGCCTTAGCGTTATGCAAAAGGGAGGTTATGAAGTCTCCTAATTTTACATCATTTTCTGGTGCCCTGTCACTATTAGAAAACTTTACAAGATTTGTTGCTATGTCTGTAGTGTCTATTGATTTTAACTTTTCATTAATACGGTCCATTAAATCTTGAAAAATGGCATAATGTTCACTGTTCTCAACCTTCTCAGAATTTATATAATTTTTGCCTTCTTGATCTGTTGATTGCAGTGTTCCATCTGAGTATTCAGCCAGTTTTCCTCTGCATGTTTTACCTTCATATTCAAATTCTTCATTGCTACTTTCAGCTGGCAAGAGGGATGGAGGCTGGTTGATGGATATTTCAAGCTTGTTGTTATCTAAACTTGGAAAATCTATGCCTGATCCTTCTGATAGTTCAAATTCTTTACTCTGTACAGGTGACAGGGGAGGTGGTGATGGGCTGCGAGATCTATTTGAATTTTTAATGCTGTTTAACAGGTCACAGTCCTTAGTTGAAGACGTACATGCTGCTGCTTTTGCAGAATGCCTGTTAGAATTTTGCAATTGTTCAGCACAATACTTATGAGAACTACATGCTTTGTTCACCATTGTCTTAATACATCCAATTGCTACAGCTTGGCATGACAAAGAATGGAAATCTTTAACACAAACAGATAGAGGTGGTAAACAAGTGTTTGGTCTTTGATTTCGTAAACAGCACCTTTTTGTCAGCACATGTCCATTGCAATTGCAAAATGAAACGTGAACATCCTCTTCAGTAAGGGAACTGGGAGTTTCAGAGTGGACCAAATGTGTTTGCGTGCAACTGCAAGCTATAGGAACATTTTCATCTTGTATTAGAAATTTTAACATAGCCAAAGTCTGTTGCCAGTGATATGAACAAAAAGTTTCCAAAACTTTGTTTAATGCTGATTTTCCTTTTTCCAAACTAGTTGTTTCCTCTGAATTTGCATCAGCTGTTGAGCTTGAACTGAAAATGAAAACAAATCAAAACAAAACATAAATTACAGTAAAACACCATATCTAATGTTTGTTACAATGGCTAAGCTCAAGACTAAAAACCTGAAGTCTGCCAAACAGTTCTGTTCTATTTGCACAGTTCACTCAAATTTGCAAGTTTTACTAGAAATGATGTGCATTTTGTATATAGCAGTGGTAATCCTACCATAAGAAGAAGAATAATCAGAAAGAAACTAAGGGACAAAAAGAATAGTTCTAAAAACAGCTTCTCATATCTAAATGTAATTACAGTAATGTTAGCTTCCTCATATTTCAAATTGTCTTGGTCATTAATGAAGTAAAACCTCACCATGAACCTGGGGGGCTTATTTTTTACTGCCATTGCACAAACTGAGAGGGAGGGTAAATGACTTGCATAAGGTCACAATTCAAGCTTGTGAAGGCAAGAATGGATCCATCTCTCCTGAGATACCTCCTAAGATGTACACCAAAGTGTATTGACTGCTCTTAGGATACTCATTTAAGATCCTCTCAAAGACACTTTTTTTCCTTCAGGAACACTTAATAGGCTCACAAAGAATTTTTAAAATAGACATTTGCTACTGTTACGGTTCTTTTCAGATACAAGCTTCCCTTCTGTTTTTTAAATAAATTACAGTGGTGCATCACAGGCTCTTCATTGCAATATATTACACAAACATATACACACGCACACACAGTTTCCTTATACAGAAACAGAGATAATCACCACTGGAATATGAAACTGCTGTGTCAAAGATTAATATCCATTAAATCTCAAATATAGGGTAGGTCTATATCTAAGAAAGACTTCCGAGCAGTTTTCTCAAAGATATTAACTCAAAATAAAATCACTGATGAAATACTACCTTAACTATTTAATTCATTTCTCATAAATTATTAAAACTAATGTAACTACTTACCTAATCAATCATTTATATTGAAAAGCTGAAAAATTTCCATGGTAGAAATTAATACAGATAGTTCTTCAATTAAATACAAATTCCTTACACTGGATAGCAACTATCACCAGATAGTTACCATCTAATTCAAATGTTTTACTGAAACCAATTGCATGAGCAGAAAGTATTAGAAGAATTCTGTTTTAGAAAAGTATGTATTGTTTAAACATATCACCAAACTCTGAACATGACACTAACTTTTTGTCCTAATATTATCTTATGTAACTTTTTGCATTTAAGCCTGTACTTCAGAAAACCTTCATTTTGGTTAGTTTACAATTGTGCTGAACAAGGAACATACATATTTAAAATGGAATATATTTATTAAAAAGTTACCTATTTTTTTGTTAGCTCATACCCAATGTAATTAACATCAATAGTAACTTTTAGCTTCAGGTTTCTTTCTGGAAGTTATACACACAAATTCGTATTTTTAATGCCCCATGTGGATTTTAATGTTTAGAGTTTGAAAACAGCCAACTATGCTTAATAATCCCCTGTGTTCTTTCCTTCCTCTGCAATATTTAGTATGAAATGGAATATATTGAAAATCAATCATTAGGTTCTACTGCTAACTCAAAAGCCTAAGATAATTGTGATGCTACCAATTGAAATTGTGATTATATTTAAATTGGAGACATAAAAAGACTAAAACCCTCTTTGCACTTGCAATTCAAAATAAAAACATGATTCAAGGGCATGTTATGTCAGGTTTTAACTATTTTTGAAACACCCCTGCACTGGGAAGAGTCAGAATGTTATTTCTCTGGAGTCACGAGGTGTTGAACTGCATCACTATACTTGGGAAAAACAAAGCTTATTCTAGTAATACAATTATGGATAAAAAATAATTGCCCTCCCCACCATGACTTTAATGAAATAATGTATCAAAAGGCTAAAGAGAAAAAAAACAACAAAACAAACCAAACCAAAAAACACCCCAAGCACCAGGTCTTCAGTATTTTGTTTGTAAATCACAGTCCTTTTGCTATGTAACAATTTGCTACCTGATGGCTACTGTACAGATTTTATGGACAAATCTCTAAACAGATGTCTGTGTCTTTCCAGGCTTGCAAGCTCTGTCTAATGATGTTTCACTGGAGATATTTTAATGGAGACTGCTTGTATCCAGAATGTAAGCAATTGCTACTTCATATATGCTCACTGGCAGAAGAACCTTCCCAAGTGCTAAAACCTTCTCAAAGTTAAAACTGCTCTGAATTTGATATGTTGAGATTAATCTATTAAAAAATAATATGCTGGTTACTGCGGACATACTGGACACTCTCGTAACATGATTTATTTCCTAGCTACCTACCCTTCTGTAACACAACTAAAACTTGCTTTCCCTTCGTGTGTGTTAGTTTCTAAAGCTGACAGACAACTTCACCTAGGGCAATGCTACCATACTCCAAAAGGTCTCTGAAGCTTGTGAAAATGCAGCAGCCTTGACATGGTCACCATCTGGGAGTAGAGTTTACTCTGCAAACACACTGAAGCTTTAAAGCAACACTTTTTCTTTCAAGAGAGAGTCTCTCTGTGTAGAGATGTCCATATATTTAGACAAACTCCTTTAATAGCTTTTCAATAAAATTGAAAGGGCTCCCTGTAGCCCTTTAAATTTGTGTTGTCACACAGCAGTTAAGACTCTCTTTGGGACAAAGGACTTTAGCATTAATGGCACAGAAGGATGAGCTATTTCACAGCTGCATCCTTCCTTCACAGAGCTGCCTTACACTTCCTACAACAGACACAAAAATAGGTGGCCAGTGAGAGTGGATAGGAAATGGAGGAGTTGAGAGGGGAAGGGAGCAATACACGCTGCTCCCCCAATACCTTTCGTGTACAAAACCCCTGAAGACAAAGGTCAAGCATGGAATTACATTAGTTGTAATGGAAGGGGCATTTAATACCACAGAGTGATGATCGACTGGAGTCCAGAACTGGCACAAAGGCAGAGATTTGGTAAGGTTAAAAACTAGCCCTTCAGCATATTATTTTAGATATAGGCAAATATTTATTCTCAAATCCGGAAAATTCTCAGGAAAGTGTTCTTATGAGGGGACTCCCAAAAGATCTCCTTCCCTAAAGTTCTGTCCCTGTTGGACCGACCTAGCAGTGTCGCTGAAGACTGAGCAGAGAAGCAGAACTGGGAACAGAACACATCTGCAGGTACTTGTATGGACTGCATAGAACTCTGATGGAACTATCAATTTGTACTCACAGAACTTCCTAAGTAAATAAATCTCTCCCCAAAAGCTGTATTTTATCCACAATAGTATTAGTAAAATGAATATTTGGTTCCATTTAAGCACCCATATAGCTTTTGATAATTTTAATTGCAAACTAATTCTATATCTACATAGTGTTGTATTCCGAATTTCCTCTCATTTATGAGTAATATTTCAATTCTAAGCAACCACCCTTCCTTAAAGCTATGATCTCTGCTATATAAAATTCTCATAGTAAATTAGTCATTAAATGCTTAATTTGTACAGGTCTTGATCTAATGCCCCTGTTAAATATGTGCCTCAGGAGTAAGTCAAATGAGTCAGTGTACAGGTTTTGTGTTTCTTTTCTTTTTCTTTTTCTTTTTTTTTTTTTACTGAATGAGCAAATCAATCACACATCAGTGTTGTAAATTTATGTGCAAAAGCATTGAAGTGCTTTACTACAAATTACAACGTAGAAACACGTTAACTAAACAATTAAATTCATACAATCAGATTTAGGAATATAACAACACAAAGAAGAAACAGAATTACAGTACATTTACAACACAAGACAAATACATGGAATTCATTAGAAAATATTGTAATAAATAATTCATGAATTATAGTGCAATTGATTTATGCATAAATATAACTAATTGCCTAAAAATCAGTTGTTAACAAAAATCTGTCAAAAATCAAGGCAGCCACAGAGTTTTACTAAATTACTGCGACAATGGAAATACTGCAATTAAAAAACAAATACAAGTATTTGTACTGTAAACAACTAAAAAATCAGTCTCACTAAAGTTAATATACAATTTAATATAAAATTGTCATTAGCTACCAGAAATGGTTTAAACAGCTTTACTGAGCAGTAGTTCTAAAAACAGAGGCACTGTTTTTTAATATAAAATACTTGAGAAACATTCAAATAAGTAGAAAGCATGTAGGGCTTGCTTTCGCCTTCATTTAAAATTCTGCTGAAACATGGATTTTCAGAAAATGTCAATTACTAAGTAGTGACTGGTAACTGAATTTATAAAACAGTTCAAAGTGTGTAATTTAAATGACATTTAATGGAGTACATAGGGGTTGGGGAAGGAGAATCTACACATTTCCCTGCCTTTCCTTAGTTGTGTAATCAAAGGTTAGCCTAATAATTAGAAACAAATAATTCTGTTCCTTTAAACACTTACAGGTTGAGTATCATCTATAAACTATCAAAAAATATTTTAATATACTATTTCTGACCAAAAAATAAATACAAGTACTAAAATGTTGAAAATTAATTATAATATTACATACAAAACTACTGAGTACTGTTAAGTCAATAGTAAAATGATCCCTGATATTATGAATCCTGTTATTTTTTTGGTCAGGTCATCTTTTAAATGATATAAAAAGAGTACTGTAACTTGCCTTCAATATAAACTTCAGATTCAAATTTATAATATTGTCTGAGGAGTAGAAAACACCAGTATGGTACAAATATTAGGCAAAGTATTGAAGCCCCAAATTTTTGCAAGTAAAACTGTATAAAGACAGATCTTGAAACGTTTAAGGGTTTTTTCAACTTCACTTTCCAGTGGGGATGCATTAAGAATTTAATCCTTCTGGCCCTCACAAAATATGGCTTAATTCTTTTAAAAGGAAAGATGACCCTGACACTTGCTGTTTTGTAACCTCCTTGTTATCGGGTACAGTTCTGTGTAAAAAAGGATTCATTTTGTAATATGCAAGTAAACCTTAGTCACTGAAGAAGATTCAGTATAGATCTGAGAGACCAAAGAAGTGATACACTGTTTGTGCAGCTTCACTTAAGGAACATTATTGTATTTTAAAATGTAAGTTGTTATTTTTTAATAAGGTTAATAAATATGGGCTAGATTTTGCCATCAATATTGCAAGTATGCTCTCTGCTGACTTTAATGGCAAGTTTATCTAGAAATCAAGTTACCTGATGTGGCCCATATGTATCTAATGTCCCCTTTCAGTTTTTATAATTAACCTATACACAGGCAAATTTAAGTGGGAAAAAAATTGACAATGTATGCACGTGCAACAAATGTATAAAAGTTGGAGAGAAGTCTTTTTCTATCCCAAATTAGATGCATACAGAAGTGATTATATTTTGAGAGGAAAAGGGCATTGATGTTCTGTATCAAACGCATGAAGCAAGCCCCCATTCTTCGTATGTAGACACGTTCTTTGTGATATTCCATGAAAAAATTAAGTATGATATAAAGTTCAATGTGAATACTTTGAAATTCATTTAAAAACTGCAATATGAAGGTAATTGGTCTCCCTTAAATTCTATTAAAAGTTACCTATTTAAAGTGAACTGTCTAGCTTCTAACTACCAAATTTATAAAGAATTTATACTATTGAACGTTCAAAACAGCTTCACTGTTCAATATTTGTATTTCTATCAAGACCCTGAACTGCAAATTTGGTTATTAGCAAAATGATAATGTAACTTGGTATTCATTTTGATAAACTGAAAATGTTTTGAAATGTCACAGCAGCAAATACATTACAGTTACAGTGAGGTTTTTCAATAGGAGTGTGACACAATCCTTAAATAAATTTTAAGTAGTCATAACGTCAACTAACCAGCACGTTTAAACAAAAAAAAGAACAACAAAACAAAACGCCATTCTCAAGCTCATTCTGTGCACATTATGAACATGCTCTAAGTTGCATTCCAACCTTCTTTTTAAACCTTACAAGTCACCTTATTTTTCAAACTAAAAAGGAAAATTAGGTTTAAGTTTAAATTATTTTATGCTCTTAGTATTCCATCTTATTTCATATTTAATAATTCTATAACTACAGTAATTTCTCAGGTTTCATAAGTGTACACTTTGTAAACACCAATTTCTTTCTAAACCACCAACAAAATTGTCTTAAAATGATAAAAAATGCAGTTTATGCCTGCTAACACACATTTTTAGTAATGAAATGTTTATTTTTTACTTGTATTGGATATTTAAGTAACGATGAAGTTTTTTTCTTTCACAGAATGTACTATATCCTACTAATACTTCACAAATTCACTTTCTTTTAAGGAACTAGCTTTTTAAAAAATCCCTTGCATTTGTATAATCTGAGTTACTTACAATTTATTGCAAGTATTCTGTGAAGTTTAGAAGTTTGCTAACCATTGTTCGTGTATTTCCGTAATAAGATGGTTTGTTGAATGGGTAGAGTGGTTTTTCACCAATTAAAAATTATGTTTCACATGACAAATACTTGTTTTCCCAAAACATCTTTATGCTATTGACTACTAAATAAAACCTGAATCTTTTCACCTATTTATACAAGGATTATATTAAATACACACTATCAGAATTAAGTGAGCAACTCTATAATTCTGTCCACAGTGAAAACCCTGAATAAAACTATTTTTCAAAAGGCATGTATGTGGTTTTTGAACTGTATAATTTCACGTCTTCTGTCAGAGTGAACATATGTATTTCTCACACAGTGTGTGTATACAGACATACATACACACACACACAAAACAATTTGCTAACAATTATTCTACACAGGCTTGCTACTATTTTTGCAGCTGCCAGTCCCTGAATCTGTCATATTAAATAAGCCAGTATCTGGTAATCGGAGTTTCTTCTTCGGCGGAGTCTTCAATGTTCCAGATCTTTCTTTTACTTTATATTCTAAAGTGCTGTGAGGTACCCCATAAATTCCTTGTGCTTTGGAAACACTCATTTTCCCACTCATTACCATTGCAATTGCTTCTTCCATTATTTCATGATCGTACTGCCGATAGCGGCCACGTTTTTTTCTTGGCTGCTTATTATCTTTACGATCCAAACTATCTTCTGTATTTTCTGAGGTTCCATCTACTGTCCCATTCTTAGCATTAAGACACAAAGGAGAGAGGTCCCCATGCAGAAAGTAGGAATCAACACTTGAGTGAGTTACAGGTCCAGAACATTCAATTTTGTTCTGTTTAGGGAGTATATTTTTCAATTTTTGAAGAGCTGATCCTTCTAAGACTGAGGAGGTTTTAGAAACGTGGTACATAACATCCAGAAGACCAGCAGTATCAGACTGTGGTTTGGACACAGAACTTATTCTTAGCTGAGGAATTTTTAATTGTACAGTAGGACTTGTAGTTTCATATTGTAGATTTTCACTTTTTTCTTTAAATTGTGTGACCATTCTCTGTAGAGTTAACTGGTGGAGGTAACTGGAAGCTGTTGGGAATTTTAATTCTGAGGTTTCAAGTAGACTGAGTTTACTTTTTTCTGTGCGCTCTGCTTGAGCTCTTGCCCACAAGGCTACTTTTTGTAGGACTGCACAAGTTTCTTTACTGTCTTTAAATGAATAACTATCATTGAAATCTCGAGTTTTGTTTTTAAAAGGTGCAGGCTTTCCTGCTGGTAAGGCTTCTAAGTGGAGAAGTAAAGTTTTTTGAGGTATGCCATAAAGTATGCCTGCTTTATTTATGTCCAGTGCTCCAGACTGAATGTCTTTCAAAGCTTTTGAGAGCAAACCATCTGCAAACTCAGCACTTCTTTCCACATAGTCCTCTCTGTGTCTGTGTAGTCTCCTGGATGGATGGAATGAAACGATGGTAAACTGATGTATGAGAGACTCTCACACAGCTATGGAAGGGAAGGGTCCACTCCTTTATTATACTCCTTGCTTCGGTAACATCACTGCTTCTGATACTTTTAAGCCTTTGAGATGTGGTAGTTAAATGATTATCCTAGCAAAATGTTACAGTTCTGGTAGGACAGTGCGTCAAAAATCATACGGTGGCTTCTACAGCAGCCCTTCCAAGAACTTTATATCCTAGCTCAGTATTCGATAATATTCTCATGTGCTTGCTATATTCCCTTGTTCACATGCTTGCAGAGCAACACTGTTATAATTTTAATTATACAATTAACGTTCCATTAAATACCCAAATCCTGAAGGAGTTTTTGTTAGTAGAAACGTGACGTTACCGCTAAACAAGTAATAAAAGAGTCAACCCCCTCATAGAAAATTTGCAGCAATAAGTACATAACTACACACAACCATCCCAGACTTACACAAAACTAGGTTTTCTACAACCATAAGGTAAAGAGCTGTAGTTAACAATCAAGTCCATTTTGGCAAAATAAAACACACGTTTAAAAACTTCTAGCCACTATTTACAGCTTTCTAATTACAAAGTCATATTAATTTTTAAACTTCTTCATATCAGCAAATTAATAAAATGCAACTTTACATCATCCAACAAATACTGCTATTGGACTCCTATTGGTAAGAAGTTATTTTGTAAGACGTACAGGTGACAAAAAGGGTCCTGCTATGGCTAGTGGATGGGAGGATGCCAAAATCATAACGAAATCCAACAAAACAATGCGTTTCACTAGCTTTGTGGTAGCTTTCAGCAGATGCAACAACATTTTTCTTGCTGAATAAAGAAATTTAACTATTTGCCACCACACACCATAGCCAGAACCATGATGTAAGTATAAGTATGATGATTAAGAGCTCTCTCTCTCGCGCGCTTTCTCTCTCTCATATTAAGGAGTATTATAGATAACAGTCATTTAATTGTTCATGTTAGTTGAAGAATATTTTAAATCTAAATATTAACATGGTAATTTTTGTCAAAAATTGAAGTTTCCTAAGTAAACTCTGAAAGAATATATTTGCATTCTCTTCTACTGTCCTACTGCTTTTATTGTGTTACAAAATCAATTTTCAGTTCATTTTTAGTAACATGAACTAAAGTTTGGTGATTGTTCTGATAACTTTTCTTTAAACAGAAAAAAAGGAAAAAGACAAATGAAACATATGATATATACATAGACACACACTTATGAGTGACACAAATTCTTTTGAAAGCAAAATATAAACCACACGTGTGTGTCAGTATATACAAATATGTTATGAACATAAAACCTGACTTCAGAGAAGTAAGAGAAACCCCCGATTTTCTTTTACATAAGCCGAAGAGAGTCCTAAACGTTGCTTACCCAGACACCGAGTTTTCAGAACACAATGGATCATATTTGGGTTCTTCCAACCTTGCGCTTTTCTTTGTAGAGAGATCTAGCACTCCATCCCCTGCAAAGAATGAGTAGTGATGATAGCAGTTGTTTAAGGATGACCTCAGACATTTTGTCAGCAATTGTGTTGTAGCTATGGCACAGTTTTGAAGCAGTTAAATTTACCTTGTAAATTTCTGGCATCTTATTCCTTTAACAATATCAGCTGTCTGCAAATGATTTTATCTGATTTATAACAAAATTGTCTAAAATTAAGAAAACTCAAGAACCCCTGACAAAATCATGAAATTTAAAAGAAGAATGTCTTAAACAGCAACGTCTGTTTTCCTAAAAATCATGTATGCATGGATACTGCACAGTTTACTTTTAAGGCAACCAGAGCAATGTACTTCGTATTATTGTACAAACATACTGTAAACAAACGAATCTGATAATGAAGTTAAAATGGACATAACTAAATCACAGACTTACAGGATAATTTAGACTAGAATGGTCCTCAAGAGGTCTCTGGACCAACCTTCTGCTCTGAGCAGAGTCAGCTATGAGATCAGATCAGGTTACTGGATGAGAAAGGAATAGTAGTACCCCAATAATGGGAAGAGAGCTCAAGCCCATAGTGTTTTCAGTGTATGTGACCTATGTCATTAAACAGCATAAACATTACTAACAGTTTGTTTATACATACTCCCCCTGCTTTCCCCACACAGAAGTAATTGACGTAACTAAAGAATGAAAAAGACCTAAACTAGGGTGGGAGTTCACTCTGTTCAGTCACCAGCAAATGTTATATTCAACATTTATAACTGGATGTTGAAATCTATGAATTTTTGAAATAGCCATATTTTGTTTCAAATCAATATTTACAAACATTGAAAATTAGCAAACCTCTTTAGTGCCTGACACTTTCCTTCCAGTTAGTGTTGAGATTTTTTTGGTTTATATTTTTTAAAATCACATTTAATTTATAGATAAATTGCCTGAACATATTTAATTTCATACCTTTTTTTCTTGGTTTTCTGTTTCAAACTTGGGCTGTTTTGTATGCTTGTGTTATAAGAATCCTTGAGTTTCAACATGTAGCTCAACATTCAACTCTACAAGCAATCTTATGTTAGGCCTTTATACAGTCGTATCATTTTTATGTTATCATGTATTATTTGCAACACATTATCATGTATTATCTGCAAAACATCAATCAATTTTATATGTTTTCCTACAGCCTTTGATTGAAGACATGAAGCATTGGTTGGATTTTCCGAATGCCAAAACTCAAATGTAAATTCAGAATAATTGTTAGGTTAACTCTGCTTTATTCCAATATTGCAAAGAAATGTATTTTAGTGTTAGTTGCCCAACTATTTTATGTTGGAAGAAGAGTAAAGAGAGAAAAATTAACATTGTAGGCCAATGTAATAATATTAAGTGTATTTATAGATACACCACTTGTCAAAGATGCTCCTTTTCTCCTAAACTTGTTCCTTTCAAAGTCTTCCTTAAACCCTAAGGAAGTTAAAGGAAGGACTAGTTAATGCTAATCAAGCTTTCTGAAGCAGTAATATTCCAGAAGGAAAAGCCAGATAAAATCGCTACAGAATTATTCTGCAAGGAATATCCAGACGGAATACCCAGCTGTTAAAAATCCTGAATACTTGTAATGACCCTGACTCCTGTGCAACAGACAGATTTCATCTGTCGTACTTCATTAGCGATATAAACTATGTTACCCTTTAAGGGTTTGTGTGTTCTCTTTCAGAATAGTTTCTCCACCTTCGGTTGATATTCACAGGCACCGTGACATAGAAATGTTTAGAAGAGATAACTGGACGAAGTCACTGGAAAAAATACCTCAGAAAACTACCTCAAAGTTCAAACACATCAAGTTGTAAAAGCTAATCATTAGGTAGACCACTATTATGTGACTTCTAACAACAAAAGAACATCAAGAATAGATTAAAACAAAACAAAAACACGTAAATGAAAACCCATTTTGAGAAACACTGTTGAAAACCAAATTAATCTATAACTTTGAAATAGAGAGTTTTGCTAAAGACATTAGAATATCAAGAGAACCAACAGGAATGGCTCTTTCTAACCACTCCACAAAGGAATTGAAGCTAACAAGATCTCTCATAAGATTCCACAATGAAATCTAAACAAACCAAATAATTTTTATCTCCAGTCTTTCAGAATTGGCTTTGACAATATAAACCAGTTTGACATATATTTTTATATTTTTCAGTTTGACAAACTGAAAAAATGACTAAAAAGAGGACAGCACTGAAAATACAGACTACTGAGACATGAAATTAAATACATTTTGGGCCTCTAAAAGGTAAGCAGAATGGAGTAACTATTTCAGATTCAAGACAGCTGAACGTTCAACACAGCAAATGCATTTATTAAGTATACATATGACTCTTCCGTGAAACCAATGTTCTATGGGAAGGTGATCCTCAGAAACAAGAGTGAAAGAGAAGCATGAGAGAGATTTGATATCCATACAAAATAGCAGATAAAGTCACCACAGACCAGGCTTTTCTTCAGTGATTTCAGTCAAACAAATAAAAACAATCTGATGCAGGAGGTGCTGATAGGTCAGAAAGTTTCATTAAAATGATCCTACTGTTGGTGGATCTTTCTGCTTTACAGTAAAATAAATTATGATGAAGGAGCACCTCCAATTGGTAGGAATGCAAGAGCACTGGCAATAAATTTTAAGACTAAATGAGATGAAACGAACATATGTATATATAAACAGTAGAGATCTTCATTTTGGTTAGGTACAAGACCAGAAGTTTACAGAGCCAACTACCTATAACGAGATGCAAATAAACATGTGTCTAACCACATCTCCAAGCCAGGATTTTCAAAAGAAGCCCTGCTTCTGTGGGTACAGCAATACATTTCTGTCCTGCATACAGTTACAAAGCATTCTAATGCTTCCTCTGCTACACTTACACACCTTGTGCATACACTTACCCAGTTAAGTATGATCTTTTGGTATCCTTTGTATGTAATGAGGGCATTAATTTATCCAGGTATTGGTTTTTGTAAGACTGATTTCTCAGCCTAACAAAATTTCTGTTGTAATAGGACGTTCACACAGTCTAGTAATTTTATGTACATATCTCCTGCATGACAAACAGAAATCTGTTTGAACAGCAGTACCCCTTGCGATCATGCTTGTCCCCTGGGCACCTTATTGTAAAGGCACAGAATAGAGCAGTTACAACTCATCCTTCAGCTCCTGCCCTAATATAGGACCCAAATCATACAGTTTTATAGCACTAGGGAACAAAAAACAGATTGTACAGGCGGACAACAAACCTCCATTACTTCCAAGGTAGGAACAGTTCTTTTAAAACCAAACCAGCACTCCTATTATTTCTATCAAATCACTCAAACCAGATGATTTAGGCAAAAATTCTGGAAAGGAAGTGAATAACATCAGGAGCAGAAAAAACTCTATATAATGTGGGTCTAATTAGAGCCATGGAATTGGTTGCACTCTTCATCTGAAACCATGACTTTTACAAAAATAGCCTTCATAAACAGATACTCTGAAATACTGGTTAATATAAAAAAGTTATTACAAGTTTTTCAGGTCTGCTCCTCGTGACCTTCTAATGGAATTCTTTCTGCTGCAATCTAATGATTCTGAATTTCAAAGAAATGGCTTGACCTCTGGACCTGACTGCTCAGCACCACATCACCAGGTACAACAATACCAAGGTACAACTAAGCTAAAACATCTTCAGAATAAATAGGACCACAATAAAGTGAACCTCCACCAGACGAGCAAGGTTAGAGAACAGAGAAAAAATTAGTCTGTATCAGATACCTGAGTTCCTACAATTGGTATTTCAATATTGATTCTAGCAAACGTCATTTTCTGGTTTTCAGTAAATCTTTCACTGCCTGGCTAGGTCAGGTATCTACTCTACTCAGTCCTCTGACTCCAGTCACTGCAGAAACTCCACTCCTAGCAAGGGAGAGCACATCAGCCTGGCCACCACCCGCAGCTCGTTCCTCTCCTGCTCTCCCAGCAGATGCCAATGGATCACAGAACCCAGAGGTCTCTCCCCCTGACTGCTGTCTTTACTATCTGGCCTTGGTTCTGTTAACTGGGAAGTTATGAGAGGCCTTTTTTGAACCCACTGCCACTGTCCTGCTCTACCACCTCCTGTCTTAACAGTTCCAGATGTTCATAATTCACTGTGTAAAAGAAACCCCTTACCTTTTTTTTTTTTTTTTTACTTTCCTTTTAAAATGTTTCAGCAAACCCTGCCTAGTTCTTATATTTTTAGATTTGGTAAATAACAATTATTCCTTTGCCTTATCCATCATACTGTGGCAAACCTCAATATATCTTTAAATAGGAACAAAATGACACTGCCTTGTCTCTAACACCTTTCTTGATGATGCCTTGCCCTTCACTGTCTATTTTTATGGAGACACTGTTTTTAGAAAACTATCAGTAACTCCAAAGTCTTTTATTACTTTTTAACTACCATTTTGACTAATTTTTGCTGACCAGTTATTTTGTAAAATGAAGGACTGCCAAATTGGCTATACAGTGGGTGCATGTGGCAAGGTGCTGGCAGCAGAGGGGCTGCCCCATGCTGGTTGACCACAGCTGATTCCAGTCAGCTCCAACGAACCCACTGCAAGACACAGCTGAGCCCAGCAGCCAAGCTGGTGGCACCTCTCAGAAAACATGGGAGGGAAAAATGCCTTTTTATTTTAATAGGCAATATTTTAAATTAACTTTTCCCAAAGTGAGTCACTGTCCATGATGGCAAGCAGTAAGTCAGCATCCTGTCCTTAACTGAACTTACAAGCTCTTGTTTCTGGTCTTATTTCCCTCTCTCTGCCACTGAGGAAGGAAGGAGCGAGCAAATGGCTTGGAGTTTGTCTGTTTTCCACTACTGGGAGTCAAAGAAACAAAACTCTTTTCAGAAGGAGCAGTCAGGCATTGGAACAGGTTGCCTAGGGAAGGTGGTGGAGTCACCATCCCTGGGGGTGTTTTTAGGGACATGATTTAGTGGGTGATACTGACGGTAAGGGGATAGTTGGACCAGATGATCTTGGAGGTCTTTTCCAACCTTAATGATTCTATGAAAACCCTGGACACTGTTCCAAGGATGACCTTTTTACACAATTATTAAACAAATCGTTTCTTGAATATATTTGCAGATTAAACGATTTATTTTTTTGAAACATAGCTTGTGTACCTTCAAGGACATAGCATTTTCCCCACTATGTATAGTGAGAATAGTATATTAAAATAAAAAGATGGTAAAGGATTATTTTATTTGAATTTTTTTTTCAATACACCTGATTGTAGCAACCAAGAAGCCATACATGTTGCGAGTCCAGTTGCCATACTAAGTTGAAGGAGGGTTTTCAAGTTATGAAACTAGTTACTTCTCAAAAACTAAGAATTGTTTTGTTGGAAATTTTGGTGATTTCACATGCATATAGGAAAACTACATAATAAAACGCTGTTTAAAATCATTCAAACTAAATTTTTACTCTGGTTATCCTTACTTTTCCTACTTCAAGAATAACCAACAACGATATAGCTATGGAATAGCTGTAAGAACTTCAGTGCAGCAAAACAACACTCATTGTCACCCAACTCTGGAATTACTAGTAAACAGAAGACAATCTATGATATTAGTTACTAGTAATTTCTACCTATGATGAATCAAGGAGACATGAAAAAGCATTACGCAAATTCTTTTTTTTTTTTTTTGTGTGTGCTATGTTTACACCCTATCAGTCAACAAAAAATTGTACAGCTAAACTAGCTCCTTAGAGTATGTAATTATACAGTTTGTACTTTTGCCTCTTTGCACGTCGCTCTCCTTATGAGCTTCAGGGTGATGGATCCTTCTGTATCTATTAAGAGGAAGAAACCTCTACATTGAAGCAGCTGCTGCTGGGATACACTCCCTAAAATGCTGCACAAAAAAATTAAAATTGCTGTAGGATAGTCCAAGACTGTTTCTTAATCCACACTTTATTTTGTGAAGATGCTGCTTTATTATTGGCTTCCAAAAACATACACGTACCCTATTTTTGTTAGGCACATTGCAGGCAAAACAAATTTTCTCTTGTGATATAATTACAGTGTACTCTTTTTGAGTCCTTGGTAGCATTAGGAAGCATCAGCCTCTTATGGTAGGATACTAGCAAATATACTCAAGTTGAAACAGGGGAAGTTTAGGTTGGAAATTTCTCCTAATTTCTTCTCAGAAAGCATAGTCGGGCAGTGGAAGGGGTTGCCCAGGGAGGCAGTGGAGTCACCATCCCTGGGGGTGTTTTAGCAAAGGTTGGATGTGGTGCTTAGGGACATAGTTCAGTGGGTGATAGTGGTGGTAGGGTGATGGTTAGACTATTGATCTTGGAGGTCTTTTCTGACACTTTACTGTCAGTTAAAAGTAAGTAACTGAGCCTAGTTATTTACTAGCAAGTGGCAATGGAATTATCACACTTACAGAAGAAAGCACAGCGTAATTCTGGTACTTCACTACCAGAGGCAGGTGTTAGCTAGAGGTACTTGCATGTCTGTGCTTAAATGCTCATTACTGAATGATTCAGTGCCAGGATTGTGATGGGTTGACCTAGGTCAGCAACTAGACATCCAGCCTCTCTTTTTCTCCTTTGTCAGGAGGCCAGGCAGAAGGAAGTGAGGGGGGAGGGAAGAAGTAAGATGAAATAGCTCATGAGTCAAGACAGACACCAAGTATTGTCACAGTAAAAATGGAGTTCAGTTATAGAAAATTTATTTATTGCTGATTTTAATAGATTTGGGTAACATGAGGAAGACAAAACAATAGAACACCCCCCCAGCTGTTCCCAGGCTCAACTTCTCTCCTTCACTCCCAAATCCACTCCCCCTCTTCCCCTGAAACATGGGTTACAGTCTCCTCTCTGATGCTTTCCTCCTCTCATTTCTCCCCTGCTTGTACGGGCTCTTCACAGGCCTCATTTCCTTCAGGAAAGGCCAAGCTGATCTGATGTGGGGATGTGCACTGGTTGCAGTGCAGATATCTACTCCAGGCCACTCTCTTCCATGAACTGCAGGGAAATACTTGCTCCCTCGTGGTCCTCTCCACAGGCTGCAGGGAAACACCTGCTGCAGCACCTCCTCCTCCGCTCTAGGTGTTTGCAGGGCTGTTTCTCACTCTGCCCCTCCAGCATTTTCACTCTTACATGTTCTCAGAGAGGTGCCACAAACTTTGCTGTTGCATGCTGCTTCAACCTGTGGTGGGTCTGGTGCAGCAGTGGCTGTGCCTGGCAGAGAGCAACCCCCAACCTCTTCCTACAGATGCCACCCCTGAAGCCCTCCTACTACTAAAACTGGCACATAAACCCAACATGCAGGGGTTTTGACAACATGCAGCACTGTTAGTGTCAAACCTGACTATTATGAGAGTTCTTCAGAGACAGCCTAGAGATAACAAAGGAAGGTAAAAAAAAAAAAAACTTTCTGAGGTGAAGATAAGATCATCCAGATGTCTTCAGTGGCAGAACCTTTGCTCAGCATTGAACTAGTGCTTAGCTTGGATCAGCTCAGTGCAAGAAAATGCTTCTTGTGATCTGGAAAATAAAGCCTAAAACTTCCTCTGAAGTAGTTCAAGAATCATTCCCATAGTACAGGTAAGAGGCTACCTGCTTTTATTATTTAGATCTGCCATTTTAAATGAGACTATTGTAAATACAAAGCACCTGCCTAATTAAAAAGATGAACCTCAAGTATTTATGTTTAGGCCATTACCTGCTTCACAGGAGAGAATTTGAATTCAAAGGGTATCAGTTTCGAGGATCCAACAACAGATCAAACATACAGATTTGAACTTTGTACTGTTACTGACATTTCACTTGGAAATTACAACAAGCAAGTAATAGATTAAGAGGTGCAAGACAATTAAAAGACTACTAGAAAGGCAGCAAATAAGAACATACAGCTTTTTTCCTCCAGTCTGGAGACTTGAGTGTTCTGTGTTAGACAATTAAAAAAAAAGTGCAATTAAAAGCTGAAATCCATGATCAATTGCATAACAGTGCCTAAGGATCAGGATTATATTAGTTGTATAGACTAAATCATCCTAAAGTACCGCTGAAAAGCTTGTTCAAGATTATACCTGTTTATACTTATATAATTAGGGTAAACAGCAATAAGATTCAGATGACATGGAAGATAAAAATACCTCAAATGCTATGAACTTTTTTGGAGAAAAGATCAGTGTACTTCAAAATAGCTGAGTGACTGTAGCAGCAGAATTTTCTTCCTAACCCTACCCCATTGCCCCATTCACCCTCAGCCTTCGTTTTCATTCCTTTAAGACTTATTTATGCTCAGTGACCCAGAACCTGTCTTTGGGGACTTTACAGCCTCATGTATATGTTAGTGTTAAAATTGGTTCTTCTTTATAGCCAACTGTTGAAGTAAGCAGCAGGTTATAGTGCCGATACTTTTTACCATCTTTGGAGTGGGGGGGAAAAAAAAAAGCTTCAGTCTAGAGATTGTAAGTCTCTGAAATCCGTAATTCATCTACAGCAGAGGCATGTCAACACACAATTGATATTTTCTCAGGATTTCATCTGCACCAGGTATTTAGTCTGCATAAATTCATGTCTAAATCTAGACATGAACTAGCTAACCACGCAGAATAAAAGCAAGAACTTCAAAGTTTCTTAGTGATTGTCAAAAAAAAAGTTGCTTAAATTTCATAGAACAGGTACATTTAGCAAGGTCAAAATCTTTTTCCCCCAAATGATGCATCATCTAATTGAAGACTGCATCATTAAGTACAAACATATGAAAGCTATTATGAAAAATGTAGTCTTTTAAAAGTTTAATTCTGCAGTTCTATCTTCTTTTAACTTTAGTATGATACAGGTTCACTTCTCTGTGATGAGCAATATAGTTGGACTAAAACGAACCCTTGCATTTGTCAAAGATGAGCTGATTTTGCCAGTGTTCACAGTTATACAACATTCACAATCCTTCCCGAAAAATTCACAATCCTCCCTGAAAATAGCTGCTACTCCAAATTAGGTTTGAAGTCCAAAGCACTCTTGTGCTTTTATTATCAGTTTCAGATAACAGTATTTAAGAATAAAGCATGAAAAATCTCTCATTATCATTTACAAATATGAAATATCTTTCCTTGCCTTGAAGAATAAAGTTGTGTTTAACTCTTAATCATTACAGATCAGTTCAGAAAATTCATCCTTCATCCTTCCATCATTTTAATCAGTACTGAAAGAATCAGCCAGAATGAACTTTGCTCTTTGAAACTGCAGTAAATTCTCTTTTCTCAGAAGGCTTAACAGCCCTTTCCTTCAAAAAGGAAAATAAGTAAATCTTGAGCCACTGTTATCTGTGTTACCACAGATGAACTGACTTAAGAGCTGGTATTCCAACACTGACAAATTCCCATGCTACTTGAAAACATGCACCCAGAAATTAGGATACTTATCACCAAACACACAATAAGAAAAATGCTTTTAGAAAGGCTTCTTTTAAGCACACAATTTCTTTTTTCTTTTTTTCCATGTACTGAGCACTGCTTTGGAAAGACAGAATATATAGTTATTTGGCACAGACAAGAACAATTTATTTATAAGTGAAGAGACATAAGGTAGTAAATGACATCAAAACACAGAAAAGCAGATAGAGGATATTTACCTTGCTGAGTATTCTGTTCTTGAGTTCGATTCACAGTGAGGTCTAGAGGGCTATCCTGTTCTTCCTGAAGGGAGTTTTCCGTTTGGTTCATTTGGATACTTTTACATATCATACTTGGTTCAAATGATGAACCATTTCTGTTCTCTTGAATTTTGCTACTTTTTGAAATGTACTCAATCGCAAACTGGCGGATCATTTTTTTCATTAATTCCTGAGCAACTAGGGGAATGTTAGGATCACAGTTCTGAGGAAGATCTAGGAATAAAAAACAACAACACAAGCAACAGATGTATTAAGAAAACAAATTGAAATACTTTTCTTTAAATAAAGATTCCACATACACATATGAACTCACAGCACCCATTCATTGTACTTAATGAACACATTAAGATCCCTCCTAAATTGTTCTTATAAATATTCCTTACTGGTCACTTGCAAGAGTGCATTTAGTGCCCATCAGCAATTTTTACCTTACTTAATTATCATGGAATTTCACTATCATGGAATAAGTCAGATTATATGGGAAGATAAACAGTGCAAGTACAAGAATCAGAGTTTGTTGGTAATTCAGATGAATTTTTGTTTTAAGACAACTTTCAGTTTAGAAAATATTTCTGAATATTTAGTGCAAGATAAATAGAAGTATGAATATACAAGGAGTTACTTTCAAAGAGCAAATAAAACAAGTTATTTTTAAACTACAGTTCTACAGATTAGTCCTTTGTATAATATAGAACAGTTGGAATTCTGAGAAGTTAACCTTAGAGAAGAGTTGTTTCACATGTATGTTAAATCATCATGCCTATTTGAGATTCAAGGTTTCAACATCAAATCTGATGTGATATAACTTGAGATTTCCCATATAATTTGTATTGTAAAATTCAGTTGTTTGCATTAATAATCTTCAGAGGTCAAAGTGCTAACAATGAAGTCATTTGACAGAAGGAACATTTCCTGTTCTAAACTGTATACACACTGTGTGTGAGGACACGTGTGCATGGATACATACAACAATCCCATTGAAAAAAACATTTTATTTTAAATGCACAAAATGAGTACAAGGATCAAACATGAGATCCCTATAACTTAACTTTAATATGTGCCAGCTAGACAAAAAAAATTAATGTTTATCTGACAAGCAAAGCTGAAACTACATTTGTGAATTACCATGATAAAATCCCTCCAAATGCCAAAACCAAATAAAAATTACATTTTTATGCTTAGTTACATAAGAAATCTACTACAGAGTAAGCTGTATTACTGATCAATGCAATACCAGAAACTGCAATATTTCAGTTCAAAAAAAATGAGCACAATCGTCCATACTCCAATATTTACGTTCTTCCTTAATGTGGCAGTAGTAGTACCTATTCCACTCTTCTTTCTTTCCCTAGACACTACACACACAAAAATACGCATTTCAAAGCTTTGCTTAACCCACTGTCCATCCTCAAGTTCACAGGTAATCAGCAAAACAAATTTCATCAGAACAGACAGAGGTTTAAAGCTTAAAAATAAGGAATTGTGAACGTGAAGAATTAGCTTTTAGGTCATTCCTGATTGCCTGAAAGCAATGTCAAAAGGATATTGTGGCAGTTACCAGTGAACTTATATCAGTCCAGAACAGATAAATAAATAAAAAAAGCCAAGTAGCTGAGTTTTGTCCTCCTGGAAGCTGAGAAACCGAAAGGACTGGATCTCACAAATATTTCACTCAGGCATATACTGTTGGAAGATAGATGAGTGGATCACACAGTATTTGCTTGAGCATTTTATATCAATGAAGCTATATCCATCTACCAGCAAGAATGATCACTGAGATTGGACCAAAGCACACTGCTCAAGTTTAGGATGAATGTATGTACGATTCTGTTTGTTTCATTTTTTTTTTTATTTTTTTATTTTTTAAACATTCACCTTGAAGAATTCATTTTCGACAAGGAGGTATTGCAAGACATTACAAATACATATATCTGGTCTGCTGAGGCAGCTCACTGTTCTGGTGCTTCTTGATAATGTCTTTTGGTTACTAGGTAAGGTAAAGCTCCAGCATTTTCAAAAACTCAGTATATGCTAGATGTCTTGGCTTCAGGAGACCTTACGCAAGACATGAATAAAAAACAAGTCTGCTTATGATTGAAGGCCTATCTTCTGACACTCCTTCAACCAGATTGCTACCAAAATTTCTAAAGCTTGATAGGAGTTTCTGGAGGAGGGGCACAAAGTGAAATTTCAAATGCAGGATGATCCATGCAGAGAAAAATCTCTCCCCATCATGTAACATCCAGACACAGGTATTATTTGTTTATTGGTATTTCCTGATTCCTGAATAATGAATCCATGAAGTGTCCAACTGGCATACAGTTAGAGACACATGAGAAAACAACTTCACAAAAGATACTGAAGCAGCAAGGCAACAGATGTAAAAACGTTAGTGTATATACACCAGTAACAAAAGAACAAGGGAAGTTTGGATGTAGAATTGGAAAATTGGGTTACCTAGGAACAGTATCTGCCTAAAGCTATGATTCCACCACCGTCAAACAAAGAAAGTTACTGATCAAAAACTTAGCTTAAAAGAAAAAAAAAAAGAAACCTTACAGTGAATAATCAAGAAACTAAAATACAATGAAGTGTAAGTAATGTCAACAACACCAGTTTAACAGATATATAAGAAGGGTCACTCTATAACAGACGAGAAATTAGTCTGCTGCATGCAGCCAAGAAAACCTTTGTTGAAGGCTTTTGGAAAATTGGAAAAGAGGTGATTATGAGCCCAAATGGGAAAGACAGTTACTTTACATCCCGATACAATCTGTGCCTTTAAAAACCAAGAGATCAGAAGCACAGGGTATACCCATAATTAACTAAAAAACACAAATGCCTGAAATAAGCATCTGCCTATTAATCATCAACATTAAGTATTGTAACTGAGACAGAGTTCTTCCAGAACTACCATGTTTCTATTCTCTTCCTATTCTGTTTCAGAGTCTTCACACTGGTAATATCCAAGCATGAACTGTTTTTAGACATTTGCCTGACAAGTCTGCTTTTCCATTAGCACCAAAACCATCTTTTGAACTAGTTGGAATAACAAAGATTTTATTTTTTGCTCTTATATATCTTATTAGTCTTATTTTTTCTTAATTATTTCCAAATACCCCCTATGGAAGAATAAATGCAGTAAGATTTCTCATAACTGCTACAACTACTGACTGTTTAAGTTAATTTACTATAAAAGGTAATATCAGATGGAAGAAAACACCTTGGAGCACAATCTAAAAAATGTGCTCCAGGTGCACATTTGCAGTATTCTATCTGCTAATGTATATTCATTCAGTCTACAAGGCTAGACCCTAGTTAGTCTAAATTTAACTGCTAAAAATGCAAATAGCATGACATCCTCACACCCTTAAATCATAATTCACATTGGAAGGACCTTAGGAGGTCTGTAGTAAGACTGCATGCTCAAAGCAGGGTCACCTTTAGGATCAAACCAGACTGCTCTGAGCTCTACCCAGCTGGGACTTGAAAATTCTGTGGATGGAGACTATACAATCTCTCTGGGTAGCCTGTTCAACTGCTTGCTGATCCTCATCTCTCCTTATACAACCAAGAACATCTCATTTCTATTTGTCTTCCATTGTCCTGCTATGCACCACTAAGAAGAGTTTGATCCTCTCTTCTCAGTAACCTCCTCAGAGGTATTACAAAGCTGCTGTTGATCCATTTTTATTAATACTGCATCCTCTCTAATGGAAACAAAGCTTATGTGGATACATAACTTGTAATTTTAGGAAGAACTAACTGAGAATATTTTAAGTCAGAAGTAATTTCCCACAGCTATCCAAATAAAACGGAGGAGAGATGAGAGATGATAGATATTCAAATGATAGTGATATATTTTCATATATAATTTTCTTTTTGTACACTATATCCATAGTCTAACTTTTTTCTATAAAATATAAATGTAACTTTGTATGTTTTATCAATATAAGACTGTGTGATCAGAACAGGGTACATGGTTAACGTGTATGACAGTGTAATTGCTTACATTCAGTGTCTGCATTACTGTATGTAATGAAAACATGTTAAGACCTGTAATTTTAAGTTCAGTGGTGAGGTTTCACTACATATTGGAAATCTTTAAATGGCTTTTACAAACTTTGTGTGACTTGTTAATGTATTTTGTGGGAAGAAAGTTAAACCTCTGAGCTTAGTCTCACTAGCAAAAATTTCTTAATTATTATCAGCAGATGGCACCAAATATACTTCGTACGAACAAAAAAGTTTTTATTCTAAGATGTTTTATTAGGAGTAATGATTACAGCTAGTTTAAAGTTCTAGATTTATAAGCCTGCATCTGTTTAAGCTTCTATTTATCAGATAGAAAATTTACATGACAAGGCGGCTGTATTTACTCCATAGATTGTGTATGCAAATACATACCACTTCAAACCCAGCAAAAGTTTCTAAGAATTTGGAGTAATAGGTAGCTCTGATGGTCCTCTAGTGCTTCTCAGATCACTGTAGATCCTCCTGATATTAAGATACAAATGTGTCACTTATGATACAGCCTGGTATTTTCTGCTTGTGGAATATTCCAGTCAGTATGCAAAGGCAGCAGTAAAGATGATATGCAATTATGACTAACTGTAACAATTTTTTTTTTTTTTTCAAACCTCACATTTAGGATTAAGACTCCCTCAGTTTAAGTACTATACCACCTTGTAGCTATTCAAATCCATGTGTTTTACTATTCTGTGAATTAGACTGTAAAAGCAAAAATGATTTAACAGCTAATTTAGTCTTACACATGTATTTGGCAGGACAATGGACGAGGAATTGAAAGCTCCCAAACTTATGTTCCACATTAGCATTTTGCATCTTGAAAAATAGTAATTTTTCCATTTAAAAGGGAATTGGGACAACAATCTTTAATTTCTCTTCTGATACAGTGCAAAAAGGCAGCTGAAATCATCAGGGAATCATAGCTCTCCTTGTACCTTACAACGCAGTTCTGTGAACAGCGGAACTAAGAATATGAGGTTGCTTATCAGCATTTCCTGTATCACCTCTCCCTGTAACAAAGGGGCTGCATGTTTTCTAGAATGACCCCATCTTAATAGCCAAACTGTACCAGCAGCATCCTTAGTTCCACATGTAAACTTGTCCAGCTCATTGTACAATCATCACCAGGTTAAAAAAAACAGAATACAGCCATTTACCCCTCATGATTAGTTTAGTCAGCTTAATTGATCAACAAACAGAAGGAATAAGGGCCAAGTTTATTCTAGTTTTCAGCTCTTTTAAACATTCAAAGTTACTCCCTCCTCTACTGTAATGGCAATTTACTTTGTATCCTCATATCTCTGAGGATAAATGAAGTTGAAAAACTTAAATGAAGTTGAAAATGACCAGGAAATTCAAGTTACTGGAGACAGTAACACTGGCAGACAGACAATCAACACATTGTACATTTTACTTCCTTCAGCAAGCAGTTGAAATCCTGCTAAACATTATTTCCTGATGAACTTGAGGGACAGGCAGCTTGCGCAGCACACTTGTATGACATTCTTGCTATGACAGTTCTCAATTCTTACATTTGTACTTAACCTAATTTATCAGATAATACCAGATTTTGAAAAGACAAATCAGATTTCTTAAAATTATTAAGAAGGAACTGCAGGTATTGGATTAAGTAGTACACACATTAAAACTCATCTTCAAAGTAAAATTTTTTTTAAATGAATATTTAAGAACATTTCGATGGTTTTCGGTAGTCTGAGATTATAGGTGCAAGTCTAGATGGGGTTTACCAAATGCTACATACTGTCTGAGAAGTGTAACCAGCTCTTGACATCTCTGCACCTGAGATGCAACTAAGTAAAGAATGAGAACTCAGAAGCAAAGGCAATTATATGGTATAAAGACATACTTATGAAAGGAAACATTTTAGAACACAAGACACCTAGAAACAAGAGAAAACTTTAAGCTTTAAAGGAAGTTACTTTGGTGTCAAAAATATGATACTGAAGAAGCTTGACAGAGCTACCCATAGAACCTAGGAAGACTGAAGTCATTCAAGTCATCCTGACTATTTCGCTCCCTCCATTTTTCTACCTCAATTCCTTTATTTCTATAAAAAGATTTTCAGGTTTCTGTCCTGGTGGATCAGGACCTGAAGGTAGAACCTGATTCACAGCTGCGATTGTACATGACTTTTGGTTTAAGAGTTCATATTAAGGTAATAGTGAAAGAAAGCAAGCTTCCAGGAACATATTATGTGGATTATCAGAAAGCCAGATAATTAATATTCAATGATCAAAATGTCTGATAAAGCTCTTGAGCAACTACATCTCTGCCATGTAAAGATTAGCACATTCTGTAATATTCATAGTAATATTGAAAATATATTGAAACATAAGCAATAGTGAAATAAGTAGTGAAATATAAGAAATATTAAAATAAAAGTAATATTGAAATCAAGAAAAAAACTGAGTTTCTTAAAGCACATTATATTTTTTCTTCATGGCTGCTTTGCCAAAAGAAAACGGATACTTTAATGTTACGTAAGTGAAGAGTCTACTCTACTTACAACACCCATTGGGCAAAGAGAGATGTCATACCTAGGAAGAAAGCATTTCAGATAAATTGTTTACACTAAACAATCAATTCAACAGGGGCTACAGCAGGTAACAAAAACTATTTTGGCTTTACTGAAGTGCCTGCCAAGGATAGGACTTCCTTACAGACAACTGTCTACCAAATTTGTCTTTCACTGACACAACAGTAGTTACCTAATAAAAAGCTAACACTTTGTTCTTTCATCTTGGCAGTGATTTTATCACTCTTAAAAGGGAAGAATTATCATCTTTGGGATTTTACAGACATCTTCATCAATGAATGCCTGCAGGTTGCATGCTATGGACAACATTTATAACATGCCTGCATGTCTGGAGATCATCTGAACTGGTGCCAAAAAACAACAGTTTGCAAATTAAGATATCCAACCACATACTAGCATATTTTGAAAGTAAAAGGATAATGAGACCAATAAATAAAATTCAATTTGCTCTGTCTTAGAAGTTGTTCACAGATGTCCCAAATGAAATTCCACTGGTCATGACAGTAAGAGACACTATATGCTCTTGAAAAGTTTATAATCAAAACAAATGAAACTACTATTGTTTATAATCAAAACAAAATGAAACTATTACTTCTGTTTTAAAGGCAGCCAACCAAGACTTCCGCAGTACTTTGACCATGAAAAAGTATCTGCTTTACTATCAAGTGTAACAAAAGTTCCTTAGGCTAAACAGTTACTACAAGTGTTTTGATTTCCCACCCTCCCAGGGATAACTGATCTCAAAAGCCTACAAAAGTTCTTTAAGACTTGGGATTTTCCTAGAAAAACTCTTCAGCTTGCTCTTACAAAGAAACTAGTATCTCAGAAATTGGCTTTACATGCCCTTTGCAAAGAACAGTTTGTTCCTCTCTTTCTTCCATAATCTGAACAATTTACAAGACTCTGCCGAACCTGAACTGCAGCAAATTCCTAGAAGATTCCTCAACACGCTATCAGTTACCAAAGAATGCACAAGACCATCAGAGAATCAAAGATAACCAGGAAAGCTTTTCCACTTGTTTTTCAATACACAAAGCCTTTTAAACTGAGCTGATCTGGCAAATCAAAAAAAATAAGAAAGATACTAAAAAACAAGTGCTTTTCTGAGAAACTTCACAAAAGTCACTCACTCTGCTAAGGTGAAGTCATACCAAGTTTCACTTCTCTCATGATAAAATTTCCTCCCAAGGAGAATCAAAAGACAGCATCTCTATGGGGATACAAAGCTATTATAGAACGTACAAGGGAGGGCAAAGACAGTGAAGGGTCTAGAGGGAAAGATGTATGAGGAGTGTCTGAGGTCCCTTGGTTTGTCCAGCCCAGAGAAGAGCAAGCTGAGGTGAGGCCTCATGGCAGCCTCACAAGGGGAGCACAGGGGCAGGTGCTAAGCTCTGCTCTCTGGGAACTGCGACAGGACCCGAGGGAACGGCATGGAGCTGGGACATGGGAGGGTCAGGCTGGGTGTTAGGGAAAGGTTCTGCACCTAGACGGTGGTCGGGCACTGGGACAGGCTCCCCAGGGCAGTGGTCATAGCACCGAGCCTGCCAAAGTTAAAAGGACACGTGGACAACCCTCTCAGAAATAGTCTGATTTTTGAGTGGTCCTGTGTGGAACCTTAAATTGGACTCAATGATCCTTTTGGGTCCCCTCCAACTCAGGATATTCTATGATTCTATCTAGAGAAAGCATAAAGCAGGTAATGTTGGAAAACACTGTACATCACATGACCAAGGAAACAGCTGAGAAGGTAGAAAATTGAAGGAATTTAATAATACTTGCCTAGGGAGATGCCATGAAACTACCCCCTTAATCAAAATATAATAGAAGTTTCATAAACACTGAGATGGCAACGTTTTATTTCAAATGGAAAACAAGTGGTTTTAAGCAAAGACAAGGAATGAAGATGGACTCAAAATATGTACTGCACTCCATTCAAAGCCTTAAGTAAACTGTAGGCTGAACAGATGTGCCCTGTATGGAAAGAGATTATACCCATCCCAGGCTCAAAGGCACTGTAATCTCTTCCTGATACAGCAAGGTAAAGCAGGAGAAAGTTAACTTCCCTTTTTTCCCCCCCTTCCTGTGTGAAGTGAATATGAGTGACTTGTTCTACTATGACAGAGTACAAGAGGGCTGTCACCCTGTCACACTCACCTATTTCAACATTCAAGTACACCAACTAGACTCCAATAAAAACTTCTGAAACCCACAATGAATAAAGCTGCACTCATGTTCTTTACACAGGAACTTCAGGAAGAAAATTTGTAATTTTGCCTCTATCAATAGTGACTAGCTTAATGGCAAATAACCTACATGAACCAAGCTGACCTGCCAGTCACTCGTGTGCTGTTATAACTTGAAAAGTGCCAAAGAATGACAGTAGTTGAAGAATAAAATTTCTTAACACTGTTTTAAGAAGAAGCTTCAAACACTGGCTTGGATATATATGAAATCACAACTTCTATGTAAAATAATCCCAAATCCTATTTTGTAATCCGTAAATCACATTATCTCACCTACAACAGTTTGCCTCCTGAAAACTAGGAGTAAAAGCAGTTTAGGGACAGAAAGTGCTTAAATACTTAAAAATTCCAGAGAACTGCAACCCAAGTTGGCATAGAAAAAAGTTAGAAAAGGAAAAAGGTAATGAACACAGATTTAAAAGAAAAACAATGCAACAAGACTCACAGCAACAGCAAGTAAAGAATTAGTGCTTTATTTGCTAAAATTAAAGGAAAAGATTAGGGAAAAAAACCAATGAATAAAACAGGAAGGACAGCATTCTCAGCAGATTAATAAAAACTACTTCAGAATCAAAGTCAACCCTAAATCATTTGATTCTGCTAGATTTATGTCATCTATTAATAGAAAAGACATGCTTTCATTACCTTTCTTTCGAAAGAGTGCATTTAGATAGTTTTCTGCTTGGCATTCAATCTTATCAGTGTTGGACTGGCCCTGAGATGATAGTTCCTCTGTAGGCGTTGACTGTGAAGAACCAATAATTGATGCACGATCCTAGAAGATACATGGAAGATTATAAAAATCTTTCAGAAGTTAGTCTACTGATAGTATAATATACAATTAAGTTACTGAGCCACTAAAGAGATTTTTACTACTTCCCATCATAACTAACCTATCTTAAGTCAAAATGCAGTATTAACCTATTTGCAAAATTCAGCTAACCTATTTGCAAAGATTCTTATTTTCATACCAAAAATTAGGCGTTGGAGAGTCATGCTTGATACCATGTTCATACTTACACTGACTGTTTCTTTGTGTAAATTACAAAAGGAACATTTCTCATCCATAGACCAGTCAGTTAGCTCTTCTGGCTCACAGTCTTAAAAGAAGAAAAAAAGCTAGATGTTTTAAACACGTAAAAATGGATTCAGAGAACAAAATACACATCCTACAATTCTCTTAACTAAGTTCCATTGTAACCTAATATGCATTTATTGGTACAATGCAGTCAACAGTATTCAATTCTTCAGTTATTTCTTAAGTCTAGTCTGGCTCTTATGGTTCAACTTTCAAATCAGAGGGCATCTTCCTTAAAATGAAAAGCGAACCCGTACATTTCAGTTGATTACTTATCAGTTACCGAAGGCATCTGAGTGAAGTAAATTATGCTCTGAAACCCAGTCATTATTCCTTTTAAAGTCTGCAAGCCTACACCAAACTAAGCTAGGAATTCAGATACAGTCCTCTCATTATTTGAGCAATGTGTCATATTTAGACTATTTTATACTATTACTACAAATGAACCAAAACCCTACATTCACTTGTAATGCTTTATTTGTTCTGATAAAAATGAGAATTTTAAAGTCATCTGACATCATACTTTAGACTTGAAGGAACATAGGGCTTAAATAGGTTTCGATGGAGACATACAATCTACTTCGTTTAATCAAGTAATTAAGCTCCATTTAAAAAGTTAGTTTTCAACCACATACTCTTAACAAACCACCAATCACTACAAATTTTCCAAAGCAGACTGCTTTAATAATTAAAATTAATATTCTAGTTTCTTGTTTAAATTTACGTATGTCAAGTTATTCCAATCTGTTTCTGTGGCAACATTGTTCTTACATCTAAACAGTTACTGCTCATGGCTATTCAGCACTTTGATGTACTTATAGAGAATGTTATCCTCCCCCTGCCTTACACCTCATTTTGCTATGCTAATCAAATCTACCTAAGTCTCTCATGAGACTCAGCCCTCATCATCTCTGCACTATTCCCAGTTGAACTCCCGTTTCTTGAACACAGGTGACCAAGGTCTCAAGATAATAAACAGTACCTTTCCTGCAGCACCCCAGTTGCATTTGAGTCTTGATCATGGCTGCGTCATTTTGGCAGGAGAATATTAACTACATCAACTACAGATCTTCCTATATCCCAGTCATTTCCAGTTCATGTACTCATGGCTTAAAAATTTGTTTTCCTTATTAATATCAAATTCATCTTCCCTTCAATCACAGCATTACAAGTACAGTTCTGCTAGGGAGGTTCCTGAGGTTATTTGCTTCCAGATACTGTGGTGCGTTGACCTTGGCTAGCAGCCAAGGGCAGGGGGTAAAAATAAGATGGAAAAGCTCATGGGTCAATATTAATGCAGGGAAATCACTTACCAATTACTGTCACAGGCACAACAGACTCAACTTGTAAAAGTAAAGTAAATTTGAAAAAGTTTACTTTCTTTTTCAAAGTTTTTTACTTTGAAAAAGAAAGTAAATTGAATTTATTGCCATTTAAAACAATTTCCATAATGACAACATGGTGAAACTAAACACCTTTCCCCGCCTTCTTCACAATCAGTCTTTCCTTCCAAACTCAATCTCCTTCCTGATCCCAAACAGGGCAAGGAAGATAGGGGTACAGGGGTTGCCATCAGTTTGTAAGAGTTGTTCTCTGCTGCTTCTTGTTTCTCACATTTTTCCCCTGCTCCAGCACAGGAACCTTCCCACAGACTACAAGGCTTCTTAAACTGCTCCAGCATGGGTCCTTTCTACAGGCTGCAGCTCAAAGAGCAGCTTCTGCCCACAGGGAAGTCCTTCGGAAAAGACTGCTCCAGCAGGGGTACCCCAAGGGCCACAGTTCCTTCCAGAAAACCTGCACCTGTGTGGCCTCTCCAAGGGCTCCAGTTTCCTTTTCAGGCCACCTGCTGTGGCATAGGGTCTTCCACTGGGGTGCAGCAAAGGTACCTGCTCTGGTGCAGTTCTCCAAGGGCTACAGGAGCTTTCCACTTCACTGTGGTCCCCTCCACAGGCTAATGCAGTGACATCTCTGCTCCAGCACCTGGAGAACCTCCTCTCCCTCCTCCCTTTCTCTCTCCGTGGTGTTTCTGGAACGTTTCTGACATCCCCCTCCATCCCCATTCCTCTCTTACAAGTGCTCTGCAGGTTGTTTTTTTTGTTTGTTTATTTTCCCAAACAGGCACAGAGGAGCCAGAAAATAAAATGAATAAAAAAATGTTCTGAAGTTAAATACAAACATAACTAGATTTAAATAATAATACCAAGTTACTTGGGTTATTATCTCAGCTGTCAAATGCTAATTTAGAGCAGAATTCTGTATTAACATGTTATATACTTCCAGGGATGCAAACCAGCAGTTTTGACGGGTTGGACAGCTGATGATCAAAAAAAAAGACATGGGATTTCTCCAACTGCACAGTAAGAAAAACAGCACATCATTTTTGCTAAATTAATCTAGACAACCCTGATTGTCAGAACTATTCTTTCAGGATGTCTGCACATAAAAAGATTCAAACATTATATACATTCATAAGAACTTCATGTTTTCATAGTTTTCCTTGCAAATCACAATAGGAATCTAATCCAGTGTGACTACTTATACTTGGGATTATGTGTGCAATTCCAACATAGCTAGTAAATTTAGCAGAGTAATTCTTCTGCCTTGGAATCCTGAAGTTCTACTGGTAAAAGTCTAATTGGAGAACAATCCCTCTGTGGACCAAGCAAACACCACTTAAGAGGTGTAAGGTCTGCATCACACTAAGTTTATTCAAAGAAGTGTAAACCATGTACAAGGTATTGTATTAAGAATAAGAGTATAACATAAGAATTCAGTGAGCTGGAGAACACTGCTATCAGAATAAAGACTCAAAAATCTAGAGGCAATTGATCAATTCTGGGCTTCTCTAACAGAAGTACTTTGGAACTTAACAAGGAAAAGAACAAATTGTTGTTACCTGGCAAATAGTGGTTAAAAATCATAATACTGATGCAAAGAGAAAGCCTAAATGCTCTCCCAGGGACTGTCCCCTAAAATTCAAGTCATGCTTCAGGAAAAAAGATAAGTAGTAAAGAGAAGAGAAGGCTCTTTGCTATAAAATTAGTTCCAAACCATCCTCTGACACCTTTCTTCAGAGCTGCAGACTTTCAGCATCAGCACAGCAAAGTCAAGAAGTCAAATAAACTTGTGTGCATTAATGATGAAAGGAACTAAGTACACATGCTTGCCTTTACATCCAGTCTTTCATTAGTTAATGTTACAGCAGCTGTAGACCTAGACTCATTGCAATTTACTTCATGCCCCACAGGTATCTTTTGAAAGAGTATCCCCCCCCCCCTCAAAAAAGAACAAAAATCACCACCAACAAAACACACAACCAAGTATCTTATTCTTCACCTCAGACCGGTGCTTATCCAAAAAAAAAACAAAAAACAAAAAACAAAACAAACACAATAAAACAGCAAATTCCCAGAAGCAACTGCCAGGGCTGTTGCTTGATGTGTCAAATACATCAAGTGTCAGGCACACAACAGTCTCAGGTCACCATCAGAGGAAACATACTGATGTCAGTATTAGTTTTTAACTACAGATAGGCCATCTGTGCCTCTGATCTTTCGGAGAGTATGGTTGTCTCTCTTAGAGGCATTTAATTTAGGATCACAATCATCCATTCCCCCATTTTATCTTGCTTGGGATCAGCTGATAAAAGATTTGGTGACAATTTAAAACAGCAGCCAGCCCATGAGAAAAAGTTGCTGGACTGTGCAAAGAGTATTTTGATATTATGGCATAGTTCAGACTACTACTTCAAACCAATGTCACGTAGTGCAAAGCTATTTAATAAAAAAGGGAAATAGGTTTAATAAGGGCCTTTGACAAAAGTTACCACCTGTTTTCAGTTCTTAAGCCATTCAAATGTTTGTTTCCTCCCATTTTTTTCCTCCGAAGTCATGCTGAATTAAGTTAACAGACATCTGTAGTACCAACTGGCTTTCATATTTCTCTCTTAAAATGTGAAATCATCTACTAAACCTAAAAAGAAGTCCGACTCACACTTCCCAGGATTTTCTGCATGATTACAATGTCCCTACAAATGTTCTGGCAATTTGTCACAATTTCAAACAAATCCCCTTTTTCATATGGCACTGCTGATTCTTAATAATAAAATTGAAGTATCTGAGGTGATTATCATGTTCCTTCATCTTTTTAATTTCATAAAAACTTGACTATGACTAAAAGATTTGTGTTTCAAATGTAAATTTTCATCCCATTACCTCCACTATAAATAAATATTCAAGAAAAGCTCAGTGAAAGAGAACACAGCACACCCTCAAACAACCCTTTTGTCCTATATAAAGTTGTTTTTTTCCCCTGGCAGAGGAAGAATGGCAAGAGCTCTGTTTTACCCACAATACAGTGTTTTCCCTCTGTCCATAGAAGAACAGAACCCCTTCCTCAAATCTCACCCCAAATCCCAGCACATAATCCCAAGAGAATATACACATCTCAGAAGAAAAGCTTTTTAACAGTTTAACTGAATATGCAGAAGTAGAATGTAAAGAGTAACAATTTACATGTGAATCTACTTAGCTGAAAATGGCTATTAAGCAAAGGATTAAGGAAGCCCTAAAAGATTCAGTGACACAAGAAGACTTGAGAAGTTCTGAGCAGGACCAAGGCTGGATGCCGAGATAAGACTTGACACCTCTGCAACCAGAAGATACACTATCAAAGCAGTCAGGAAAAAAATGGTGATGAATAATAGAGGTAACGATAATCATTTAAGCAAACAAGTCCTACAAAAACAACATGTAAGAATTTTAAGATTATGAAAAAAACTTGCCATCAGATCATCATCTGTTACCATGGGTGGGGTCGTTCAATTAGTTTGTTGCTTAGTAAGAAAGTTTAAGGCTTACAAGACATTTTCTTTGAAAGGTAAGAAAAAGAGGACTAGCAAAACTAAAAATGTACCTTTTACCATTTAAATTTGTCTTTTTTTTTTTTTTTTTTAACTCAAGCAGCTTTAATTACAGTAATTTAATCTATAGATCAAATACTATTTCAACACACAATTAAGGAAGAAATATACCATTAATATATATTAAATTTTATGCATTTTTTTGTTACACAAAAACATAAGAATGAACAATAAGAGAAAAATGGTATTGTAGGTAAGAGGCATGTACTTCAGTTGATTCTCACAAATTTCTGGATAGGGAAGACATTTAATTTCTTAAGCTTTATTCAAAGAAATATACTCTCCTGCTAACAAAGCATAATGGTGCATGTTGACAATACTGATAGCAGCGATCCAGTGGTCATGATGAGCAAAATGGACACCTTACAGAATGTTGCTAACAGCCTAAAAATGTGGCTTCTATTCTATATACCAATGACATACTTTGAAGTGAGTCAAATTTGTCTTAGTTTCATTACCTGTAAAAATGGAAAAAATGGCACTTGAATTATGACGGGGAAGATTTATTGTCAATCTTACTCAAGATTGTATTAATCTTTATAATGCAATTCAGATGTCAGTTTAGGAACAGCCCTAAATCCTAAGATGTCTGCTTCTACTGTATTTATAGAGAACATAGCAAGTCTCTTTCAAACTGTTGTAGTATCTATATCAAAAAAATGAATGTAAAATAATAAGGTGAGGTGGGAATCCCATCATCCTTCATCTCTTCTGCAGTTGCTCCAGCAATAAAACCAATTTTATAGGTGTCAAACACAGAAAGAAGCTCTAACTGTTCAAAATTCAGGTACATTACTGACATTCAGATAAGGAAAAAAGAAATCACATAAAATCCTATGTTTTAGATACACATTAACCTGCAGGGACAAAGATCCACTAGGGCATTCAGACAAACAATGGAAATAGTAGATCACCTTAAACAGAAGGCCACAAGGAATCTTCAACAGCATGAGATAAATAAACTGAAGCTTTTCCCTTAAGAAAGGAAGCAGAAAACATGAAGCAACTCTGAAGTGGTAGTGTAACACTTTATGGTGGACTATTGGGATCCTTTAGCTGTAATGCTTACACTGTGGTCATTTGCTTGGTGCTTTGTCACCTTATGCAAAAGCCCAAAAATGTCCTGAGTTTCCTTTCAAACTGTAAACCCTTTGATGCAAGAGAATAATAAAGCTTCAATCACTAATCAATGTGAAGCCTAACATATAGCAACCTATTAGAATTACAACAAGAAAACGATATTGTACACTATTACAAGATCAACATTGCCCTGTTTCCTTTCCAAAGCATAATGGGCTTGTTTTTATCACAGGAGATGGGAGTACCACTCAAGAAAATAAGCTCTAGCCCAAATTTACAAATTTCTTGAACATTTTTAAGAGTCTGACTAGTGTTATGCTTAGCTTTGTAAGTGGTAGAAAGTTACTCTTAAAATAGCAGTAAAGTAGTATTTCAAGTTCTCTCCCTTCCCTTGAAAATAGTGTTATGCATATGATACAGGCCAAGGAACTTACACAATACAAAGAGGACAAAACCCCAGCCAAGTTAAAAACAATCATTCCAAATCTATTATAAGCAAACATACACAGTATATGACACACTGGCTAATGTACTAGCAGTATATTAATTACAAAACTTTATGAACTATCAAAACTGTAAGGAAATTAAACAGAACATTTTGAAGGTTTGGTAACAAATAATGCTTTTTTTTTTTTTTTTAAAGCCATGAAAATAATTTTGACAGTACATCTCTTTCAACACTTCAAGGCAGTTTCGTGCTGGATTTTCTTTCCCTGCTTTTGTTCAAGACTGATAACATCTGGATCTTTAGTTAACTATTTATTAACACTTATTCCAAGAAAACCAAACCCATTTTGAATAAGAATATGTCTTACAAAAGTCTAGTGCATATATTTTTTTTTAATAGAAAAGATTAAGCTTTCTTGACTACTACAAAAAGCAAACAAGCATTCATAATCTTCCTTTTTCCAATTACTATTGATAGGGAAGACAAGCTGCTCAGCTTAGTTTCTAAAAGCTGTCTAAAAAATAAAGCCAGAATTACAATATTCCAGAATTTTTTTTTTCATGAGAGCTTAACTAATCCCAAATTTCCTTACATAAGATTGCTTAGGTACCATTTTAGCTAATATTTTGCTCATGCACAGTACTGACATGAGCATGATGAAAAATAAGTTGGAAACAAAACCAAAAGGTTATTTTTTAAATAAACTTTACATGCTTTAAAATGCCTCTAATTAAAAGAAAATTTGCAAATGAAGATCATCCCACTAAAAGCTGGCTTATTTACCTTCAAATAAACTGAGGTCTCTTCGTAGCCTTGGTCCATAAAGCCCTTCTAAAATACTTTCAAAACCTGGAAACAAAAGAAACATTTAGAACAGTTAATCAAAGGTTTCTTATAAAAAGAACGCAAGTTTCAGAACACTGGCAACAGACATTCTCTCAAATTCCAAGAGCAATTTCAAAAATCGTTACATTTATCACACAAGTCTGTTTATTCCTGACACTATAGTACCATACAGCAGAATTAGAAGATAAACATAAGACAAGGCAATTGCCATCTGCACACAGTCAGCCTATTAAGCCATGCCCCAACAACCTCATTAGACTTAAAATAACTACTATAGAATCTTAAGGGTTGGAAGATTAACCTCATAGCTCTACACTAGTAGAGTAAGTCTTTCTTACACTGAGAATTAGAAGTTGGGAAGAAGAGGGCAGGAGGACACAGGATTTCAGAATCAGAAGCTTCTCATTTAGGCTCACAAAAAATTACATTATATGAGTAGGCTAGTATTCTACAAATAAAAGAAAAGAAAGCTTATTTGCTTCTGATGACAGTTCTGTATAAAAAACATTTTAAAATTGAGGATTAAATAAATCCAATTATTTTCCAGATTTACTAGCTAGTCTGTTTTAGGTATTTGGTAAAAGCACACACTGCAGCAGGAGATAAGTTAATCAATCGTTAGCTGTCTGCAACAAACAAAAAAAGGAAGAGGACATGTTGGAAAACTAATGAAACAGTCAGAATTTGTAACATCAGTAAAACGGAAGTTTTGTTCAATATAGAAATAATTTTCATGTGCCCTCTCTTCTCTCCTACAGACTCCTATATAATAAGCCTATTTTCAACTAAGAGGATAATTCAAAGCAGCATTTGAAGGTTCTCATTCTTTAATATGAACAGGTCTTGAGTATGAAGACAGCACTTTGCAAGACTATTTTATCATCCTACTACATGAAAGATACCACCAGTATCTTCAGGAAACATCTGCCTACCATCAGCACAGAACACTTCTAATTATAAATCTGCTCATCACCCATGATGCTCTCTATCACAGACAACGTTTACTTTCTGGTTTAGATCTTATGTACACTAGTATGAGGAGGAATTAACATGCTATATGAGGTATAGTGGATATTTAATAATTTAAAATCCTAACATAGACAAGTTACTTTAACTATAGGAGCTGTTCAGCCTGACAGGTCACATTGTGTTAAAAATTACCTTTTAATTTTGTATAATTCCATGGGTTTTATACATGAATTATATGTATATTATTAAATTGACTAGTACCTACTATAATTTTACAATTTGAGATAGAAATAAATATACTTCTATTCTAGGTTTCTATTTTTTTTTTCCTCCAATAAATATAGTCTTATACAACAGCACAAGGTAATGGACAGAACCACTCTCTTCTCAGGTGTTTTTTTTTTTTTTTTTTTTTAAACACAGCTACAAAAGCTAGAAAAAACAAAAATCCAAAGTCCAAGTACACACTAAAAATTATATTAAAATATCATCCACTGACCCTGAGATTCAACGTTATATCAATTCAGATCATACTGCACAGACTCCTAGCTCTTCTAACTTCAAGGGCAAGAGAAGAAATGTTAAACTGAGATGCAATTCCCCAAATAACCACCTGAAAAAAGTGAAATCATAATAAGAAAAGCAGTGTAATGTTATAAACAGCAAGCCACTTAGGCTCAGCAGCTAGCCAGTGCTTAGATTCTTGCAAGTTACAATTCACTGGAGCATTGCTTGGAAACAGCTGGGCTTATTCCAGAACAAGTACTAACTCCAATTTTTTAGTACTTTCTAGCTCTGCAAAACTGTTCTTCTTTCCAAAACTGCTTTCCATGCATCTTGTGTTATAAATGGTAAATAGCACAGTTGGCTTTTATGGTTTTTGCTTCTGAACAAAGCAGGCACCAATCCACTTCACTGATGTTTCACCAAACTGGGTTCCATCCTACCCTTCTCTTACCAGAGCTTCCCCATGCGGCCACAGGTTTGACTTACTACTGCTGATGAATACATGCCAACAACATTTCATGAAATGTAACCACCTGAGCCCAGGAATTTAAACAAATCTATGTTTCATTGGAAACGTAAGTAGTAGTTTTGGAACTCTTCAAAACCTGAAGAGCCTACAGACACTGGTCAAATACACTTTACTTATACACCTGTATAAGTACTTATACACCTTTATTGATACACCTTTCCAGCAAACAATCAAAAAATCTGTTCTAAGTTCATTTTACAGATGTCTTCATATCAGTCTTTTGGTGGCTTGACTCTAAACTGCCTTTCACAACTACTGTGAATTTATCCTGGACACTTTTTGGCTCCAAACTGAAGAGAAACACCATGCTTTATCATCTTGCAATGCCCTGGTCTATCAACTTAACTCCTTTTACCTCTAGCACATTTATTGTGTTACTTGTCTTCTTATATCTTAACGTAAAAGTAGTATCAGCTCTATCAATTACTTGACATCCATTATGATCCAAGTCACATTCCTCCAACAATTTTCATAAGCATAAGTTTATGATACTGTTAATCTTTTGACAGTTAAGGAAAAATGTTTCCACAGTTTTCTGAACAAAGCTGTCAACTTCCCCTACAACACATATTTCTTCCTTAACCCCCTTATGATCATCCTCTCCCAAATCTGTTGCTTTCCTTGCTCAGGGCTAGAATAAGGACTCCCAGGACATGGTTGCTGGAAGCTGTGACTTCCAGCTACAGGAAGAGGGCTCTCTTTTTCCATCGGTAGTTCTTTAGGCACTGAACAGGCACACAGCCTAGAGAACAGGTCAGAAGGAAGTTCTGCCAGGTTTGGCATCTAAGCCTGAATCATGGGTCCACAACCAAAGCCACTAAAAAGAAGCAGTGACCAACAGTGGCTGCAGACTTCTGTATGTGTGGGGTGAAGGCTTCTACATATGGGACATACTGTCTGGTTGGCTGCAGAGGTCTGTTTGCCTGGGGTCCTGATATAGGATATAGCTAAGAGATTTTTTTTTTTTTTTTTTTTATATATGTGTATATATATATATATATATTTTTTTTTACAGTTCGCCTGGCCATATTCAATGTTATAATGCGGTGCTTGGTCACTACGATACTGCCAAGGGAGATCTTCAGCAATCAATATTCACTATAGATATCCTGGAACAATAGGAAGGACACTGGTGGTGATCCAGGGAAAAGGCTTTGACAAGAACAAACACATGCTGGGAGTAAGCATCTGGTTATCTGGCTGCAGGCAGAACTTCAGATTTTATGGCAATAAGAGTCTCCCTGAGAAAGTGCTCAAGAGAAACAGGATCCATTTGGTAATGAAAATCCTCATTGCCAACAGGCTTGCCTGGTAATGACAGTTTCAAAATCCAAGGATTTGCCAAGGAAATGCAGCCTGAAGCCCAGAAAGTAGGAGAACAACAGAGAGGGTAAAGACAGGACAACACAAAAGCAAGGCTTCTACCACCCCCAAAAAAGCGGCATAAGCAGGGACACATCTCCAGTAGCATCCCACAGCTGAGCCTGCAAGCATGTTTCTAACAAGTTTCTTCAAATGACCAAGCCTTAGGAGAACATCCAAGAAGAATACATGTCATGTAACAAATAGAAGTTGGCATTGGAGTACCACTTTCAAACATACCACTTGGCAGGTCTGAAGCTAGAGAGTCATTACACGGTTGGGAAAGCGACTAGTAGTATGTGTGCAGGTTATATTGAAGTGTTTTATATACTCTACATCAAATTCACTTCTATATTCCGTTAGTCTTGTTTTATCACAGAATCACAGAACTGTAGGGGTTGGAAGGGACCTCAAAAAGATCATTGGGTCCAACCCCCTCAGTTTATTGTCATATTAACTCAGTATTTGCATCTTTTCTTTTCCAAAGGAATACCTATTTTATAAAAGCAGGTATTTACATCCATCCTTGACTTCCATTCCTTCTTATCTCTTTTGGTTGTCATCCATTCCCTCCCCCCTGTCCCATTTTACATAATCCTGTTTCAGCAGTATTCCAATCCTACACTTCAGCTACAAAGGTGTACTTTTTTTTGGGTGGTGGTGATGATACAAAGTCACTGTATTTGAGACACTTCACTACAATTTAATCATCTTTTGGTAAAAACAAACTATGCTTTTTTCCTTACTCTTCTGTTCTACACTAGAACACGTTAATACTAAATCTCAGTGAAGGGTCTCACAAAAACTTAGGAAAACTCCAGTATCCGCAATTGAGGCAAGGTATATGGAGGTGTTGGTCTACAGCCACTTGTAACAGGGACCCAGGAAGCCACATAGCTAGCTACTCCACTGTAGCCACCAAGGAGGAGAGAGGAAAGGGGAAAGGAGAAAGGGAAGGAATGGAAGGAATGTCAGGGAAGAAAACCCCTATAATCCAAAATCTGGCCACACAAATGACCTAGCGACATGTCACCTAGAAAAAACATCTGCTTATAGGCATTCCACTCTCTGCCATTCCCTCTCCCCACACCCGATCTACTGCAGCTTTTTCCAGTTTAGAGAAGTATAAGCACATACTGATAAAAAGAATTCAAAGTAAATATTTCTAAATACATTCACTTCTGATACTTTTCCCCACTCAAACACTGTTTTACCCATATCACTGGATACATAACAGAAGCAGTACACAAACAGTCCTTACTTAGAAAAAATTAAATGGAAGAGAGATGTTTAACAGTCTCGCTTCACCAATTCACATTTGCTGCTTTATCTTTTCAGCACCAAAGTGAAAAACGTCTATTATAGTCTATTAGAATGGATCACAGAATCATAGAACAGCTTAGGTTGGAAGGGACCTCACAGACCACCTAATTCCAACCCCCTGCTATTGGCATCTCCCACCAGACCAGGGAGCTCAAAGCCCCATCCAGCCTGGCCTTGAATGCCTCCAGGGATGGGACATCCACAGCTTCTCTGGGCAACCTGTGCCAGGGCCTCATTACCCTCTGAGGGAGAACTTTCTCCTGGCATACAGTTTAAATTTCTCCTGTTTTAGTGTTAAACCATTCTGCCTTGCCCTGTCACTGTCTGCCCATGCAGAAAGTCACTCTCCATCTTCATTATAAGTCCCGTTTAAGTACTGAGAGGACACAGTGAGGTTTCCATAAAGCCTTCTCCAGAAGGAACAGCTCCAGTTTCCTCAGCCTTTCTTCACAGGAGAGGTGCTCCAGCCCAATGATCATTTTTGCGGCCCTCTTCTGGGCCCACTCTAACAGATTCATATCCTTTTCTCATGCTGGGGGCCCTAGTACAGAAGCCTCTGAAGGCACCACAGGATCTCACATTTCTCTAAAACACACTTTTGTTAAACTACAACTCTGTTCGCTTCATTATTGATGTTGTAATCCTCCCAATTTTCATGCATCTAAAAATTATTAGTATCATTGAATGGTTTGGGTTGGGAGGGACCTCAAAGACCATTCAGTCCCACCCGCCCTAGGCATGGGCAGGGACATCTCCCATCAGACCAGGTTGATCAAAGCCCCATCCAACCTGGCCTTGAACACTGCCAGGAATAGGGCATCCACAGCTCCTCTGGGCAACATGTGCCAGTGCCTCACAGTAAAGAATTTCTTCCTTATATCCAAACCTACCCTCTTCTAGTATCCCATTAATTTCCATCTTCCTCCACCCTGTGCCTTACAACACTAGGAATCACATCTGAATTACAGTGGTTCAAGCTGGTTTACTACAGTCCATATCACTTCTGTTACTTACCACTCACCACTCTTCTGGTTTTAAGAAACACCTCCATTAAATAACATGCTTCTAACAAGGAAGACTTGCATACACCTTGTTGTGTTTTTTTTTTTTTGTGTGTTTTTTTTTTTGAGTTTTTACTTGATATTATAATAAAATCAAATGTAAAGTAAAAGAAAAATGCACATGCTAAGCAGCATACAGATCAACAACATTAATCATAGAATTAATGCTGCTTTTAAAACCAAAACTAACATTAAAATAGTTTCAGGACTGCTGATTTTAATTGTTAAAGGACTGTAAAAATTAAAAGAGTCTTCAAAATGTAATTAGGAAATTCAAACAATAGGATTATATTTAATGAGCTTATGCACAAGCACAATACCACCAGACAGCATTACAATGAAACTTTTTTGGTTTTCTGTAATAGTAGTGTTATTTCACCTACTGGCTTAAGTGACTCGATTACAACTAAGTTTAATTCCTACTTCTGAATTTGAGCCCGTGAACGTTATCTGGTCTTCATGTAAGTTCTCTTCCCACCCTGAAGTCATAGATCACAACCTGTATTTTGAAGAGGTGTTTCCCTAATCTATGAAGACTGTTACACAAACCATATGAGGCGTTTCAGAAACTAAAATCACATTGGGAATAAATTATGGCCAAGTAAGGATCAAAAGACAGGCCCTGCACACCCCAGACTGTCATAACCAATAACTAACCTCCTTAACTGATAGCCTCCTTTTGCTCCCATATGCTTTTATTTCAGTATTTATTTTATTTCATTGCCTTTCATGGCAAGGCAATATGCACAGTGAGCAAAAACTTTCACCAGTCAATACTGATGTTCTGCTTATGAAAATAACTGAGGCTTGTCACTTATATATACTTGCCCCCATTCTATACAGCTTCACAACTGCGTGATTTAGTTTGGCTCAGTACAGGAATGCACCTGAAGGAAGTTTTGTAGTTTGCATTAGTCAGCTATCTTGGATTCAACCAAGTCATACCACAGACAGAATCCAGTTTCTTTAGTCCTGTCAGGCATTAGATTTATTTTCAATTGCTTTAAAAAAAAAAAAAAAAAGTAACCTATGCAGAACACTAAGTCTCTCAGTCTCGGAATGACTAACTTCTGCTTCTCTTCTTTTCAAGTCATTTCTTCAATACTTACTTTAAGTTACAGGTGCAAGAGTGGGGAAAAAAAGTATTTGTTTTGGCTTACTTAAAGAAAGGCAGATGACTCCTTTGACAGGTTATCCCTTTGATAAGAATGGGTCTCAGAGCTCATGTTTACATTATTAGAAATTAAAAGATGAGTAAAATGAGTAAGCTTTCCGAACTGTATGCCCCCATTTCACAGGTGCTACTTGCACTCCGTGTGCCACTGTATTTGACAATGCACTAGGTCACTGGTTCCTCTGAAAGATTATTATCTACATATAAGTTTTGCCTTTTTGTCTCCAAATAAAGAAAGTCTCCTGTTTCTAAGTAGCAGGAAAAACAATTAATTGCATCAAAAATGAAACCCTTTAAGAACATATGTTCATTAATCATCACCAAGTTCCTTTGGTTTGTCAGACCACTCTCGACTGATTTAGAAGGCATTTTATGATACTTTTGTACCACTAATTCAAATTTCTGAAAAGCATTAAATAGTTCTCTCAGTCTCCTGCTCTATTACACCTGGTTATCTTTAGCCCATTCTGATACAAGCAGCAACCCCCTCATAACTTGATAAAAGGAGAATATTCTGCAGACAAGAGTTACTTTCGTATTTTATAAGAATAAAGAGCAAGGTGTTCAGCAGAGTAACTTAAATTTGACCTTCACATCTCTCGGTTTCTTCTGCCACCCCCTTCTTTCCACGGGTAGGGGCTGCCCCCCCCCCCCCCCGAGCTATAGATGGATTCATAAATCTACTCTTTACATACAGGTATCATTCTCAAATACTTTTTTTTTTAAAAAAAAAAACAAAAAAAAAAAACCAACAACCTACTATAACATGAACTTGGAAAGGATCTACTGTGTTATGAAACCATTGAGGCACTGACTTAAAGTAAATAAAGTTTTTCTGCCATTTATACAAATTGTAAGAAAAAAAAAAAAATCACACACAACTAGATTGTTTGGTAAAATACCCGAAGTCTAGATCATGACAAGTGAAGCAAAAATAAAATTTCATTTGAGTGTTACTCCTCCTATCCCACTCCCTATTCCCTCCTCCACCCCAATCTACAATGTCACTACAGGATATCTATTCAGTAAGACTTGACAAAATGCTGGCCAGATCCTCAGGTGAAAAATAGCCCCATTTTCTTCCTGGAACATTCTTCTTGGAACATAATTAAGGACAGATTTCACATGGGGGTGGTAGGATTGGGATGAGGCTGCTCTACACTATTATGCCCAGTTTGAACCCAGTTTTTGCTTATAGCACTAAAAAAAAAAAATATATATATATATATATATATATATATATATATATATATATATATATATATATAAGATAGAGAGTTCTAAAACATTTAAACTTAATACATTCATTTTCTTTACTGTATTGATTCAGATCCCTGAGCAAACAGGAACCAACATACCAGAGATTCCAGTGTGAAAGGGAGGAAATCCTCTATTTAGACTCCAATACAAATTCAGCACCATAGCTAAGAAAGATATTTGTCTAATGCAAACCTTTACCCCAAAAAATTAATCTGGTTGAGGGCACTGCTGCTGCCAGAGAATGAGACTGGGTGACCACAGATTGCCTACACTTGTCATTGAGACATGCAATGAAACTTACAGAAGAGCCTCAGTTCTAACAGGCTACTTTGCAGTTAGGATAAAAAAAAAATCATGCTTTTGAGTCTTAACGTTGTACTTCCTCCAGGGGATGCACAGTGATGGCACAGTTTCCAAGAAGAACGTGTACATCAAAAGAGCTAGTTAACCCACTGAGCAACTCAGCAGAAGGCAGAGAGGGAGTAACGTGCAGTGCTAGAGGCTGACACTGGCTATACCTCAGGACCAAAACAAAGAGAGGAAGTGTTCCCCACCCCCTCCCCAGTTGTTCAACAGTTTTAAAGAAAAGGGTGGCAGCCAACAGAGCAAAAATAAATCAGATTTGTAGGTTACAAATCTGTAGCCAAGACCAGCATTAGGTTTGATATCTACTTTTCAGGTACTTACAAATCACAGTAAGAGAAATGAGATAAGGTTCAGGAAATAAGGAAGTATCTCTGCACTCTTTATGTAAATAAAAATGTGCCCTTGTAGACCCCTAAAAAGGAGAGCCCATGACACCTTTTACTGCAGCTTCTAGACATTGCTGCTTTAGAGACTGTCAAAACTAGATTTAATCTCTAAAGTAGCAGCAAGATACTTTGAGAGTTTTATTTGTAATCTGAAGTCTTTTCCTTAAGCATTTCAAAAGTAACTGAGCTAGTATTGGGGTAGAGGGAAAGAAAACTGCTTTTTAAATGACAGTTACTAGAATTTTACTTACTCTAAAAAACTCTAATTTCTTGGAAAAACAGTGTAATCCTAGCTGTCATGCAGGGACATTTAGATCTAGAATTGGTCTGAATCTCACCAGACATCAAGACATCTCTACCTTACATACTTGCAAGTCAATGAAGGAAGCATGGCCCTCTGTTACTGCTTATAGTGACCAGCACTGAAGCAGTAGAACTCTGTGTCACATAACAGGCAGAAATCCATCCATGAACTGAGGCTTCATTCCTTGAAAGAGACATGGGTGACCAAGCCCAGGTAACTCAGTGCAAGATGCATCCACTGCCTCCCAGAATAAAGGGACCAGAAACTGTCTGAATCATCTATTACCACTTCTCTCCCCACTTTCACCACTTTTTGGACCTTATTGAGCTAGCCAGCCCTGCAGCAGGACATGGAATTGAGACATCTTCAGCCTGTGGTCAAAGAGACCTTAAATACATTTCACATTAGCATTGGTTAAAAATTCTGCCGACAAAGCTTCTGCTTTTCTTTGTTCTAGTCCTAACTCTATGGTAGTCTCAATACCAACTGCTATTACAAACTGTACAGCCAACTTCTGTTGGTTACAAGTTCGTAACTTCCTTAGAGAAGGAAACTGTTAGAGAAAGGCTTCATTCCTACATGCATGTCTATTTAGATGCTCACTGAATCATCACAGAAAAGCAAAGTCCACAGCAGGTCTCTAACAACAAACAGGTCCCAGCACTGCTTTCCTACTGTGCAGCACCACATGCCTAACCAGCATCTGGATGAAAGTCTAGCAGTCAACTAATGAATGAGTTCGTCTGGCACACTTCCTGGATTAGCAGAATCAGAAATATGAAGCCTTCTGCTTGAAAGGGAGATCTTGGGGAAAGCTGTTGGAAAAATAAACTTATCAGAAAATGGTATTTCACTGAGCCAAAAAAGTATTTAATTCAAAACATCCCAAGCTTGATGAGTGTTTGAGAAATTGAAGCTGAGGGTTCTGCAACCACACCATGGCTCTGCTGCAAGAAAGACTTCACATTAAGACCTCGCAAGCCATCAGGAAAGCTCCATGAAACTCATGCCCAACAGCAAGTTTAACTAGCAGACTTCACAGAAAGTCATCCCTAAGAAATCCTGAGTTTCTAATTCATGGGAATTTTCAGGTGGTTTCCTTTTGTCTACCATTTCTGCCTCAAGCAGACAACTTGTCTATTTGCTGTGTACTGTTTTGAAATTACATTGACATTTATTTCTTACCTGCTGAAGCTACAGAATGACAGTCATTCTGTATCTAGATACCAAACTATCACACAGCAAACACATTATCAACTCTATAGATATCAATCCTACATTCTTTAAAGTTTATTTCCAAGCATGTTACTAACTTACAAAGCCCTAAGCCAATTTATTAAAAATATTTTTATAATCTTGGATATACCTTTAAAATACAAGTTAATTTGATATGTTTGTCATAAGCTTGCTTTTCTACATTTTTATGATAATGATGCCATGTTTCCACCTTTACTCTTATAAAGATCTGGTTAAAAGAAAAAACCACAGGCACCATTTTCGTATCCAAAGAAAATTTGGCTTGGCAAATTAGACAATTTCAAATTGCCAACGTGTCAACTAGGTCAACCAGAATTGAGCACTGATCTATGTAAAAATTTCACCTGAAGTTAAAAAAAAAAAAAAAGGTATTAACCATGCCTCTTTTCTCTATAAAATTTTATAGAGTTCAAAGTTAAAACTGAAAGTGCTTTACTCACGTGCTTCAGTTAGGCTAGAAGATCTAAGTTCAATTCAGCTGATTTCTGATCTTGTCTTAAACATGCCCAAAGCTAACAAGAAGAGATACCATTACTGAAAGTAAGTTGAGATACATTGCCTATTTACATGTCAGGGACAACCAACCTGCAATCTACATCTTGAATGTAGTCACTTCTGCTGAACCTGTACGATACAACTAAAAAGAACACATGCATGCACACAAGTTTCTAATCAGCTAACATTTAGTAAGAGCTAAATTTCCTCAATTCCCACTGGAGACTGAAAAAGCAGAAATACAGAACTGAAGACCACAAATACAAGTTTTAGCTTCACATTAGGCGCTCTCAGTGAAAAGATGACAGATCAGAGAACAGAAAAAAAGTGAATTGGTCTCATCTTAGCTTTCAGAATTAGAGATACCTCAGAGACTAATCGGGGTGCTTTATTCTTGCTTTTTAAATTTAAAAAGCAGCCAGTACACGTCTATACAAATTTGATTAACTTCCTCCCAAGGATTACATGGCACAAGACAAAGCATCAAGTGGTAAGATTTTAAGTTTTGGATTCAGACTTACCTCTGGTGTGGAACAGAAATCACACAGTGCCTAAATGTACCTGCTCTGAGAATTCATTGGGAATTAGCAAAGTCTGTAACAATCTTTTAATTACCTCCTACATTCTATAAAACTCATGTTATTAATGTCTGACCAAGCGGTGGCAAGGAGAGAAAGGAAACAGACTAATTTCAAGTACATAGTGGCAGGACTCTGAATACTTTAATCATGGGGAGAACAAACAAGCTCTTACACAAAGTGCATGGGTTTAAGCACAGTACTATCCCACCTTAGAAACACTCCACTCCTCCTGTGTTCCAGCATTGGCTCCTCCTTAGCAGAATCACTCTATTTCTAGACAGACATTGATTTTCAGTTGTGAATTCATTAGTTTACTTTAAAATCTGAAGTGATATTTTTTCCCCATTTTTATTGTATAAAATGAGAAGTTACATACCTATTTTGCTCTTTAAGCAGATAATGCATTTGTTGCAGAAGCATTAAGCAAAAGCAAAACAGATACTAATTTTTCTTCTGGAAGACCAGGAATGAGAAGAAAATCAGAAAAGGCTGACTCACCACCAGGTTTCACTACTACTTTGACAATGTAGTATGTTTCTTTGACCCAAGACAGTCATCTTACTGCTTCCAACAAGTTTCTAGTAACACAAAATGGGAAACTTCAGTACTTCAAGCTGATCTTTACTTAGGATTTTTCCTGTTAATTAAACAATTTTGGAAGACAACAGCAACCACTTATGAAGGCCAATTTGAACTGCAAGGTCAACAGGAATAGGATTTTTATTTATTTATTTTTAAAGAAAGCCTATTTCTAGCAAGAGGGAGAAGTACTGTAGGAACCAGATAAATCTCAGTTCCAGCATTCTGGAAGACATCACATGAAGTTACTTTTCCAGTACCAAACTTCTTAGTCTCACAGGTCTAAGTCACTTATATTCCACGCAAAGAAGTCTTTTAGTTATCTGTAAGGTCAAGAATGAAGGAGAAAATGCCAGAGGACCATTATAGATGTGCTACTGACAAAGCTGCCTAGTAACTAGTCTGTAATTGTTCTACTTTAGTTCTACATAATCCAGTAAGTCGGTTGTCAAAGGGCAGGTGGAGAAGTAGTGTCACAGAACAAAAGGACAGTCAACTCTTCAAATACACCATCCAAATCACCACCAACTAGTTACTCTTGCCAACAGCAGTAGAAGAGGCTACTCTGGTTCTTGGGTTTACGATGCTGTGGTGGGCGAATGAAGCTGACAACGTGACAGAAGATGTGCAACCTGTTGTTCCTTCATAGGAAATCAATAAGAAGTTCTTGAAAAAAAAGAAAAAAGTAGCTGTTCTACTGCCTTTAAGGAACACAGTTGATATCAGTTTCCTCCAAAAAGAAAAGTAATTTGATCCCTCTGAAGAGGGATTCTGAGAAGATGCCAAGATCTCCTTAGACAATATGAATGGGACAAACAACTACCTCTCACTTCACGCACCAGCCCCCAAAACGCTACGATAGGCAGAAACCTGAAAGAAAGTAAAACTGGGTTTGGGTCATTCCTCTTTAAAACTACTGGGTAAGTATTTTTAAGGTCACCAGTTAAGAGGCACAGTCAGCAAACAAGACCGCAAGTTTCAGTAACCAAAATCATCATGCTGTGGAAGCTTTTTCCCCCACATGGTGTCAGTGCAGGAAGCTGCTGACAAAGCTGTCCTGTACCTAGCTCCTAGTTGTTCTGTATGCCATGTTATTAGGTCAGTCGGTCAGCAAAGGGCAGGTGGAGAAGCTGTGTCACACAGTACAAAGGACAGTCAACAAAAAGACCCCACACAATGGTGGGGGCATCTCACAGCTTTTTCTCCCACAGTGTCAGTGCAGAAGGCATTGACCAGTTAAATGAGAAGCTCATGATGCTTGAATTTTTAGTTCACTCCCTAGAGGTTTGTGGGACAAAGATCTCTTGCCGGAGATGATGGCCACAATTCAGGCATGATGTACAGCATATAAATCATTTAGTATTAGGGTGGATAGGGATCAGCATTGAGGCAAAATTTTGTCAAGGCTGAGGAAATAATCATGAAACACACAAAACAGACACAAGAAAGGAGAAACTTAACAACAAGTAGTGCTGAAGAAGCCTGGAGATAGGGTATTAGATTTCATCGAGGGTAAGTTTTAGCAGATGACTTGCTAAATACACTTTATCAGTGACCACAAGAAACATACCTGAAGCTCTGACTGTGCCAGAACAGAAGATGATGGTGGCCTCAAACACAAGCATGACACTTCATCACATACTGATGGTATGAAGTGTAGGAACATACACACCTGAGGATGACTGAAGAACCCATTAAAGGCTGAACAGTAGAAATTTGAAGGCTCTGCTTTCCCAACAGATTACAACACAACTGTAAGCTGTTAAGTGGACAGTTCCCCAAGTTCAGGCATCAATAGAAGAAGGTCTCACAAGACCTTCATCAGTACAACTTTGAAACAAAGCTTCTCTAATCTCTTCCTTACAGCAAAATTCTCTGAACCAGCAGACCTCTAAACTCCAAAGCCATTATGACTACGTAAAACGAAACACAGCTTTTAAAAAATGGTAGAACTCCAAAGTGAAAAGGTGAGATGGTAGAAGTGAGTTTATAAACTGTATTTCCAATAGCCATTGTACTGCATCACTGCCAAGCTTGTTTTCCATCAATCAAGTACTACCAACGAGTCGAGTCCTGTACTGCCTGATCTACAGAAGTTTTCATTTCTAACCCCTCAGACCAAGGAGCTAACTCTTCTTTCTCTCCATCCTCGTGTAATAATGTTACAGACTCTTTTGAACAGGAACACAAAACAAAAGCTTTTAAAAAAAGCTTCCCAAGGAACAGATATAGAAATTCTTGCATAGAAAACTAGCTGGTTAAAAGACAGAAATGAACAGTTAGTTTTCCCAGCAGAAGGACACAAGAGAGTCCCAGGGCTGCCAGTGCTCTTCCACCCAAAGAGATTATCTAATAGACTTACAGTTCCCTACATGACAGTCTAGTATTAGCAGGGGGATGCAGAGCTCAGTGAACATCAGGGGAACTTCAAAATACTGAGGTGTCAAGGTGGTGAAATGGAAGAAGATAACCAAAAGCATGTAAGCACTAAACTGAATGGTGAGGAAAGTAAATCCTCACATTAGACATCAACAGGCACTGAACTGACTTGTCACTCAGGTTTTAATCCTGGGGTTCAAACACACAGTCCTGTGAACAAATAAGCTTGGTAAATGGCAAGTAATATACCATGAATTTATGGAGTTCTTAGAGGAGTATCTTCTGCATTGTTCCCTGGTCTGTCACGATAAACTGACACAATCTTGGCTACTGCATGTACTTCTAGTTCCACATTGTAAGATACAAGCAGAAAGTGTAAGAAAGGAGGGAAAAATGATCAAATTTAATACACAGCTTCTCTACAAGGCACACAACTTTTCAACTCGGAGGACAGAAGAGATTGCCAAGTGAAGATACGTCAGATCTTCAGGAAAAAACAGAACTGGAAGAACCCCAGAACTATTCAAATAGGAAACACCTGTTATCACTTGCCTTTTTACATATATATATATTTAAAATAATGGTTTCATCTGGTGCTTCCACTTCTTGTTTTAGGACAAGCAAATGAGTCACATGAAATACAGAATCCATAACCAGATGACAGAGATCCACTGAAGTTTTATGTTGCTTCAAAAAAAAAAAAAAAGAAAAAAAAACCCACCCAAAGTCAACAAGCAGGATCATCTTGTAGGGCAGTTATCAGAACAAAGAAAACTTTCTCTAAAGGATTGAGATGAGTTGTTGAAGGATGAGAGGTATTTTTGAAATATAATTATGTATTCATATTTTTCCCCTAGCGGTCCACCACTGGCTGCAGACAACAGGTGCTGCACTAGACAAGTTTGCTCTGGTTTAGTGGAGCTGTTCTTATCCAATGATGCAGAGACACTACTACCACCCCCACTGAGCACAACCCTGACTATACTTTGTTTGAATGGGTTCTAAGGAGTCCTTCCAAGCAGTTTTTCAAACTGGAACAGGAGGAACGGAAAGACTGCTCAAGGAGATCACCAGAGCAGAGAGCTCATTACAGCCCCTACACTGCAACTGGGATTGCACCACACTGCACACAGTAAACTCTGGACAATATCAACTATTAGCAGTCTACATTAGCATGTATATTTGTAGCTGTATTCCCCCCCAACTTGTCTGAACAACAACAACAAAAAAAAAAATCAAATCCACTACAATGACTTGGGTCATTTGTACTCATTGTCCACTAATACTCAGTTTTTACCATGTTAGATAAGTGAGAATATCTGAATAAGAATACAAAATGGGAGGAGGAAACAAACAAACAAAAAAATCAACCTGACAACATTACCACAGTGCATATACACTGCGAATAAGTTTAGGCTAGAAATTAGGACACTTCTAGCCAGAATGGATTTGGAATCCATTTCCAAAAACAAACAAAAAAAAACCAGAACACTGAAGTTCCTTCACATGGGTACTGATAAGTATGCAGAACCCTCTGATAATAAGACTTCTTGACCTGTCAAGAATGCCAGAGCCTGACATTTCCTGGATAAGGTGATATGAAGAAGCATATACTCCTTTTTCCTCAAGTACCATACAATGCATTATATAACAGCAATATCTGAGGGAAGAATTCTGAAGGAAGTTGACGAAACATTTAGAGAAGACTGATGTCTCTTGGACTGAAAGACTGAAAGTATTATTTATTTGGTGTGCAAGTTTTTGATGTAATGCAAATAAACTATGAAAAAACATACCTGAAAAAATCAAAAGCTAAGAGAATATTTTTGTGGAGACGGTTGTCAAAATTGCTTTAAAGTCAAAGAGAATAGATAAAGGTTTAGAAGTAAACAATCTAGTAATTTTTATTAAGTCAAGGATGGGAAGCTACTGCTCAAGGAAGTTGAGGGATGAACAGATAGGGTGGTCCAGGAACAAGAAGATTGAAGGGACATGAACCAGACCCAAAAGGATGTCCACAGTCTGTGTCACTCAGCTGGAAGCATAGCAAACTTTTAAGACTGAATGTGGCCCAGCTGGCACTATGTACAGGGTAGTTTAAGGTAGCAGTGGATCTCGAGTAGATCTTGTTTTTCTTTCCGCCACCAGATGACCTGTGTCCAATCTACAGGTCACAAATGGACAGCTTCTTTCTATAGTCTACATTCTATATGGCAGCAATATTTGTTCATCATTAAAGATACCTAGCAGTTTTGCACCAGTAGTAACTTGGCATAAAATTGTGTAGTTTTAAGAATTAATTTTTTTTTTTAATATGATACACAAAGATTTTTGGTATCAGTTATGAAAAGCAGCAGCATATTCAACACTCCTCTGACCTATCAGTGGCTAAGCAAACTAGAAAGCTAGCTTTTAAAGCAGTGGAATTACGACAGTGGTGACTAGTCTTCATATATAAGATTTTAACTAGCCTTTAACTAAGACAGTTTGAAGTGAAGACTTGCAAAGGGAGGAAGATTATATTTAATTTTCAGATTGTAAATATTTTTAAGAGCAATCTGTCGTATTTCAGAATAAGACAGCAGAACAGTTGATATTTCTACTGAAAAGCTCTTTAAACATTAGTGATTGATCTCGAGTCAGCTAGGATGTTCCATACTTAAAAAGCAGGACATTACAAAATTATACAGAACCTGAAAGCTGAGGAACATAATTAAAAGAGGTTACAAATTCAGTCATCTTCTATTTACCACCAGACCTTAAAAAATTCAGAATTCACATCTAGTAACATTTACCCCTCTCACCCCCACAATATAACACATGGTGCTATGTAGATGCAAGTCTACATGGATGTTGAGAACCAAAGACAACCAAAAATAACAGTTGAGACTTCAAATAAATTGTAAAGAATGAAGGATTCATCTCAAAAGGGGTTAATCCAGCTTCAAGATATTACACTGGAACCAGGTCTGTGCCAGAAGTGGACACAAAAATGCTGATGGTGTGCTACATGGGTCTTTGATCTGAGAATTCACATGCAGCTGACCACATCCAATAAAAAGGGATTCAACTTCTATATCTGGATGCGTTTCTGCAGATTCAGAATCTCCTGCTCTTTGTAATACATCATCTACTCCCTTACAGTCTCAAATAGATGAGCCAGTACATCCATCTTCCCTACTCTCTCCTCTCTTCTTCCTGGCTTTTCTATGCCTTTAGCAGATGGAAGGATAAAGTGGTAGATTAGCAGTGACAAAGAGATAGATCACGTAATAGCTTTACACCCGCAAACAAGCTTCTCAGTACCTTCCAGAATATATGGTAGTTAAATTTATAATGCCATCCTACTTTTCAGGAGTTTGATACCAGAAATATGAATCTCACATTCATATCTCTATCAATATTCCAACCTATCAAAGTTTCCCATGTACATAGAAGAAAAAGTTCAAGAATAACATGAAAGACAAGGTCCTAACGAGGACAAAGAAGTTTAAGTTAGTGAAGTCTATAAAGCTCTGGCTGACCTCTACACTGTACATAAACATACTGAACTCTAAAGGTTAGAATAACAACCTTGTTCGAAGCCCTAATACTTGAGTCACATTCAAGAAGAAGGGATCCATTGTAACTATCTATTCAAAACACCCATATAATAGAGCTGAGAAATAAAAAAGGCAGGGGCGGATAAGGGGAAGAGGTACTCATTTTTCCCATTGTGGCTGTAGGCAGTACAAGCCCTGGCTACTTGCCAGGAGCTGGAACACAGCTAGCTTCTCAGAACAAAGTAATCCGATGAATTGATCAGCACGACAAACTCCTATTTCCTGCCTTTACAGAACTACTAGTGCTTACTACCACAGTAAGACAGTTCAGAAGACTCAACAGAAAATTTACCGAGAGGAACAACCACCACAGAGCCCCCTCAGAACCACTTAAAACAGAAGGGCAGTTGGCTACTAGATCAGAGCAGTTCCACCACAGAGGAGAACAAGAAGAAACACATTGTTAGCAGTACTGTAACCTTGCTTTTGTCAACAATTGTTTTGATTGGGATGCTGTTCAGCCAACTCTGTCTCTAGCTCATTTGGAACACCATCAAAAAACTCATTGCTAGAAGTTACTTAAAATCAGAAGCCACTCTGATTCACTCTCTAGCGAAGCCACTTACACTTGACTGAGAAGGAAAAACAGCAGGTACGTAGTAAACTTGACTAGGAAACCAAGCCAAGCTAAACTAGATTTGACCTTTCCTTCCCTTTTCTTTCTGCTGCCACGTTTCTCCTCGTTTGTTAGGTTAGCTTTTTTTGTAAGACTAAATTTTACCATCGAGTTTGTTGGGTAGTTTTAATGAATGAATCCTCATACTGGTCTACACAAACCATGACGAAAGATACAATGAGTGCAGAACAAAAAAAAAAAATAATAAAATTGTGGTATGCAACAACACAAAAACAAGTTACCAACTTCAGAGGTCTGTACAGTTACTGAATGCCAGTTCAAAGAAAAAAAACAGATTGAATTGCAATGACAACACATCTCTCAATTTTTTTGGTTTACAGAAGTTACAGCTTAAGCTGTTAGTGCCTACAATGCAGAAAGACCAGCAGAGTTCAAATTTCTCATCTCACTATCAATCACACAAAAATAAACAGCTACCATATAAGAACATACAATAAGAAAGGTCAAGCTATGCCTAAAACCATAGACAAAGATCACAGCAGTTCCTGGAACACTTAAAACTTGAACTGCTTCCATATACTAATATCTAGGCACAAGGAGCACAAAAACAATCACAGGTTTTATGCGCACTACCGAAGACACGTGTATTTACTTGTATGCTCCAGAACACATTTCTGTTCTGAGGGCAAATAATTCCAGCAGAGCATTGCTTGCATCCCACGTGGTCTGTGCAGCAGGTACTGTTTTGCCTGTCACAAAGGCACGCTCCGTACCACCTTACAGCTGCAGGTTCACAGCCTATCAGCAGACTACTCAGGCATCTGCCACTAAATATACACAACACCGCTGCATCTTCCCCCCAACTTTTTAAACTAAGTCCCTCGATGTCATCACCCTACCTTCTATATTGTTTTCCCACATGAACATTACCCTCAGGAATCCCATATAAGACATCCCTTCAAAAACACATAATGACAATAGGCCATGACTTCTTGAGAGGAGCTGAGTTGGACAAGGCTTATGAAAAAACATGGAAAAGAAGCTGTTTTAACATTGCTTATTGAAGCACATTTTCCAGAACAAGCAAAGCAAGCCCCACATGTCTTCTCATATTTCAATCTAAAGACAGCTCATGTGATATGCTGCGGCAACCTCCAATGATATATATCCATGCACTGGGTCTAAACATTTTCTTTTTTCCTTACCCTGCTTGTCACATCGCAGCTCAAAGCATGACAGAACCACAGGAAGACGCTACGCTGGTACTACAGCTCACACCTGACAATGACTTTATGGCCACAGTAAGCTTGCTTGCTGTTTAAGGAGCCCAGAGTGCCACAGAAGCAGGTATCATTTTGAGATCGTTCCTGCACACAGCCTTGCCAGTGTAACAGAGCATCAGTGCTGGCAGATACTGGCTGCCTGCAGCACTAGCAGACAGACAAGAACCTAACAGATGTACAGTGAAATAGCTGGTTCTGCCACTGTGGCAGCTGTAGGAAGTCACCTACAACTGCGGTGGCATTACAGAACAAACAGCAAAACCCTGTGACATTGTGCAGAGGACCTACAGCCATGGGGAAGGTGGGGACACTCCTGTGTATTATTGCGGGGATAAGGACAGGAAGCAGTTAATGCAGGAGGGCTCCAACAGTGGGGATAATACCAAGTGCAGAATCTACAAGTCTTTGGTTTGGTGGGAATTCCACTTGAGAACTAACTTGTTCAAAAAGAACAAGCTGCTGCAGAAATTGAAATATTTAAAAAAGCAACTTCCAACCTTTAGTCATCAAAACGAACAGAATTAGATTTACTGATGTACCCTAGTTTAGAAAGCAAAAAGCCTGAAAGAAGTGACACTGAAAGCAAAGGAGATGGCATGATTTGATTTCACAGGCATACCAAAAAGTACATTTTCATTTTGATCAACTTTCAGCTTTCATAAGAAAGCAATTCCAAGGCTATTTCCTGTCAAATGTATGCCCCCAAGCTGTACCAAAGGATCAGGAGAACTTCTATCCTTCTCCTAAATAATGACGCATTTATTTTTTAAGAATTGGTTATTATTAAAATCTTTGATTTCCATACTGAAAGATCATTCCCACTCTTTCATATTTTCACAATACAGTGCAAGGCCCTGGAAAGAAAACTTTGACTTCCATGACTGGAGTTACCTGGCATTTTCCATAAGTCTCTGCTTAACGCAGACGATACCACTGTAATATAAAGAAAAGCACCAGCTCATGCTGTAGATTCTTCATGCAATTCCTAGGCCTCTCCTCTGTGCCCATGCCATTAAAGTTATGTGGGTTCAAGATACTTGCCAACACTTCGCCTGTAAAGGCAAAACACTTTGCCAAGTAACGTTGATCTGTGGGGTCGGTGACTGTTTCAGAGAACTGCATAAATCCTGTTTCTTAAGGCTGATTGCAGTCTCACGTTAAATTTATATAGCTTCACATCACCAAAGCCTCTTAATCCAGTGGAATGCATATAACCATTTCACACTGCAAAGTTTTAATCAGATAACTTAAAATTCAGGTGTGGTGCCCTTCTGATACACACCTATATATATATATATTTTTTTTTTTTTCCAATTTACACCATCGTGGAATTCACTTGTTGGGTAAGTTAGGTACTTCAACTCCAAACTTTCAGACAGTTTTACCTTAATTCCAAATTCTGTGTTTATGTATCTTGTTTATTAGCTATATAAAAAGATCATGCCTAGGACAAAACAGCTGTAAGCAGGGCTCTGAACAGAACTTGTTGGCATGTCCTGTGCACGATGCACAAACACCTACAGAGTCACGAGCTGCAGATGGCTTCTGAGAGCCTCCAGGTTTGAGCTTGGAGTCATGTAAGAGCTAGGTGCTCTGGAGCAAGGCACATCCAGAAGGAGAAGCCTAGGCATCTTAGGAATGTTAGTGCTCAAAGTAACATACACAAAGCCTACCATCTGAACAGCTATTTCATACGGCATACCTATTTGGGATTTATGTGACTATATTCCACATAACTATAACATGAAGGATTTTTTTGGGCACCTTCAAATACATTTTGATCTCAACTAACAGGTATCAGTGAAATTTAATCAGTGTTTTTCTCCAAGTCTTTAAGTGCTTGAACATTTTGACCTGGGACTTAAAGTAATATTCCACGAGTCACTAATTAACACAATAGCCTGGCAAGAAACAAGCTTTTAATTCTTAAACTCACGTAAACATTCAAGTCTGCAATGAGGTTTTGACAGATGAACAAAAACCCATTCAGCAATCAAACCCTTCGAGCAGAGGTCCCTAACCGTTACTGACCCTCAAGCAAACAGTACACTTCAGACAAGCGAGTTATTTTCATCGTGCTGCTGTGGATACGAACAATCTGTTGACTATTAGCCTCAAGCTGGGCAATCAGTGTCTTGGAAGGATTACCTCTGGCTCAGTTTACCATTTCCATAAAGCATGTGGGTGAGGCATCCCTCACATATAAAGGATTTCAAGGTGCTTAAGCAACACCATAGCACAGAAATGTGTCAGATTTAGCATCAATATAGCAAACAATGTAAGAAATCAAGAAGTTGTTCATCCAAACAGCTGGCAGATGACATGTTGAAGGAATCTCTGCTTTCCTGCGTCACCCTCTTAACATACTGCTTGACAAACTACAGTCCACAATGTCACATCACCTTTCAACAATTTTGGTGATAAAAAATGCTAAGGGTAGAAAGACATGAGATGTGGGTGTTTTTAGGATTGACATTAAGCTACCTCAAGCACTGGTGGACTACTACTTTGCTACATCATTTTCATCACTTTGCTACACAGGTATGACTCTTGAAAAAGGTGGAGGAAAAAAACAAAGAGCTATACCAAATATCAATCATATTCACCACTTCCCCCTCCCTCTTGTTGCTGTTTCAGCCATGAATTGAGCAATTGTTTAGACATTCCAGTTAACACTAGCTTTGGTAAGACTCTTCTGATCTTCAGGAATACTTTGCTGAGGGAGAATAATTAACTATTTCTACTTCAAAAGTTAATTAGCACCAATACAGGGGGTTACTTTGCAGAAGTTAATGCTGCAGAATTTCAAAGCATTCAAAATAAAAGCAGTTAAGTGTACTCTACCTCCATTACACTGACTACCTACCCACTTCCTTACCACTGTGTTTACACTTTCTCTCAGATAAGGGCTACTCAACAGGCATGCCAAGTAACAGTTCTCAACAGAGATAGCTCTTGACTAACTATTAAACCATAACCCATGCCCCTCCTCCTCAGCAGGAGCTAATCATAATGTGGGGCTCCTTTCTATTAATTAATTTTTGCATATGAGTATATGAAGAAATTATATCCTAAAAAAACATTTCAAGTGGAATGAGAGCACAAAGCGGTAACACAGTGGAGTCTGTGTAAAGTGTAAGTAATTATTTTCTGGTTTTACACATAACGAATCTCAGTGAAAGAGCAACCGCAAAGCAACTTGGAAGAAGTTTCTCAAACACAACAGATCTGCCCAGCAGAGGTCCCAGTCTACAGTGACATTTTATCTTACAGAGAGTTCATTGCATTTCTTCGTAGTCCTCGTCCGTGCTGGTCATGTGCCACTGTGTTCCTTGAATGCATCTGATAGCACCCTGCTACAGCTCAAAGTCCCTTCAGTTATCAACTATCACGCAGGCTTTTAGGATCCCAGTTTAGATTTAAAAAGGAAATGTCATCAAGCAAGATGTAACCAGAGGAGCGGATGCTTCATATATAATTCGTGCAAGGTATCGGCCTGTCAGCTTTAGCAGTGCACCGTGATGTCTGTGCCTGCGAACTAGCGCTTTTTATGTATTCTAATTAAATTTCATCCTTTCCACAGAAGTGAGAGATGAGTATAGGAGTATGTGGAAACGCATTTTGTTTTCTAAAGAGCATTATGTTAAATGGGAAAGGTTAATGAAGTGCACTATGTACAGGTGCAGTAGTACACACACAGGTGTTTGACAGCACACACGAAGGAGCCACCAGGCTCCCCAAAACACGCAGCAGCAGCACCAGGACAGGGTCACCCCTCGGTCACCCCCTTCCAGGGCTCTGCCCGCCGGCCCTCTGGGACCGAGGCTTTTTGAGGCCGGAGCAGGGCGAGCTCCGTCGAGAGAAGCGAGCGGCCCCGGGCACGTGGGCGCCCCAAAACAGAAGGAAAAAAAAAAAACACAAAAACAATAAAAGGAGCGGGGGGGGTAGGAGGGAAGAGAGCACAGGCACAAAAGCCCGGAGCCGAAGCGAGGAGCGGGCGGCGCAGCGCGCACCGGGGCAGGCGCCGGGCGCGGCCCCGCAGGTACCCGGGAGCGCGCCCCCGCCCCGCCCCGCCCGGGAACGGCGCCAGGGCCCCGCGCGCCCCCGTGGGAGGGGGCGTCACGTGACCCGACGGGGGAACCTCGCGGCCGGGGCAGCCCCTGGGTGGGAGGGAGGGGGGGGGGGGGGGGGGGAGTGAGGGAGAACTGCCGTCGCCATGACAACTTCCCGGGGGGAGGGAAAACTTCAAATCCCAACCGTCAGTGCAGGAGCGGCTGGCTCTTAAAGGCGCACACACACCACCCCCGCCGCTCCCCCCCCCGCCTCCCCGCTCAGACACCCGCGATGGAAGAAGGGGCGGAGGTGGGGGGGCGGCGGGGAGCCGAGACAAAAGAAGCCGGAGCCGGGGAAGGGGGCGAAGGCAGGGCCCGGGCGGCCCGCAGCCGAGCCGCGGCGCCCACCCCGCGCTGCCGTTGGCGGCTCAGGAGACCTCGGCTCGCCCCCCAACCGCCCCTCACCGCCGCTGCCAGTCGGAGGGGGAGGCTCGGTCTGGGGCTGGGGCTGCCGTGCCCGCTCCCCGCCGCGGAGCCCCCCGAGCTTTCAGCGCCCCGCTCCCCGCCCGCAGCCCCCTCCCGGCGCTTACCCACACAGTGCATGAGCCGGTGCCGCCAGGAGTCGAGTTCGCGACGGACTCCCCTGCGCTCCGCCGTGCAGCGGGGGCTCCGGCACTGCGAGGAGGAGGCGGCGGCGGCGGCAGGAGGAGCGGGAGCCGCGGCGGCCATTCTGTCTGTTCCCTTTTCCATCTGCCTCTGACCTCACGCCCGCTCATTTACATACGAGCGCGCGCTCCCCCCCCTCCTTCAAACCTCAGCGAGCGCGTGCCCGCGCCCGTCCGCCCCCCACCTCCTCCCTTAGCATCCGGGGCGGGGAGCGCGCGCGCGCGCCGCCTGGCGGGGTGATTGACACGTGTCCACCCCCTCCTCCCTTCCCGCCTTCCGGGCTCCTCACCGCCCCCCCCTCCGCTCCCTCTCCCCGCTCCGAGTCGGTAACCGGGCCGCCAACCGGCCCCCCCCGCCCCGCTTCCCATCGATGTCCCCCCCCCCTCCGGCCTACAAATCCCGAAGGGCAGCGCGCCACCTGCTGCAGCCCCGCGGGGGGAGGTGGTGCAGCAAAGCATGCCGGGAGTTGTAGTCCGCTGAGGGGAGCCGGGAGGGGGGGAGCTGAACGCCCACCCCGGAGCCGTCCCCAGTGGGGGCCGTAAGTGGCAGTAAGTGGCCAGCAGCAGCTCGGCAGCTTCCTCGCTTCCTTCTTCTCCACCTCAGATCTGTTGCGAGCGCCTCGTGTCTTTTATTTGCCCTGAACTTCCAACAGTCACCAGCTTCGCCTCAGAAACAGCGAAACCCAAGGCAACTCTTGCAAGGCATCGTCAGAGCCCACACAGAGTAAAACACAATCGTGTGAGGATAGAATGCATCGGTTTCAAACTAATAATAAACTCTGAAGGAAAAACTATTAAAAATGTATATATATATATATTATTCTTCACAAATGGGCTTAAGAAATCTGTTTGTGCTTTTGCTACTCGTGCAAAACTTTGCAGATATTTCCTTCTGAACTCGTTGAAGATGCTTTTCTGGGCAAGGGACGTGTTCAGGGATTGCCTGCAAATGAAGATCACCCTTGTTTCCACTGGAATGAACTGAGCTTTTGTATCAGATGACAGGTCACGTCTTTTATCCTTTTTTTTTTTTTTTTTTTTTTCCCAAAGAGATTTTATAAAAATAAACTTGGTCATTTGTGTAAAGCAGCTAATAGAGCTTAATGAATTCAGCATACAGCAATTTTAAAAACTATTCATTTAATTGAACCCCGGAGGTTATCATAGTTTCATATGGACACAAATGTCCTTCATCTGAAGAGTTTTTTTTTTGTTGTTTTTTTTTTTTTTTTTTTTTTTGTTTTTTTTTTGATGCCTATGTTTAAATAAAGAATTGACAAGACACCACCCCCACCTCCTTTTGTTCATTTATACAATTTTTGCTCTAGTTGCAAGTCCCATTCGAGAGACTTCTCCAGGCACTGCAGGAAAAAAGAACTAAACATGGCTGACCAAGCTGGAGGGCAAATTTCAGGGAGAGGGAGGGAAGGCAAAAGAATTTCAAACTGCCTCGACTTTGTATTCTTAGGCCTTCTGAAAATACTGCCTAGATGTCAGACATGCTAGACACTAGGTATTGAACAGCTCTCTCCCTTTGAGATGCTTTATTCTTCCAAATCTAAAACTAAAGCAGGCAACCCAAGGATCTTGTTTAGTTGAACCCTCAGGGGTGTTGTTTTTAAATTAATTGTATTGGTTTTCCTTCTGTATCAAAATGACTTCCCAGCCAAGAGATTACTGCTTGCATGGACTTGGACTTCATTTTATAGAAGCGATTCCACTGTCGTGAACAAGGAAACTCCAAGACTGACTGAAGGCAGAGCCAGGGGCAGTGAGGGCTAATTTTAACTTGGTTCATTTTAGCTGCCTATCCTAGCTAATTTTTCTGGGATCAGAGAGTCAGTTAACTTAGAAATGGCTCTGGAGGCAAAGTCCAGTACAATTTTGTTTAAAGCTATAAGAATTACTATTATGGTCTTTAGGCATGTTTCATCTCTCATATATTAATTTGTGGATAAAGACAAAATAAAATTGTCACAGGAGCTTATCTACAACCCTATCACAATCTGAAATGTTGATTTTTTTTTTTAAATGCATATTGGGGAGATTGAACTGTCTTATTGATACATTACAAAACTGTTCATCACCAAAACCTCTTTATAATTAATCCCCAAAGATGAAATTCACTCCTGTACAGACAGCTTCGCGTGGCTCTTTGTCACATAAGCACTGCTCTGTGGAAACTGAGAGTAAGGATGAAGTGTAATTAAAACAGTCTAACTTGAACAGACAAAGCCTTTGCAGATGGTATCTTGAAATGAGTATGTCCTGAAATGGTGAACCTCCCCCCTTACATGAACACAATTTGTAAATCTTGAAATTGTCAGTGTTTCTGGTAAAACAAAAAGTGTTAAATAATGAATTGTACAATAGCTTTATGAATGAGTATTGCAGAGAACTATTAATATTTGAAAGATAAATGACAACAGAAAACAAGGGTTTAAAAAATAAATGCTAGGGGAGATTTCACAATAAACACTGACGTGATCATTTGGGTAAAGGATCTAGCTAAATGGAAGAAGTGATATTTAATAATCACTGTGAATATTAGGTTACCAAAACATAACTGCTTAAATCTATATGCAATATACATATTCCAGTGATTTAGTACATTATAAAGATGCATAAGATGACAATCTTATATGCTAAAATACCGCGAACTTCACAGATTTAGGCTGATGCACTGAACTGTGAAATGCTGAATAGCCAACAAATGTTTAATTCTGCTGCTTCCCCTATGGGGATGGCAGCTTCCACCCAAGAGAGGTAAGCACAGACAGCTAGCAAATGATAAATATTTTGCCACTGTGGTTTGATATGTATGGTTTAGGGCATAACTGATCCACCTACTCTTTCAGCTACTGCCAGCAGATACCTCCACTATTCCAGGTTTGATATACAGCCTACTCTTTTTCCTCCAGTGAAGGAGGAAAGTAGCCTCCAGCAGCAGAAACCAGACCTGCAGCTGTAGTGCAGTGCAGCAGGAGTGCTATGAGAAACCTGCCCATGGCAGCAAGCAGCCTGGCCCATGTGAAAAGATTATGACTAATCTAATAGTTCAGAATTAGAATTTCATAACATCCTCAATCAGTATGAAGTCACACAAAAATAGCTTTAAAAACATAACTACGTTTATAAAGGTTGAAATCCTTTACAGTTGCAGACGTCTGGGTTTAGGGGCTCCATGTGCCTTACAACAAATCTTAAATCTGAGACATTTTCCTTGCAGAATACTTGGTGTTCAGTGACTGCGTGTTTCAGGAGTATATAAAATGAAAAATACTGCTCTCTCTTAATTACAGGGTCTGCCTTTGGGAATTTCATCAGCATCAGTTGATATTGCTTTCAATATAGGTGCACAATTGTGTATTTGCACAGGTTAATAGAAAGCCAGCCAAGGTGAATTTCAAAATGAACAATAACATTTTTGGCCAAAAACTTCTCCTTGAATCTCTGCCTATAAAAAAAGACCAAGAAATTCATAAAGTGAAGCTTACCTTAAGTAGAAAGGCAGCACTAAGCCAATCAAGCCAGTGCTATACTTGAGCTCATGTTGTTGACCTAATTCTAAGCACATGAAACCTGATTATTGCAGACAGATGACTGTTTTTCACAAACATCCATATCTGTCATAAAGCAAGGTAAAAAAATGGAAAAATGCTTCTTGTGTGTTCTTAGTGCTCTTAAAGCGGTGAGGACCAAAATAGGTAAAAAGAAAAGTTTGCATGTGAATTGCTGTTTTCTTACCAGACCATCTAACCAACTTATCTAAAAGCAGCCAAGCTTTCAAGAACACGAATATTCTTCATGTCCTATCTACTTTAACTATACTAGCTGATTTAATAGAGATGTAACAGCCATGCATCAAACTAGCCTTGTTTGGAGCAAGCAAGGCTTGCAATAAAACCATACAGCAAATATTTATGATAGATACACTCAGTTTTACATGGTTAACTAAGACATTTATAGAACTTTCATTTTATACCATTTTGGAACACAAAGTGAAATTTTCCTGTATTCCTTTCAGATCTGAGTTTATCACTACTCTTTAGAGGCTCAGAGTCTGGTGATGCTCCCCTCTGACAAGGAGCTATGGAGAAAATTCATCTACTCTAATTACAGCATGATGGCAGAAAGTTCCCTTGCAGGGTTGAAGAAAGGAATTGCCTCCAGAACAACTCATGCAAACGATGCAGGTACCACATGCATAGCTGTGGTCTGCAAGGCCCTCTCTGTGAGTGTTACCTTCCTCTTGAGTGCACATGGTACATAAATAAATTATTTGTTAGTTCCCAAGATGGAAAGCCTTCCCAAAGCAGCAGTGGACCAGAATGAGGAGAGGAAAGGAAATCTAGTACTTCACACATGTCCACATTATGTACACTGCCTCAGACTCATCAAATGTGTGATAATTTAGGATGTTTGCTGAACGAAGAAGTGACGTGGGTCAGGTTGAATGGGTTACCACAGTTGTAGAGATAACTACCCTGTGACTTTTGAAAGGGGAATAGTATTCATCTGTAGCAGATATACTCTGTGTGAAGAATTTTATGGGTGATCCTCAACGGGTGCCAATTGGTTAAATCAAAAGTGGTTGCTTCAAACTGTAAGTGTTAGCTGCTCTCAGGAGATTGGTTGTTACCTTATTCATTTAGTAACTTATTAAAATACTTAAATAAATCCACTAGGTATAGCTACAATTCCATTTTTTCTTACAGTTAAGCAGACAACAGTCATGTTTCAGCCTGCACATAATTTTAATAAACTTAGTGATACATTGAAGCCAAGATTTTGAATCAGCTCAGACCTATTAATTATCAAGAGGTAAATGTATTTAAAAAAACAGCAGACATAACACACCAAATGAAACACAACCCTGAGAGTGAAACAGAAGCCAGAGAGTTGCACACAGCAAGCATCCCTCCAATGGTTGTTAGTCCCCCTTTGCTTTCCTTTCCAGTGTGCTGCACTGTCACACCAACTGATAAAGCATCATTTGTCCTCCTTTATTTGGTTTTCAAAGGCCCAGCTATGAACCAGCCATTTCACCATCTGAACTGCTGTCAATAGTGAGACAGAAATGGGGTGACAGAGACTTGTGGAATATTTCTGTTTTGCCTAATACTTGATTATTCACCTCCCCATACTTTCACAAGAACTGTAAGTGCTCAGAGCTATTTGGTATCCTTCTCAACATGTTCCAGAGAAGTCATTTCCCTTTCCAAGTTTCCCTGTTTTCATTCCTCCTCTGAATTCTATACCTCTTTTTTTTTTTTTTTTCTTTTTTTTTTTTTTTTTTTTTCTCTCTGTAACAATATAATTCACAGTGTGCTTTATCTTGCTTTCTAACATGCAAATGTGCTCAGGTTTCCAGCATAATAGATGATTCTTCAGAAGCAAAAATGTTTGAAAAAGAAGAGGAAATATCTCTCATTATTTCTGCATGACAAAGCTAAAGTTGGCATTTTAATATTCTGCTTCCCTCGTTCATAATCTGACTGATCATACCATGGTAAATTCTCTGCTTCCCGACTCTGCTCTGCTAAACAAACTCATTTAAAATAAACAACTCCTTAGGCAGTCAACAAAGGTTGGACCAAGACTGACTGCAAAACATCACTATGGGCTATAGGATTCAGGATAAAGATTTTTAATACTGATTTCCACAGTTTGTTTTTTTTTTTTTTTAATCTGAGTAGAATTAATTTATGGGCTTCTGAGCAGCAGAAGTATCATCCTCATCCTGTGACAGTAATGCCATCTTTTATGGCTCAAATAACAACCCATCAAAGTACTTGCAAGCTGCAGACCAGAACATGAAACAACACATGGCCTAAACCTACCTTCTCCTTCACCATCCTTTCAGAGTGGACGGGCACAAGCTGTATGATGTTGGTTTTGGTGGCCCAATCTGTGCCACACTTTTCCTGCTTATGTAGCCAAGGGGTCATTTTCTCATCACACACACTTCACTATGCAAGAGTGCATGTGTATGAGGGCTGCAATCCATTTAGACAAAGCTGTAGAGCTGGAGAAAACAAAACAAAACAAACAAACAAAAAAAACAACCAAACCAACCAACCAACCAAAAAACCGACAATTTTCATGGCAAGCTGAGCATATTTGATCATAACAGTACCCAAAATGTTACTTCATAGCATCACTTCTCAAAGCAGAGCTACATTTTGGTAGACATTACGGTAGAAAAAAAGAAAGAGTTTTAAAGAATACATGCTTGCAAGGTGATATTATTTGCTAATATGCAAAATAAGTGAAAGATTCTGTGTTTTTATCTTTTAAAAGCCAATCACAGTACTTTGCAAGTAGAAATATAACAACTTTTGTTCAGTGCTGATTTAAAACATTTATTATTTTTAAGTGTTTTTCTGAGGATGATATATCCTATGTTTCAGCATGAACCTGACAGAAAAAGGTGTGTAAGTGAAAGGAGACAGCTTGAAATAATAATAAAAAAGAAAAAAAAAATAAAAAAAAGAGGAAAATATAGTCTTCTATAGATTAAGCTGCTGTTTTAACACGTCATTATATGACTATTAAAATTAAATTTAGAGGGAAGGTAAAATCCTATATATATGCCTAAGTGATGTCTCCATAGCACTATCTGTCAAATATGGCTGTTTTTTTCCTTCCATTTAAACTGTTATCCTATGTTCCACACAGCTGAGTAATGTCACTCACTCTCTCTAAAGTTTCCCAAGTGGCTAAGTAATTTAAGTATGCCATCACCAGAGCAACTCTGCAGCTGAAAATATACTGCCATTAAACCCAGAGAGAATAGATTGCTAATTGCAGCTTAATATTAGAGATAGACATGAAATACTGAGCCAGTCATCAGGGCAACGTGCTGGTAATCCAAACTTACACTAGTGAAAAGACAAAGAACTGTTTACTGTCATCATGAATGACTTCTACAATTATGCTAGCTAAGTACTCCCTAAAACTAAATACCGCAAGGGCTGCCAGCTCTGCTGTGGACCACAGATTAATTACAATTTAAGCTAAGGAGGATATTGTTTCTCCAATACTACTCTTCCTTGTGTGGGACATCACACTAGGTAGGTTTTCCTATAGTTTTTGGCATTGTCTGCTATTTCGTAGCCAACCAAACCAGCACCCACAGTGGGAGGTGTCAGGAAATGAGACTGGAAGGCTCATCGGTCACTTGAGTAAAGCAGCTTATTTCCTGGAACATCACTTGCACAGTTATTACCTCTTGAAACTGAGCTTTTCATGGTTTGATTTAAGACAACTATTTTTATTACATCTGTAAACTTCATCTTATCAGTTTTATGTATAACCTTTCTCTTAGCTGAATTGTCTGTGTTTTAGGTTATGTTACATTCTGAATCCCCACTTAACTCCCTCCTCCCTCCTTTCCCACCAGTTCCATCTCTTCCATTTTCAAGCTAAACATCTCAAACTGAAAAAAAAAAAAAAAAAAGTAGAAGAAAAAGAAAGGAGGAACATTGTGGATGAAATGCCCCACTTCTGTAGTGAAATAAAAAGACAGCAATACAATTTCTCAGACCAAAATTTATTTGAAAATAAGGACCTCGCTAGATCAGTGTTATTGGGTTTAGTTTGCTGTGGCCTTCACATAACAGTTCTTGAAATGCTTGTTTGCTTTTCTGCAATTCTCAATATTTATCTTTTTATGTGATTTTAATCATTTTCAGTACTGCTGTAAGGAAACAAAAATAAAATTTATATTTCACAAAAAACAGATAATACATTTAATGTAACTGTGATTTTGTTATTGTACCTCTTTTCAAATGTAGGTTTTGAAATCAAAGATAAGGAATGATTTTTATGTTCATTTTATTTTTCAGTAGCTTTTCTGAAACTTGATTTTCTGATTTTCTTATGTTTCCTGGCTGTACAGTTTTTCCCATTAATTTGTAAAGACTATTTTGTATTATGTTAATTCACACAAATTAATAGAAAAAATAGAGATTCACATTAAGTATTCCTTTTTTTGGGGACTGTATGAAGTAATCTCCTCAGATAACCAAAACTGAAGTCACTAGGATAAATATTGCAGACCAAACAGTTCCTCATTGGACTCCTGCTGAGAAAGTAGGATGGCCATGTAGATCTACTATGGATCACCACAAGAAATGGTGCAATGTTACTATTGTCATTTTCCATAATTTGGTCACCCCTAAATGGCCTTATTCCTTCCAGTTATTCATGGGTTCAGATGCCGACAGAATGAATCTTTTCCTCCTCTATCTTATGCAAGTCCACTTCCTGAAAGCAAAACATTTATTTCTTCCCTTTCCTCTTGTTTAGAATTCAAGACTTTAGGCTTTCACCATTTGCCATGAAGAACACTTTCACAGCTAGTTATCTACATTCCCCAGCAATGTGTGCCCACAGCAGGCAGCGAAGAAGGCTGGCCAGGAAGTGTGGGTCTGAAAGCCCTGCAGCCATGGCAGAGTAAGGCTGGGATCCTGCTCCTTCCAGTTTGGGTCCTGTGCCACAGTGATCCAGACATATTTCTTCTCCATCCAGCCTGTAGAATTTCTTTGAAGTGGAAGTCAAAAGTCTCCTATCTTCACTTGATTCCATAATCTTGGGCTTAAGAAAATAAAAGATTTTGTGATATGAATGTAAGAATCGACAATGTTTTGGTAGAGACGCTGTCATAACTCTAATGTTTTACTATTTATAATAAGTAAAATAAAAAACAATAGACTTACGTGTTAAACAAGTAAATGTTGTTACATGCCAACGGTGTACCACCACTTGAGCGGGTTTCACAATACTGAGTACTTGCATAGACTTGTGACAAGTCCTCCCCCATTTAGATTGATTCTCTTATTCTTAGGCAATCTCACAATCAGCTTTTCTAAACATTTGTCAGCCTGGTGTTAGTGCCATAAAATAGATTCTGGTGTTATTCAAATAATCCTTCAGGCTGGAGAACCTGAAAGGAGGTGCTGGGAATGCCTTTAACCAGTAGCTTTTGTTGCTGCTGGTTAAAGTGGGCTCTAATATTTTATCTTTTTATCTATAGTACTATGAAACTGGAATAGAATTAGTTACTTGTAAAATCCAAAGCAATTTTGATCTTGATCTTATTCTAATTTACTTATTTATTTGCTTTGAAGGTGGCAATTTTCTAGTGACGCTATCTGCAGTCCACAGGTTTGAAGAAGTTATGAGAGGTCACATGCTTCCAGTAGTAACTCAGCTATTTCATTCTGAAATTCATCTAGAACTCAAGTGAAGACTCAAGCCTTGATGACTTATTTAGTGTTTATTTAGCAACTTGTTCCATAGATCTTCCACAGCCACTTTGATTTCAGAAAAGTCCGATGCCAAGTTCCCTCCTACCAGAGAAAAGGCTCAGCATAAGTATCTCTCTAGCTTCTGCCACATCCAACATCAATGCAAAGAACTCACTAAGCTCCTCAGCAGTGTCTTCATCCCCTGTGAGTGCTCCTTTTTATACAAGGAGGGCACCTTCTAAAATAAATCTCAGTTCCATTTCTATGCCGACCTTGCACAACTGCTTTACGTTATTATCGGCAATAGATTATTGGAAATAAAATCTTTTCACTCCGAGGATCCGTATTTCCTATCAGTAAAAATTAAAAAAAAAAATAAAATTAAAACATCTTGCACTTCCTTTGTAGCATAGAAATGCTAGCTTGCTGGTAACTAATACTCCTCTCCCTTTATTTTCACATGTGGGCAATCAGTTGGTTAAGAGTAGGGGAAAATAATAAAACATGTAACTTCCTAAATATTTAAGCCAATTCTGTACCCAGTGAAGGGATAACAGTACAAAGTTTCCTACCTCCAAACAATTAAGAACATTTCTTGAATTTAACCATTGAATGCCCATTCTACTCTTACTGTTTCATTTAGCTCTGCAAAGAAAAGAAATCACTGCATTGTTTTTTCCTATGACACCCACTCTCCTGCTATTCCCAGCTGCACAAATCTTTTGGTTAAAACAACCCTACTTTCTCTTGTTAAAGATACCTAAGTACACTGTGCTTAATGTTTAAACAGCTCCATGTGTACCCAATTATGAAAGCAATTAATTTAGTCAAAGACTAGATTAACTGCCACCTGTGGCCTGATTGTTTGTTAAATTTGAGTACCTGAGTATACTTCTGATCAAAATTATCATCAACAAGATCTTATGTGGCATGTGATCCAGTGATAAGTCAACGTTGCCCAAGAACATCTTGATATGAAAAGAGTTGAACATTAACTGTTAATTATTATTATATCACTCGTATTACCGATTTGTGCAGAGTGCATGATTAGGAATGCATTTTGTTTCACAGAAATAGAACCTTGGAATTTGCTAATAAAATAACACCACTTTTAGTGGTTTAATAGGTGTGATACAAGAACCAAGTCCAGGATGGTAATCATATATATAGTAGGGAAAAAAAAAAAAAAGAAGCTGAGGGGAGGGCCAAAACCCCTGGGGGTTTTGAACAAAAACAAACTGGGGAAACAAATGAAGCAGAAGCTTGAACTAAGGTCATCCCTCAGGATAGGGTCCTATGTAGATATACAGCTCATCACCAAATAAGTAATGCAAATATTTAGCTAATCCATACAAAGTGGACAGCTATAAAACTAAAGGGCATGTAAGTCCACAGACAAGGAAGCATTGCCTTAAGCCCTCTGTAGTGTGATAACCATCAGGCTCTTCTCAGTGCTCAGACAAGTGTATTCTAATTTCTGAGGGAACAGGATAATGTGCTTTGGGTTACTCATCTAGGTGAATACCATAGAGAAACTATTTGGGAAGGAAAACAGGCAGAGCCTCTCTTTCCCCTCCTGCCTTTGCTAAATGAGCAACATTTGTGAGGGTTTTCAGATAGTCCCAAAATTGTATTTTTTATCAAGAAAACAATGACAACTTTATTTTAAGAAATATGCTTCACCATGAAATAAATTAATTTACTCTCTTGATTTAATTATTATTTTTGAACTGACATTTATTAAGTGGATGAGAGGAAAAAAATCAGGTTTGGTATGGTGTCTCAGAAGTATTTAGGTCATAATTCAAAGCCTCTGATGAGTGGGAGAGGGAGCAAAAAGGTATTTATGTACTGCAGTCACAAACTAAGCCATATTCCTCAATTTTCATTTATTTCTTTATTTACTGCTGGCCTGTTTTCTAGCTTTCCAATGCACTTAAAAAAGGAAGTATAAGAACACTTAGAATTTTTAGAATGACTAAAGTGAAATACTGGCAGGAAAAGGACTTCAGGTAAAAGATACTCACTACTTTCTGGCAAGAACATAACTGTTCGATTCACATTAATCTTTCTAGAGGAATTAATTTGGTCTGTCCTTGGATTTATTTATTGACCAGTTTGGCACTACCTGTCAGCCTTCGCTGAGTCCTACTAAAAAGATCATTTTGAAAGCATTCCCTTTTAACCACTAAACTGTCAGACAATTCCCATCTTCAGATAAAGATTAAAAATATTGTGCTATATTTTTAATAAAACAATGTAAAAGTCAAATAGCTTACAACAGGATAGAATGACATAAGCTATAAATTGTTCCTGCATTTGTCTGTAATTATTCTGGCCAACACGGGAATTTGGTATACCCTCTAGAGCTGGAATTTACTCTTGGGAAGACAGCTGTGCTCCCACTAGAAACAGAAAAGATGATCTAGTAGGCCTACCTAAAGAGATAAGCTTAAGTGATGGTGGTGATTCTGGACATGGGATTACAGTCATCCTTTTGCTCGTATGGAAGGACGTTTCCTTGTGGTTACAGAGGCATTCAATCAAGCAATAACATGCCTTGGAGTAGAGAAATGGATTTAAAACAAGCCCATATGTTTCCTTAAAATGCCACTTTATAACATTTAAAACAATTTTTAAAGGTGGAGAAACAGTTCCACATCACACAGAATCTGGGACCAGCAATGGGTTTTTCTCTTGAAAACAAAGCCATATATGTATACACATACATGCCCTGCATACAAACACATAAATGAGTAGCAAACCCTTGTCAGGCAAGCAAAGCCCAGTATGAAAATTAAAATTAAAAGAAAGTAATATTGAAACAAGTTATTATGTATCTTTGCCTCCTTCACATTGCCTCTTATAACAACAAAGGAAATTAAGGCAGGCAGATGAGTGTAGGCTTTTTTTGTTTGCTTGTTTGTTTCTGATTATATATTTAGGGCAAGTTTTGCTTCTTTCAATAGGTGAGAGACAAGAGTAGTTAGAGGAAGAGGCTGTAAGGAAATCGTCTTGGTACAAGTTATGCAAGCTTCTTGGAGTTTCATTATGACATTTCATTTCAATATAGCTAACTTGAGAAATGATAATTAGAAATTATCTTTCCTTAAAATATTGAGTGACTTGGTAGTCACCTTGCTTCTCTCTCTGAGAATGAGTAAGTAGGTATCCAGGAGTTTATGGAAAGGTTGAGGCTCTGCTAACTTGCCTCTAATGCAACTAATACTCCAGCACATATTATGGTCTTTGTAGACAGTCTCAGTAGATTAAAAAAGAAAAAAAAAAAAAAAAAAAAAAAAGGTCCAGAATCGAAAAACTTCAATGCATCATCTTGAGAATAATCAGATCAAAGGAAAAAAAATATTCAAATACTCACCCAGTACAATAATGTGAAACACATCCAAATCAGCTCCCAAAATGAGTGTTATAAATAATTTTTTTAAAGCTTATTTATAAAGGAGATCCATTTCAGAAAGGAAGATAAGACAAACAATAAAAGGAGAAAAAAAGTTGAATTTTTATCTAACCTGATAATCCAAGCTTAAGGTTATAACCAATGCTATCACGATAGTCGATAAAACCTTTTGTTCACATTTTATTCTATGCTATGTTTCATTAATCAGCCTGTGACTGAGCACAGAGAATAGCTGCCTGGCTGCTGCAGGTCATCAGGGAGGAGATCCACTGGGAGCAGTTAGGCATGTTCACCTGGGAGAAGATTTTGCTGTGAAAGAGTAGGATCACTGCAGTAGTGATCTTACAGTATTGATTTTGCTAGATAATGAGAAAAAATTATGTCTTTGGGTGAGCTCAAAAAAAGGTGAAGCTCATCTAACTTCAAGTTTCTGGCTAAATTTGAGTTCTTTTTGAATTACTTTAGGCCTTGAACCTACAAGAGAATTTATATGGACAAATATTTGCTCATGTAGCGATCTCCCCAAAATCCCATCACCTATCCAAGCACAAATAAAAGGGTATATGCATAGCTAAAAAATAAATATGTCTTTGTTTCATTACTCAGATCTACATGTGCAAAGTATTTTTTTTCTGTTGTTATGCTGTAGCCATTTTTTGAGACACAAAGATGTGGAAGTGTTTCTGCACGAATTCAGAGAACAAATATTCATTATTGAATGATCATTTTCAAGAAGAAACATTCTGTTTTATTTACAATGATCAATAGGATTGCACTGACTCTACCTCATGTTTTCTTATTTGCTATTTTTTTTCTTTGGTTTAATCACATCATCATTATGTATTTCTCATTCTTTAAAAATTAACATTTTAATTACAGTGTACTTAAATGTTGTCTTTGTAAATATTTACTGGGAAAGGTGCTTTGCCAGGGTGAGAGACAGGAGACAGCTGTCTGCCATACACAATGCACAGTTATAGTTGGAAGTACTGCAAACCTAAAATAACCATATCTGTTTAACAATAGAAGTAAGAAATGGGAAAATTTCTTACGTGAAGAAAAACAAAAGGCACCATGAAAAGTAAGAAATGTGTTTCCCTCCAGAAACAGTTTATTGTTTTGAAATATATCTATCTTAAATGACAAGAAAATCAAATGGATTTCTAAACAAAGGTCAAGCTGTTATGACAGCATTAAGAAAGCATACAATACTAGCATGGATAGAATTTACTCAGCTTCTTCCCCCTTCCTTTATTCTAAATACATTCCTTCTCTGCTTCTGTATAGAATTATAAGATGGAGTCTACATAAAGATATAGTCATCGTGTATAGCAGTGCATGGCTGTAATTCAGGAAAGCACTTAAGTAGGTGATTAACTTCAAGAATCCACTTACCCACTTTCCTAATTAGAAATGAACTTAAGCTGTCCTGGTTTCGGTTGGGATAGAGTTAATTTTCTTTCTCCCATTTCTTCACCTTCCCTTTCCCTTTCACCTTCCCCTTCTCCTCCAGGCGAGCTATAATAGCTCTTGAGAATTTTGAATATCCTTGGGATGTTCAAGCCAGCATGTTCCTATTGCTGTGTCTCCTGAATATGTTCCTGGTTTTGTTTAAGGTTAAAAAGCTTTATAAGAATAACACCCAGAGATCTGTTTCAAGGCAGGATAGTTATGAGTGACAGAGTGTGTGGGATAGTATGGACAGGTACCTAGGCCAGTGGGCACCTCCAGTGCTTTGAAACTTCGCCCCTGAATGCTGAATAACTAGTAAAATATTTGGGAAAAGTATGCTGTCACCCTGGCAATTCTCAGAAAGAACAGTCAGGCATTGGAACAGGTTGCCCAGGGAGGTGGTGGTGTCACTGTTCCTGGCGGTGTTTAAGGAGAGGTTAGACTTAGTGCTTAGGGACATGGTTTAGTGGGTGATACTGGTGGTAGGGGGATGGTTGGACCAGATGATCTTGGAGGTCTTTTCCAACCCTAATGATTCTATGATTCTATGAAATCACTGAAATGTGTTGGGGCCTGGCCCAAGCCTACCGAGCCTTGTTCAACACTATTCAGCACCCTCAGAGGAAGAGAAGGCTCTTGGATCTGATAACAAAACAACAGGCTCAGTGGCCACTCCAACCCCTGTGACAGGCCCTGTGGCCAAACCAGAGAAAAAACCCATGTGGACATCTGTCACCACTATACATGAAAAGAAACAATGGATGTGAAAGTCGGCTCATTTAGTAAGGGAAGAAGTGGAAGAAGGCAGGAAGAAGGCTCCCCCTTTCCTATAAAGGGGAAGGAGGAAGAAGTGGGTGAGGCAGGCTACTCCAAAGCAGGGCCATCAGGAGAAGAGGTGGAGGAAGGGACAGATCAAACAGGGCAGTAACCATTCCATCCATATCACTGGTTGATCTGCAAGATGTGCAAAAGGATTTCAGTCACTGCTCAGGGAAGCACATTGTCACCTGGCTTCTCTGATGCTGGAATAACAGGGCAAGTAGCGTGATATTGGAGGGCAGGGAAGCCAAATGACTAAGATCCCTCTCTGGGGAAAGGGACATTGAAAAAGTGGTTGAAAAAGAGAAACAAGCCTTCAGCCTCTGGAGGTAACTCCTCTCAGTCATGAAGGAATCTTCTTCAAGGAAGATATATTGGTACACCAGGTGGGTGGACAGCCACGGAGAGGGGTATCCAGTACCTGAGGGAACTAGTCACGCTGGATGTGGCTTATGGTGACCTGGACAGCAACCAGTTATTCAAAGATCCAGACGAAGTCAAATGCATGCAGCCCATGTGGAGAAGTTTGTATGGAGCACACCATTATTTGTGTGACAGCTCACTGGCAGTAATGACCTGGAAAGATGGAGGGGGACAAATGGTGGATGAATTGGCTGGGTGCCATACCTAAGGTGCTACAGTGAGAATCACTCAGACTAATGAAGAATAAATTTTGATGGAACTGAGTAAACTACAGTGGTGATGGAACCAGAACTATCTTCAGCATGCAGCAATCCAACACCACACACCATCTCTCCTGCCCTGAAAGTCTGTTATGACAGATGGAGCCCAAAGTCATAGACTAAATGAACTCAGTGGACATTTTAGAAGGATGGTCCATAGACTAGGGAAATGATAGCTGTGTGTGTATATCAAAAGACAGGAAAGGTTTGTGTTGATTAACTGGGATGTATTGGAAGGTGTAGAACCTGAGCATGACATAGATGGTATAGAATAAGGGGTAGATATTGTCCTGGTTTGGCTGGGATAGAGTTAATATTCTTCCTAGTAGCTGGTATGATGCCGTGTTTTGGATTTAGGATAAAAATAATGCTGATAACACACCAATATTTTTGTTGTTACTGAGCAGTGCTTACACAGAGCCAAGGACTTTCCAGCTTCTGATACTGCCCTGCCAGCAAGGAGGCTGGTGGTGCACAAGGAGCTGGGAGGGAACAGAACCAGGGAAACAGATCCAAACTGTCCCAAAGGGATGTCCCATGACATGTGGTATAGTGCTGAACAATAAAACTGGTGGAGTTGGCTGGGGGATGGCCACTGTTCAGGGACGGGCTGGGCACTTGTCAGCAGGTGCTGAGCAATTGAATGGTGCATCACTTGGTTTATATGTTATTATTGTTATTATTATTAATATTTCTTTTCCCTTCCTTTTCTGTCCTATTAAACTATCTTTATCTCAACCCACAAGTTTTACCTTTTTCCCCAATTCTCTCCCCTGTCCCACTGTGAGGGAGTGAATAAATGGCTGTGTGGTGCTTAGCTGCCTGCCGACTTAAACCACAACAAGCACATACCAAAAGTTTTTTTTCCTGGATGGGTTTTAGGTTATGCCTATTGACTGCAGCAGAGCAGAGAGCTGGCTGGAGAGCAGCTTGCTCGGGGGCTGGCAGCAGCCACAACCACAGCTGCCTGGCGCGCAGGCTTATTCCACCGACAGGCTTCCAGTGCTCACGATGCCTTGCTAAAGCCTGTTAAGTTCTGCAGCTTGCAGTCTATGCTGCCTTCTGTTAGTCTGCTCTCCTTCCTGATGAGAAGTTGCCTCTGTTTATTTTCCAAAGGTCCTGCTGTTTCTTTTATAGGGACAGTGCTAATATACTTCAAAATCACAGGAATCAGAAATAGCTTGAATAAAGGGCTTCTGATCATGAACTCTAAAATATGATCCAAGAAGACCTTGCTCAGTCACTTTTTAATTCCAGATGCACTTGAATTTCTTTCTTTCTTTACCTTTAAAGGTCCACTTGCAGAGCTGTTATTGTGCATGTCCAAGGCTTCATGGAGCTTGCTTGTGTTCTCCCTCAGACCAGCAGTGATCTGGGAACAGTTTCTCTATCAAATCCTCTAAGCAGCTTGATCTGGGAGGAATTCTTAGGGCATACTTAATACTTACTACAGGATTAGGGCCCTGGCAGAATGCAGTTGTAATATTTTTTTGAAACCAGTTCTAGGGGTGGCTTTTTCTGTAATGGCAACTACATCTATTTACCCACAGACTGTCACCAAACATTCCCATCTTTAATAAAAATGTCTTAACCATTAAGTTAGAGCTGAACTCTCTCTTTTTTATCTGATTTATCATAAATTTCTTCCTGTGTGATGCCAGTGTCATGCCACTGAGAGCACTGTCTCCTATATATTACCCACAGGTTTGTGGTTATAGATATTTCTTCAGAGGGAAAGGTTTAAGTTTTTTTTTTAACCTGCAGATAGAGGTAGAAGTGAAATCTGTGTCATCTTCCTGGTTTTGTTATCTAGGTGGTGAGGACATACCGACAAAAAGGAAATATTGGTTTTTAGTGACTTGTACATTTAAATATCAAACCTTCCGTGTCACTTTTCTGGACAGAATGGTTATGCGCACATCAGCAAGTGGCTTCACACCTTGAACCTGCAAAATTGAACATTGGTGATCAGATCTTATGTCTCCATTATTCATGCTTTTCAAGGCTTTCCTGGCCAGACAACATTAGGTGTGCTTCTGGAGCATACCTTCCAGCATACATTCACCTGAAAAAACTCCAGGTTTTGCACTCTAAAACAGCTTTTTAATGTGAAATGGAGCATAGTACATGGGGATGAGTGAAAGATATGCTTGAGAATACTAATTTTTTTATTGAACTGAAATGCTAATGTGGGTGCTCCCGGTGTAATGTTCCTTCTGTAAAGGTAATGGTCTAATTCCAATTTATTAATAGTGAAGTACCTTGTCTGAAAATATTGAAATATGAACAAGACTTTACTCATGACCTCAGTTATCACTTCAGTATATGTGAAAGAACTAAGTGAAAATATGACAGTAACTTCATACTACCTTGTAGCAAACCATGAATGAAAATAGTAAAGCATTGGTGGTTTTTTGTTAGATGGATTTTCTAGCAAAGTGAAGAGTCTATTAGCATTTTCCAACACACAGGCACAAAAATATTTATTTTCTGATAGGTATTCCTGCAAAATATATTTCACAAACCTTTTGGAAAGACTTTTTAAAGTCTTGTTTCTGGCACTTAACAGTTCTTTGGTTTATTCTTTGGTTTTTAATGCTACCCCACAATGGAGTACAGAGTCAGCTGATCATATTTCAATTTAAAAAACTCATTACCCTCAGATTTTGCACGTGAAAATGAGCACCTGAATAAGCTGCATCTTTTCCCACTTGCAGTGATCCATCACCATCTTCATGTCTGGCAATTCTTGTAGGTAGAAGGAAAAGCCAATTCACGGCTGTGTATTACCACATTCATTACAAGTGGCTGCTTGAGTCTTCATTGGGCTGTGCTGCATGAAGTGTGTACTTCAATGCTCCATTGAGAAGGGATCCACTCAGCACGGTTAGTTTAGTTGCCTGGCCAAGTAGCAGCTAAAATGAGGCAAAAGGACTTGTGACTTCAGTAGGATCAATATGGTTGAGGACACTTGTGCTGATCTTTTAACATATTCAGAAATGGTGCAGAATTGGGGTAAAATGAGATCATTGCCAGTGTGGTACTATCAATAAATGCATACTGTGTTTATGTGAGTTTGATTTTATTATTATTTGTAATCTCTTATTTCTTAGTTCTTTATTCCTCCTGCTCTGCCAGAGCACAAGTTTCACTTAAGTTAACAGAATATTTGAGCAATTAGCCTGTTAGTGCAAATCCTATGGCTGTTAAAACACACACCTGCTGTTTGGAATTGTAATTAACTCATTTAAAGTGTTATGACATAAAAATGGAGGCATGGTTTCAACAACAAAAATACCTCAAGTCTGCATGGAAGTTTGACATGAGGATGGAGTGGAGTGTCAGCATTAAATGTCAGCTGGGTAATTGAACATTTTGATCGTATCATTGGAATTATTTCAGTGCATTTTATTGCAGTAAATACACTAGGGCATGCTCAAGTCAATATGAATCATCAGTGTACCATCAGAAAGATATAAAGTAAATAAGTACTCATATAAGTAAAGTCATAACTCACAGAAAAGGCAGGTAATTATATACATAAAAGTAACATCTTTGCTGCAAATTTGTTCCCCAAGTTTTAACTCCATTATCTCTCTGGCTTCTCACTGAGGTTATGATGGACGTTAATTTTGCACACGCTGCACTTGTCCCTTCACTTGTGTAAGATAATTAATTTGATCTAAAAGATTTTAATGCATAGTGATCAAGAAATCAAGAACTTTGCTTTCCATATTCTTGCTGTCTAACTGATGTCAATAGGATATCGGTCTGTTTAGCCCTCACATCTAGTTTCAGTTCTGACAACTGCCAGCTCTTGCCTTTCCACACAAACTAGGTCTTGACTCTGTCACTCATCTTGCATTGTCTGTTTCTTGGTTGCTCAATAGGCCAATATATTTTTTGCATAAACATAACATGATTACATTTAAGATTCATAGAATATTATTCCATTATTACAGTGTTGCATTCATTTCCAATTTTCATTGTAGGAAGATTCAGACAATCTTTTGAAATTTGATTAATACTGTTGAATAACTAAATTTGCAGCTGAGATAGAAAAATCATTATATAGGCCTTGACAAGTCAAAAAACCAATTGATTTTTTTTTTTTTTTTTTTAATGGAGGAGGATTTTTAGGGTGTCAGCATTAAGTATAAACCAAATGCTGAGTATATTGACATTGCTTTTTAAGATTGTATTTAATCACCAGACACAACTTCTGGTTTAAAGCCATACTCACAACTGCACTACTTTGTGCTTGACTCACACGAGGAAGGGAAGTGTCAAGTTGTGTCTATCTGTTTTTGTAGCTTGACCACAGCACAATTCAATATAGTGCTGTGCACAAGCCAATGTATGACTCTTTAGGGACCAGGTATTAATTGGAGACTGCCAGCGTAAAATATCACCCTCCATTGCTCTCCTGACTTCTCTTTCCATCCCTGACAAGGTCTGTGTGTTTCTGCAGTGGTGCAGGCACAGGCAGAAAGGCTGGACTGGAGGTTGAATGGAGCTGCCCTCATTGCATCTGTGGTTCGTAAAACCTCCACGTTCACGTGCCAGGAAATTTGCAATCCTTTTTGCAAAATAGGGCTGAAAAGACCAAGGCAGGGAAATGTCTGTTTATTATCTAAATATGTGTTATTCTTACATCTTTTAGGAGCTAATTTACAAAATTTTATTTGATTTATCTAATTCTCTTTATGTAATCCATTAAACAACTATTGTTTCCAGAAATTAATTCTAATCTGGAATCCAAGGCATTTCATGTTAACTCTTGTAAACATTTCTTTTTGTGCAAATGACATTATTTTTATGAATATAAAGTAGTTCATAACCATTGTGAATCAGATGTTATTATTATTCTTTTTTTTTTTTTTTTTTTTAAATTAATGTAGAATAATTTTACAGTGAGAGTTCACTAAAAATTGAACTTTGTAGATAGGACATCAGAGGTAGCATTGTTTGATAGCTACCTAAAAAATAAAATGAAAATTAAAAACAAATTAATACAATATTTTAAGATCTGTAGTTACTCATTATATTCTAATAATAATTAGCAATTTTCAAGATGGAAACTAACATAAGATCTAAGTTGTTAAATACTTTAATTTTATCTGCTTTTTTTTTTTTGGTGTCAAAAATAATTTTAATATTAAAGGATAACTGTAGACTCCTAATGACTTGAATACAGTTTGACTGTTTTCATGAAGTGCTCTGTGGGATGTCAGAATATTTAATTCAGGATGTTAAAAACATCCCAAAATGTCACAATAATTATATCACAGCAGGCAATTAAAACACTGGAAAATGCCAACTGACTAAATGTGTTCTCTGTTATTTAGGAAACTAATGAGTGAGTGACACATAAAGCAGAAAATACAAATTATAACTGCAGAATCCAATATACATTATAATTAATTTTAATATGAAATGTATATTAAAATAAAGCAACCTGCCTTAACGAAAGCAAAGAAATACTTATTTAAAGCTGCCATTTGAGCCTTAGGCTCTATAATTCCCCAAGCATAAGAAACTGTTTTATGTCTCCTCTTCATTATTTAGTTAATTAGTTATATGTTTATATTATGACACTGTAATATGGGCTTGCTCATGACGCCCTTGCTAACCACAGTGGTTCCATTCACTGCGCCGTAATGGTCTCTGCCAAATTCTCCATGTGTCTTGAAATTAGTGTTAAGGGCAGCTAGGGAAGATGTGTGTACTTCATGATGGGGCAAAGGCACTGCAAAATCTACACTGACAAGGGGAAGCTAAGCCACGAGTAACAAAGCTGATTCATAGGAAACAATGGAGACTTGGAGTTCTCTTAGCAGAACTCCTGCATTTGAATAACAATGGGTTAATCAAAATGGCAACGCAATCGGAGAGCTATGCTTTTGATTTAATTTGGACGGGGATTTGATCCATTATTATTAAGCTCACATCCTATTCTAGAAGCCACAATGGGAATCAACTCATCCTAGTCAACTAGGAAAGAAGTGCAGTAAGAAGCATGACTATTAAAAAAAAAAAAAAAAGAAAGAAGAAAGAAAAAAGGAAGGATTTAATAAAAATGACAATGGGCAATTATTCTCATTAGTTAATGAGGCTGGAATAGCTATTATTACTGCAGATGAATAGCTTAAATAACAGAAAAATATATGAAGTGTCAGGCAGAAGAAGGAGCTGCCAGATGTGGCTGAGGAATCACTGTAGCTGATCCCATGAAAAGCTGCAGTAGATAACAGTCTGTGCCATTTTAGGGTTTTCTGTGGCAGCCCTTACCTGGGGATCCCACAGCAGTTTAACAGGCATAACCCATCATTGCCACTGAAAGGCACAAGCGAAGTGCTTAGTCTTGCCCTTTCCCTTGAGCAGGGATTATCACTCACATAATCATGGAGATGAGACCTCTGTCTAGTTCACCACAAGTCCTCCTGAGTGCTGATGCTTGCACAAGAGAGGGGCCAGGGTTTAGGAAGGGAGGAAGATGACAGGCTCGACCCCTTCAGCAGTGGTGTGGCTCTGTGCTGAATTAATTGATGGATCATGACATAAAGCATCATATGAGATTCTTGACTGCAATGTTACAGACAGAATAAATTATGGCTGCATTGACTTGAGCACTGGAAACTTCAATATTTAGTAGTCTTTTAAAATTAGTACCCTTTTACAGTTCCTTGACATGAAAAAATCCTCAGATTTATGTAACAGAGCCACATGCACTGAATGACTCAAAACCATTTTAGGGAAAAAAGGTAACAGTTAATCTGTGTTTGCCGGTTTATTTGTTTATTATAGCCCCATTGCTCACATATATGAATTTAAACATTATTTTGCACTTTGGTTGCATCCACATGTTCAGCTCTGGTTACGGATGATCCATATGTAAACTGAGTTTCCTTATTTGCATCAGGCATCATATGGTGGTCAGGGATCACTCAGCCCTTACAACACTAAAATTGTGTGTTATTTTGATGTGTGCTACTTTGCTTCTGGCTCCAACCTATAATTCCTTGGGCAGGCTGTTGAAGGCTGGCACCTGCCTCATTGCACAGCCTTTGAGCACCACTTGTTGCTGGAGGGTCTTCAAAAGGAAGATTTTGGGGCCAACTGATGACCTGTGCTACAACTTCTGGAAAAAAACTACTCTTCTGTCTAGCAGGGGAAGAGATTTAGATCCTGTCTTTTCTTGTTGAGTTGATGTTAGATAAGTGTGCATACCACACCAACCCAAAAGGTGATTCCTCTTCTCATTGAAGACCAACCCGGTGCCCTCAATGAGACAGAATCTATCCCTGGGGGTCTGAAGGCTAAGTTGCTGAGCCATAAAAAATGATGTTCTTCCATGTCTTCACATACAGACTAAATGAACTGTTTTCAGTGTGTCAGCTCAGATAAAACTGAGGTCCCCTTTTTCACTATAAACACCTTCAAGACTGTTCTTTTTGAGTTACCAAGAAAAGTCTCAGAGTAGTTTGTCTTCTGGATATAGTTATCTTAAGTAAAGACATTATTTATATATCTACATGGGATATATAGAAAAAGCCAGGGTACAGTGAGATAGCCACTAAGACTACTGGCTAGATCTATTCCACTTGAGAGGAACTTTTAAAATTAAAAACAAAAATAAAAACCACCAAAGCAGTGTTGGAAATTCAACTGTACTCTCGTACTTACTGTGGACCTTACTCTTATTTACTCAACTTCAGGTTTCAGTGGCTTATTTGATTTACTTCATTAAGGAGAGTGATAAGTAAACAGAAAAAATATCTCCTAAAATGGCAGAGAAGGTGTGTTTACACAAGAGCTCTACGATGTCTTCAACTTCACTACCTGCTCACATTATTACAGATTTCTTGTAAAAACAGCTGCAAAATGTAATTTCAAAAGGTACACCAACAGCTCCTTTTGCCCTTTGGGACTTGTTTTATATTTGCTGTGGTGTTGGGAGCAATGGGTGAGGCCCATCTAAGGAAACAATGAAAACAGCAATCCTACCTGTTAATCTGGTTTTCCTGTGTTTCCTTATATTAATCTAGAATTGTTTCCTTTTTTTTTTTTTTTTCTTGAAGTTTGTCTTCCTAAAGTACTACTTTGCAATGATACCAGCTACATTTTATTTTATTTTATTTTATTTTATTTTATTTTATTTTATTTTATTTTATTTTATTTTATTTTATTTTATTTTATTTTATTTTATTTTATTTTATTTTATTTTAATTTTATTTTTTACAGGTTTATTTTTTTATCCTTTGCTATGAAAGGGTGAACCTTGCAGAGCACCTGTAAAGAAGAGTTAAAGAAGCCAATTTAACAGGAAGAAATTACCAATTTGTGATTTCCCTGAGAAAGAAAATCTGGACAGACAAAGATTATACTCATTATTATGAAGCTCTTTTCAGTCACAAAGGCATTAGAAAAGGTATTTATAGCTGACCTTTGAAGAATCATAATTCCTTTCAGTGAAGAACTATAGAATTTTACACTAAATGTTTTATTATATCCTTATAGTTAAAAATGACACATGCTATTTTTGATAGAAGTTATAAAAGATATTTAGAAGACCATTCAAGCAATATCAAAATAATTTCCATTGTTTAAAAAGTGGACATGATCTTTGAGGATATTTTTGGTTTATAGAGTACAAAGCAAAGTACTATAAATAAATAAATATCTATTGTATATTTCTGAACATGAACTTCATACTTTTTCTCTACAAGAGAAATTTTTTTCCTGTTTTATTGAGGGAAGAAAAGTCTTCAAACCTCAAAGAAAAAGAGTATAAAGAGTATGGAAGGAGAAAGCTATGAAATATATATATTTTTTTTAATAACAGAAAACATTATAGCCTCTTTGATTTAAGAAGCACTGTGAAAGATTGTGTTCAGTTTTGGGCCCCTCGCTACAAGAAGGACATTGAGGTGCTTGAGCGGGTGCAGAGAAGGGCGACAAAGCTGGTGAGGGGCCTGGAGAACAAGTCCTACGAGGAGCGGCTGAGGGAGCTGGGCTTGTTCAGCCTGGAGAAGAGGAGGCTCAGGGGCGACCTTATCGCTCTCTATAGGTACCTCAAGGGAGGCTGTAGCGAGGTGGGGGTTGGTCTGTTCTCCCACGTGCCTGGTGACAGGACGAGGGGGAATGGGCTTAAGTTGCGCCAGGGGAGTTTTAGGTTAGATGTTAGGAAGAACTTCTTTACTGAAAGGGTTGTGAGGCATTGGAACAGGCTGCCCAGGGAAGTGGTGGAGTCACCACCCCTGGAAGTCTTCAAAAGACATTTAGATGTAGAACTTAGGGATATGGTTTAGTGGGGACTGCTAGTGTTAGGTCAGAGGTTGGACTCGATGATCTTGAGGTCTCTTGCAACCTAGAAATTCTGCGATTCTGTGATTCTGTGATTCTGATTGTTTTTCAAAGGTGAACTTTCTTTCTTTCTTTTTTAATATATATATTTTTTATTTTTCTGTAGCCAAACCTGCTTTTCTAAATACATGTTTGGAGTAGATCATCATGCTACAGTTCTGCAAATTGAGCAAGTTTACTCACATCAACTTTACTGTCAACTGGGTTACTCAATATAGTCAATCTTATAGCCACGAGGTTATAATAATAACCTATAATAAAGGTTATAATAATGTTTTATCAATCTCCCACGTTTACCTCTTAGCTGAGGTAGCTGAAGAGTGAAAAAAACACACCCCAAACCATTAGATTTACTAGATGCCTTAGGAAGTTTCAGTACATAAATGATAGGTACTTTATTAGCTGCTTAGAGGTATTTATCTTCCATAATATATAGCAATAATATTTTAAAAAATGAAAAGAATCCTAAAGAATTTTATAGTAAAATGGTAACTTCCTGTTAATTATTCTTAATGTAATTTACTGCAAATATTTCAATTTATTTTTTACTTTCTTTTCTGCCAAAATGTCTACTAAAATGAAATTCTGAACAAACACTGTCTCCAGTTCTTGAATTCAAATAAATAAATTTTAGTAGCAATCTTGAACTGCAAGTTGCTGTGAAATTAACTTTCCCTTTTCCTTTCCTCTGTGTGGTCAGAAGACTGCAGAATAAAACACCTATGATTTACAATTAAAAATTGTTTATCCAGTTCCATCATCTTCTGAAGAAGTATTATTTTTTAAATATGTGAATATTAAATTGTGAAACTAAGTGTGTTTAATCTACTTGAAGGTCTGCTTGAACCTTCCATGTAACATCAACTATAGAGCTGAAAAATACCTCTGTATTTCTACTTTCTCTTTTATCATCTGGAAATTTCAGAAAATTAATCATCACAGTATTTCCTAGTAAATAATAATAAAAAAGAAATGTGTCATAGAAATTATTATTATTATTATTTCCCATAGCTTTTCTACAGGATTGTTAAAGTGCTGTAGCTAATGAGAGAATTGCAATTTTGGCATACTTATTTTTTTCCAATATTGGCAGCTTTCTGAAAGGTAAATTTGCAGGCAAGAACAAACAAACAAAAATTACTTTCTGTAAAACTACAAATAGTAAAACTACAAATACCTACTAGTAGAGGTGCTAACACTTCCTGGTGGTGCATACAGCTCCCCTAGAAGTCACAGCACAAGATGGTATAGCTTGAGAAAATTGGTCGAAATGTGTCCGGTAGGTTCTTGTGGTCATAACTGAAATGCACAAAATCCACTTAGCTCTTTTAGGACCGAAAAAAAATAATAAATCCAAACATGCCTTAAAAGAGGTTTACATGAGTGTATGAAAACTGTGGGGCTGTGAAGATGTTCACTTGCCTTTTGACAGAACTGATGCTCCTACTGTTTTTATATCTGTCTCAGCGTTGATATAGATTTCAATGAGGAATAAAGTGGTCAGCTCAGAAAAGTAATTAATCCCTATAAGCAATGTGCTTTGTCTTTATTGGAAGAAGATGTAGAAAGACATGATAGTTGCTTTTAGGAAGTGTATTCCTGGTATATCTTGATCAAGAAGATGCACTGGGAGAAAGAGTGAGCATGGCAGAAGCTCAGTGGGCAGGTAGACCCAAATTTGTCCCTTCCTAAACCAAGACAGTGCAACTCCAGCAGTTTCCTGCTAGTCAGACAGCATATACATGGCCTGTGTATCAGCCTCTGAATGAGCTGCTACATGACCAGACAAATGAGTAGGCTGCATGGAAGAGATTTAAGAGTTAGGTCTATCAGTGTGAACTGCTGTTGTGTTTGGCTAATAAAAATGAGTTTCAAAAGCTATTTGTAAGAGATAAGACCTGGATGTGTGCCTGGGTACAGAAACAGATTCTGGCTGTGTCCCCACTCCCTGTCCAAATCTTTTCCCTGTATCTGCATGGGGCCATGATGTAGTCCAGCCACATCTTTCATCTGCATGATCAGGCAAACCTGACACACCTGCCTCCTTCCTGCATAGTTCAGCCAGAGCTATAGGAACCCTTCACACAAGATGTAGATCAGTGCAGTTGGTAGCTTCTTACACACTTGGGCCAAAGTCAGAGGGTGCAGGTCCTCTGAATCAAGGCAGTGCAAATAACATATTTTTTTACCTCTCTTTTGAACCCCCCCATATCATTTGAATTTTAGATCCTGAGTGTCTTTGATGTAGCTCGTACCTGAGAGTTTATTAATATTCAATTAGGAATGTACAAATAATAACTAAATTGAGGCCAAATTGGAAAAAATGAGTAAAGAAAAAAGTCATGTGAACAGTAAAAAAAAAACAACACACACACAAAAAAACAACCACACCAAAAGTCAAGTGAACAGTAAAACTCTTGATGTGATAATATTCTCCTCTCCCTTTATTTTTTTCTAACTCCTGAATCCCATCCATCTCTTCCCTTCGACCTGTTTGGCTGGTCATGCAGCAGCTTATACGAAGTCTGATATGCTGTCCAGTTAGCAGGAAACTGATGGAGTTGCACTGTCTCTTAAAGAGGGACTTGAACTGGGGTCTATCTTTTCCAAACAGAAGTCAGTTTTCAGACACATTTGCACAAATTTGCATTTTCTTTTATTTGAAAGTGGTCAATGGGATGAAAATGTATCAGAAGACATAGGGGTCACATAAAAACTGTGCAGTGCTGTTACATATATGTCATTTACTTATCAAATCATAATAAAATGGAGGTGAGAGGGCACAGAATAGAGGTTGGAACAAAAAGTTTCTTAGGGGAAAAAAAAACACAAAACATTATTAGCTTTTTAAAAATTATTTTGTGTTGTGCAGGTCAGGAAAAATAGCTCAATTGACTTGAAATTAATCCTATGTTTTGTTTTGTTTTTTCCTCATTTTATAAATTGCTCCTGTTCCCAAACAAATACATATTTCTTAAAGAAAAAAATAATTATTTTAGAAAATGTCAAAGTTTTCTGATGTATTCAATTTTTTCCCCTACTTCTGAAGTTTCATTTTTCAATGTATCTGCTATTTATTCATTTTTCTTAATTATCTTCCTGTAGAATTTAGTTTTGATACTGTAGGTGATATAATAATTGTTTCAGACATTACATTATCCTTGGAAAGATCATTTACTTGGACACCTTCTGGTGATTTATGAAACATATGTTTGTGTTAATAATGTCCTTTAACTTTATCTTAAAAGAGTAATTTTCTTCTTATTTAGTGACTAGATCTTTGAAATCTTCCAGTCTCTTGTTTGCTATGATTTACCTTGATCTGGCCTCTTAACCCAACCTCTCTTCTGTTCTTCCACTGCTCATCTGTCTGTTGGCAGAGACAGAGAGATATGAAAAGCAAGAAGATTGAATTAGCCATGACCATGGAAAGTAGGTCAGAAAGCAGTGATAGATTTATAGTGTTTTTCGGTCTGAAAGCTATTCGGCTGTAAAAACCTTTGTGTGTTATTTTTTGGGCTAATGATTTTTTTTTAGTCAAAAAACAACCCCCATTGCTGAATTTTTTTTTTTTTTTTTGACTCTTTCATTTCCTATAACTTTATGAAATCATCACATATGGGTGTTTACGTGGTTACAGGGTTGTTTACATATGGTGTTTACAATGGGTAAAATATATATAGGTAGAATTTCCCCTTCTTTGCACTGATGATGTTATTCTTGAGAGATTGTGTTAGTTCATTACCAGCTAAACCAAATACCTTTCAGTCTTTTCTCTTGAAATGATTTTAAATATAAAAACCATAATGTTTTTTCTGTCTGTGAATTCCTATTACAACTGATGATATAAATTTGAAAAACACTCATTTAATGAGGGAAGGCGAAGTTTTTAATTTAACCTTGAGAGGTTTCAACAACCCTTTTCTTCCCTAATGCCTTCTCCTTCTGATCTGAAAGGCTTCAGCTGGCTTTGGTAGCTCTGTTTTTATGCATGGTCTTTCACTAGAGAATTAGCAGGGCTACTTAGGAAAACAGCACAAATAAATAACTCTCACAGTTGGAAGACTAATGGCATACAGTGAACAATCATTAAATAAAAAATAAATAAATAAATAAATCCAGAGCCAGGATAACAGCTGAAAGAAGCAAAAACACTTTAATCCATAACTTCTGGTTATTTGAAAGGATTGGTGTCCCAAACTTTCCTACAAATCTACTTAGAAATAGGCATCGAAATCATCAATTAAGCACTGAAATAAATTCCACATTTTTCAGTGTTAGAAGAACCAGCTCTGATTCTCCATGCTGAATAACCACTTCAGGCTTGATTTGTTTCTACTGTCACAAGCGATATTTCCTTGGCACTGCAAACTGTAAAACTGGGAAATTGCTATCATTAAGTAATCGTGCTCTGTGTGTGACCAAGGCAGTCAGTTTCTAACCTGCTCCAGTCCCGTGAATTACTGACACGTGTCGTGCCAGCTCCAGTGATGTGAGCATTGTCTGCTCGGATTTGGACAAAGACCATCATTAGTTTTGCTCAGGATAAATAAACAATCATTGGTCTGCCCTTGATTCAAAAGGAGAATGCACACAAGGTGATTTCTGTCTCTTTTAAACCACCTTTTAAGATAGTGAAATATTTTAAAATGACAGCAAAAAAAGTGGAATGGCTCATGCTTTATTCCTGGCAGGTCTGTGCTCTATCCCTAAGCTTGTTACCCGGGGAACCGAGGCACCAGGCATCTCTGCTGGGCACCTGCTCAGGCTGCCAGGTAGTTGGCAGAATTTAGGGTGGTGTCTTTAATACCGCTTGAAAGTTCTGAAATTTTATTTTATTATTGTTATTATTATCTTAAAATCTGTGTGAGAGGTTAAAGTTGGCTGCTTTCAAGTTGATTGCAACTGAAGAGTATATTTAGGAGTGTGGTTAGAGAAGGTCAGCTGGGGGGGATGCAGGCTGCATTAGGTCAGTCACTGTGAGTGCTTGAAAGTGCACTGAAGCTTTCCTGATTGCTTCAAAAAATTATTTAAATGTTATGTCCAAATTGCAAGCAGGAAAGAAGGCATAACTGCAGCCTTCACTCCACATGTTGTGGAATACATAGGCATTATGTACATCTGCCAGTTTATAAGAAGCTTGGAGAACAAATGATATAGGGGTTGTATGGCAGTGAGCTTTTGCTGGGAGGCCTCTGAGTGGCCAAGTGCCCTTTGCTTGTGGCACTTGTTCCTGTGCCATTATTAATATTTACAAAAGGCGGCACCTACAAGTTTCAGACTTTATAGGAGGCAAAGTCTTTGGGAGGCAAACCTGTGACCCAGCTCAGAGGAATTCACCTGTACCACTCATAATCTTATGTAACTAAGAAAACTGTTTAAACATATACATATATATATTAAGCTTTGCTGGTTTGTTTAGGTAGACCTTTTGTCTTTCAGTCTGTGAAGCTATGGTACTGTAGCAATGTAAAAAACAACTGAACATATATACTGGAGTTGACACAGTGGATCACACTTGTAGCCAGACTTTTTCCAGTATTCAGGGAGCAGTAGCACAGGTTGGAGAAGATGGTACCCAAACATCTCTAACAAGCAGCTGAAGAAAAATCTGAGCAGGGATTAAATGCAATCTTAACTGCTACTATGCAATAATTGGCTTAAACCATGAGTTAATTTTTTTCCTAGGTCTTTCAGCTGGAAGTTTTAAAATAGCTTTAATTACTATGTATTAGAAATCTTAACCCCCAAATATCTAATCCTTTCTCAGATTTTAAACTGTACTACCTGTTTTAGTTATCTCCGCTGATGGTCTTTTGACAATTTTAATTTTGTCATTCTTCTATTCAAGAAACACTTTTTTACTTAGTGACTGGTATTTCCTCTTTGAGGAAAAAAGAAACAAACAATCAAGCACAACAACACCTAACCTGTAAATCAGAAGAGATCTGTGAGAGAGAAACCATGATTCCTGATTTCAGAGGAAAAAAATGGTGCGTGTAAGGCAATTAGAAATCTGCTTTCCTGTCCTGTCCCAAGAAATCCCTAGCAAATCTTCAGTATGGTTTGGCTGTTTATGTTCTGCCTTTCTAGATCAGCCTGTGCTTCCTACTGTAAGATGCAAAACTTCAAAAAGGATTAAAGAGATTATCACTAAAATGTACATTTTGATTTTATGACTGATGACTCTCTAAATAGGAGGTTTACAGCAAATGCTTTAAAAGTTTAGGGAGAGACTGGAATCCCAGAAGTCTGCTGCAGTAATCTACAAGTTTCCAGCTATGCTCTTTTACAAGACCATATGTTCAGAACAGGATGACCTAGCAGTGAATATTCCCAGACCTGACCTAAAATATTTAAAAATCTGATACCTAATGAAGGAACAGGATAAAGAGGGAATTTACATATATCTATATACATGTAAGAAGTTGTTGAAAACCTCACACAAATACCAAGTAATAGATAAACTAGGTGAATAACAAAGCATAGAACTATAAAAATGTAATAAAACACATTTTTCCAAAATACTGCATAAAAATTCATGTTAGTATGTGTATGGATGGGAAAGGGTGGGGAAGGAGAGGAATAAAGATTTTATTGGCACTTCTAAGAATGAGTTGTGTAACTCCTTTGTGAGGAACATAGTCTTCCCAGAATCATGTCTATAAAATCTTTTATCATTATGTGTCCTGTACCTATTTGATGATCTTTTTGTGTCATTTTAGTTACATAAAACAGAAAAAGGCGGATGCAAAATAGAGTGATCTAACTGTTCCACAAATTACACAAGTTAATAGTTACACGCTAGTTATACAAGCTTTGGATTAGCAGTTTTATATAATTCATTGCTAGAGCCTGATTTGAGTTTCAAAGAAAGTCAATTTCAAATCAACCTGTAAAGAGATATGTCTGTTTAGAAGAGCAACTGACAAATTGTCAGTTTAGCTGAAGAGCTAAGAAAATGTAAACCAGCTTTAGCCCATACTTTAGAAGGGACTTTCAATGGACAACAAATGCCCAATGAATCTTCCCCTGCAGGAGCTTTTTTTCTGAAAAGGAGTTTGGGGCTTCCTGCAAATCAAAAGCTCATGAAATATTTCAGCTTTTGCATTTGAAGATGAAGGATGGATTTCTAACATTTTTTTTGTTCCCATTTCTCTCTGCCCATTGCCTTTTAGGGGGGACAAAAAAGGTGTGGGTTCCACAAGTGTCATAGCTGCATTGTTGCTTTCAGCAGGTATATTAGCAACTTCCACATTGCTGAAGAAAATGCTGAACTGATATTTTGAAATATGAAGCTACATTTTTAATTTGAATCGTTATATATTTCAGCTGTTGCTCATAGGTTTACAGAGAGTATAGATAATATGCTATCAGATGGTCATACTGGTTTTCCAAATCCTCTTCCCTACTATGACTAGAGTTTTGGAGAAAACCCTGTGCTCCAGGAAGGTGCAAGGACACTCTTTAAAATAAGCATGAACTTGGGCTGCACATAAAAGGTTGCCTGCAAGGTAATGCAGGCCAGATTTGAAAATCTGTGACTAGGCAGTGTCTGGACTGACGTGAGACCTTCAGTGAAAATGCTTCACCCAGGAAAGAGCTGGGATGAAGAAAGACAATCCAGGTGACTGCACTAGGGATTCAACCATTTTGAGAGTTTGTAGCATTACTGAGTAAGAGCAAAGGCTTGAAAGATTCTTTTTCTGCAGGGAATGGTGAATTGATGGCCTTAAACATTGTGTTAGTGCTCTGTTATTGGGGTTTGGCATGCTTAGTTGTCCACAGACACTCTCTTATGGTGCTGTCACTCTTTGGGACTCATTGGTAGCTTGTTCTGATGAAGTTTTATTGCTTTATGTGCAGATTGCTTTCTGCTAATGTATTTACTCTGTGTCTAACCTAAAGACGGTTGTTTGCACAGGTTAGGAGAAAAGATCTGGTCCCAGACATTCGGAGGCACTAACCAGCTTCCCCATTTTGCTTGTAGAACAGTGTAATAACAAGGCCATAATTTTAATTCTGTTTCAGAAGGTGTAATCTAAAAGCATATGAGTTTAAGCAATATGTTGATTAATATGAGCTAACATTTCCGTGTGTAGCTGGTGGTACTTCATTCTTCTCAAGAACCTTTCACAGGTGTACAGGATGAATATACCATAGAAAATTTTGACAAGTGCCATCAGATGTTTGAATATACCTTAAGTAACTACAAGCACAAATTAAACATCTACATAAAGCAGTAAATCCCTTTTGAACATAAAAATGAGTGCTATTAGCAGCTGGAATTTGCATAGAACCTTTTAAATTTATAACCACTTTTGCTGCACTCAGAAACTGGCAACATATGGTGGTGGAGCACAGAAACAAGCTATATTTAGTCCTGTATGACAGGTGTAAAAACAAATGTTTAGATTAAAGAGGATTCACATTTTGCTGATGCCATATTCTGAAACATGCATTTTTCCAGAAGTGAAATTCTTGCAGATTTGCCTTTGGCTACTGAATATTTTCTTATAAGCAGAGAAATTCTAATTTTCATTGCGGTATGTGTTCTTACGCACAATGCAGAAATAATTAAAAGTCTATTGACAGAGAGCTTCTACAAGAATCTGGTGGTGATACAGAGCTCAATTTTTCCCTGCAGAGCTTAACAGTGGCTTTACTGAAGGTAGTTCAAAACATCCATGTTTCCAAATTAATTAGATAACCCTTATAATTGTAATGGAAGAAAGTAGAAGCAATTAGAATATATATATATATATATATATATATAATCTGTGGTAGCATGGCTTAAATGTAAATTCTGCAGGCAAGTACTGTGGGAAGTCCATGATGTAAAATGGAAGGAATGAACATAGGATCATTTTTGTGCTTTATTGGGACAAAAGCCTTTTTGGTAACACACTCAAGTGGAGTGCACTTGTCCCTGCTTGACACTGGGCTCGGAGGAAGTATTCTGGCCAGGACATAATTCCTCATTTTAGCACTGGATCAAAGCACTGTTAAGAATTCAGACTGCAGTTTTATCTAGCAAGGAAGAGAACAAGGCATTCAGGATTGTTACACTGGGGCACGGTGTGCAGTTCCAAGTGCTCTACAACTGTGGAACAGATCTGTACATAGCCAGTCTACATTTTGGTTTCAGAGCCTATAATGTGCATTTGAGTCAGTTCTTTCAAAAGTGTGACTTCAATTATGGCAGCCTGAAACCATTATTTCAGTTACATGAAAGCTACTAGTTTTATTTCATGGCTTCTATGTGAGAACTAAAGTCTTAAAACCCTCTATTTTTAGTGAAAGTTCTTTGACTTGTGGAAAGAGTGGCCAAGAAATTGTCAGCAATCAAACTCTGGTGCAAGCAATGTATTGTGATTTCCATTGTACATTAACAGTGGGGTATGGTTTTGAATCTGGAGTTTAGATTTTTTTTTTTTTTTTTTTTTTTTCAGGCAACCTTGAAAAGGTTTCTTCAACTAAATGGGACAACTCAGCTGGTCTGCAGAGTGATCTCTCTTAATTTCAGTGTGAGCTGGTAATCATTTTCTTTGCGTAGGTTTGGGCCCTCTACTGCATGTGAAAATTGCAACAACAACTACAACAATAACAAGGGCATGAAGATGTTTGGTTTAGAAATTCCCTGAGTTTGGTGGTGGGTGGTAAAGAAAGGCTGCAATTGTCTGCACCTATCACTAAAAAAAATACAAACCACATTGCTGATGGTTACCCTCATCTGCCAGCACTTCAGGGCTTGTGGGCTCTGCCAGAAGCTACTGCTCACTGCCCCAGGGTCTACATCTAATCCTCTCTCTTAGTGACCGGAGCTGTCCAGCCACAAAGACCAACTGAAGTGGTTCAAGACTGGCCTGGTTCACCTCTTCCATTTCTTCATTAAGGCTACACAGCAACTAAAAACCATGAAGAGTAGTTTGCTGCTTCATCAGCAGCACTTTGGTGTTGATTGTCCAGCATCTTGAATCTAAATTACACTTCTCCTTCATATATGTCTAATCAGTTCCTTAGACAAAAATCCTATAGATTATAATTTTAATCATGTGCCTTTTTAATTGGTTAATTACTTTATTCATATGCAAAGCATGTACACAAGAACTAGCACCACATGCTCAGTACAAGCTATATATGTTTGAAAGCTATTTTTTTTTTCTTTTTTTCCTGAGGCTACATGTCTTTCTCCACACATTCCTGCAAGCAGACTTTCATTAGTCCCTCAGTGGACTATGGCCATCTTTCTTGCCAGTCCCCACTTCATTTGCACAGCTACAATAATTAGACTTTGTAATTTTCACATCTTCCTAGGATAGCGTTGATGACCTTTGCCCAGTTTCTCCTGAGCATTCATTTGGTCAACAGGAAGCTTTTTACACTTGAGATGTAAGCTGGCTGAGATAGGGACTTTTCATCACATAGGTATACAGTGCTTAGCACAGTCCTCAATCTGGAGCCAGTGGAGCTCTGCTTTTGAAGTATTTCAAAGCATCTGAAACTGGCAGCAGAATTTAACACTTCTAGTTTATGTCAACTTGGCATCATCAATCTGTTTCAGTATCTGCTTGAGAGCTGTTTAAAGATCTGTAATAATCAACAAATTTCTATCATTAGAGAGCTGAGACTATGGCATTTAATTTCAAAATAGCAGCATGAACTTATGATTTAAGCAGCTATCACTTAGAAATAAGCATGCTGTTTCTGATTCCTTTTCCAGAATATGCCCATCTATTGTGATTTGCATTCAAAATAAATTATTTGTAAGTTAGAGGTTCTTTAAATTGAAATACCTGTTAGTGCCACATATTCACTTTGTGCAATTAAAAGTTCACAGTGACATACTGTCACCAGAAATAAGTACTAGAAATAAATAAAAAGTCTGGTTTCTCACAAAGAGGAAGGACTATGTTGTGCTGTGTAAGCCATACCATACCTCCCTGCAGTGAATTAGGTGTTTCTGTATTTGCACAACACAGTGAAAATCAGGGTCCTAATGACAACTGATTATTATTGTATGTACTATAATTAAATTATAGACAGCTTCCACTTTCTACTTGTCTCTCATCGCATGTGGGAATAGAGTTGTATTTAATAATTCAAACATCAATTTTAGCAAAATGCATGCCCTAAACCCATTTTTTTCCATTATTACAAAAAGATCTCAGGTTGCAAAATGATTTGGAATTAAAAAAAGAAAAAAAACATGAGAGCAGCAAACAGTCAAAATGATGGAATAATCATGCCTATAATAAGATATCTAGAATTAGAGTAATTTATGACATACATATTGGAGAGAAAAGGAAGAGAAAACAGAGCAAATATATTATAGCGACAAACAACAGCATTTAATGATAGTCTTAATTACTAAATCATCTTACAAACCTGATGGTAACTGGGACTTCAAAATGAACTCAGTGGTCTAAAAAGGCAATGGAAAGAGACATTTACTACTTTAACCACTGTATGATAAAAAGGAATGAAGGAATGAAGTTGAGCCTGAGAAGAAGGTGGGGGAAGGTGTTTGAATCTTTGTTTCTCACTACCTTAAATTTATTTTAATTGGACACAAATTAAATAAATTTTCTGCAAGTGCAGTCTCTTTTGCCTGTGATGATAGGTGGTGAGCAATCTCTGTGACTTTATCTCAACCCATGAGCTTTTCCATCAAATTTTCTCTGCCTGTTCGGTTTAGGAGAGGAAGCAAGGAAGTGGTTGGGAGGGAGTTTGTTCCTCAGCTGAGGCTGACACCCTACATACACATTTACTTTCCTTAGGAGAAGAGCACTTTCCATAAACTGGAATCCAAATGCATAATTAATTCCAGATTTTCTATATTTCTATAGTTTTACCTTTTGGTAAGAGAAAGCCATTACTTCTTTACAGTATTTTATCTTTTCTTCTAGAGTGGAAGCTCAGAAAGAACTGAGCAAACATCCTCACGTTCAATGATTCAGTTCTTAAAAAGTATTTTAATTCTAGTCCTATTTTTCCTATTTGACACAACACAGAGATTAGTTTCTGTGTGTAATCTGAATTCTTGATCCTATGTGGGTTCTACTTCAAAAATTAACTCTACTTTTTTATTACACACATATATATGTATGAACATCCTGAAATTCCAAGAACTAAACCAGGACCAAAAAATATATTCTGATTATTGGAAATGAAACATATACAACAGGACACACCTATTTCCTCAAGAACATTTAGCTATTATCAGTCTGCCCTCCATATACCCAGTCTCTGGAAGAGGATACCTTCCTTCCTTATTGAAGTAAGCCAGTAAGCCCTTTAAAAGGCTTTCCACTGTTTTCATTATTATAACTGTTACTCAATGTGATTACTTACAATAAATACATGGTTCCTCAGCAACATTTTGAATAGCAGCACAGCCTGATCCAGTGCCCGGGGAAGGTGAGGTCTGCTGCCTCCAGTGGGCTGTGGCTGGGTGCAGCATGCATCGCTCCCTAATACCATGCTTGGCCACTTTCCCAGATTGCCCTCCATTCAGATCTGGGTTCTAAATGGTTTTCAATTAAAGTAACAAGACTAATTAACTGTATAAGTGCAGGGATTTTTCTTAGTGTTACTGGCAAGGCATCTATTTAATACTACCTTTGAAATTCAGTGCTAATTGATTTGAAAGAAAAGTACACAAAGACAGTGGTTACTGGTGGTGAAAATAACACAAATTTCTTTCTTTGTTTCTGAACAAGAACAAATCACAAAGTTATGAGAAAAAATTAGTCTAACCAAGATGAGAAACCTTTCTGACTGGTTCTCCAATAGCTTTACCAGTCAGCTTCTGCTGAAATTAGAATCATACAGACATGCTGGATTGATTTCATAGCTGAAGATTTGCAGAGATTCCTTGTACTGGTATGCAGCACTCAGGAATAAGAACTGTTAAACATTGTCATCATGTACAAAAGAAGACTATCCTCTGGGATCCTTCTCGTGGCCATGTAATGAGAACCTTTGTTATCAAGGTTCACTCCTGGACAGTGTTAATGAACTTTTCCCCATTTTGTTTTGCTTAAGCCTTGACTTGGGCAGCATTCTGATTGTTGAGAGATCATTTAAGCCTCCACTGTTCAAGGTCTTTACCTGATGTTGTTACCAAGTGTGGCAGTTAGTATCTCTTTTTGTTGTGGGGGTATGATCCCTTGCTGTAAGAAGGTGTAATGTGACTTGTATTATATAAGCTATTAAACACCAAGAGAGGGTAACAAGTTCTGATAACCACAGCCTTTTGAAAATTTAATCATGTACCTGAAATTGAAAGTTGAAGCACTGATTTACTAATCCTATGAGACCTTTTATTGCAGGTTGTACGGAATTTTAAGAAAAAACATTTGAAATATTATCTACATGAGAAAGGTGTTCTAATAACATACTGTACTGGATATATGATTCAATGGCTTTGAGTACAATATATGGTAGTGTAACAAGTATAATATCTAATTCATGATTCCTTACTATCACGTATATTTCTGGGTTAGAAATTATTTTTATTATGAGAGCTAGTTGCTAATCAATGAATAGAACTGCAGTGATTTTTTTTTTCTGTTAAAGAATGCTCAATATTTTCTCAAATGCAACCTAAAAGTCAGCAATAAAAGAATGAGAAGATGAAAGAAAATAGTAGCACTGGTTTGTTTCATCTTATTGAATAGCAATATATAATATATATCTTTCTAATAATATTAATCTTAGTTATAACATGAATGTTCTATACTAATATTTTAATTTAAAAGCATTCTACTTAGCCTGTAACCAAGAATGATGCCCAAATTATAAATAGCCCCTACAGACCAAACTGTTTATATGTGAAGGGGGAAATTTTCCCCAGTCTGTGCACATACAAACTACATCTCATGCAGAAAAGATTTATTTTTGTTGCTTTATATTTCCTTCCTTCCTTCCTTCCTTCCTTCCTTCCTTCCTTCCTTCCTTCCTTCCTTCCTTCCTTCCTTCCTTCCTTCCTTCCTTCCTTCCTTCCTTCCTTCCTTCCCTCTGTCTTTCTTTCTCTCTACCTCTCTCTCATTTTTTTTTTTGTTCTTCAGTAGAGCTGAATCTTGAATTTTGTGGCCAGCAGCTAAGTAAACTGCAGTAATGGTATTTTCAATTATTTCTTTGTTATTCTTCAGTCTCATCTTTACAGTTTGCTACTCTTAAAAACAGCATTAGAAGTCACTAGGGAGTCTCTTCTATCTCTCAGAGGAAAGAAATTTCTTTGACTATAATGCAAGGCATTGCTATTCAGTATCCCAGCTGAAGTTTACTCAATTTAATAGAGAGATTCCCACTGATTTCACCAAGGTTTGAGTCAGACTTTCAGTGGTGCTTTTGTGATTCCATGTGTTTTTAGTGGCATATATAGGAAAGAAAAAGACCCGACTATTTTTTGATGTGGACAATAGGTAGTTACTTTCATCTCAGCAAAACAGATGCAAAACATTACTGTTCAGGTTCTTCTCTTTGTGCTGAAGTAAATATTCTTCAGAATTCAAGGCAGTGAAAAGTCAGACAAAGATCAGGGAATTGTTTAAGGACAGTAAAGTTGTCAGTGGAGGTATATGTAATGAAGGGCAGAATTCCTACTGATAATTAAGGGAAACCCAATCAATAAATCACCTTTAAAATGCAGAACATACCTAATTAGGGGCCACCTACAGCTTACCTGATTAAAAATTAATGTGTAATGTGTTGTGTATAAAATAGGGCCACTGCTAATGCTCTATTTGTGTACAAGGTATGAAAACTTTAATTGCTTTTCAAATCACTTCTGAGGAGAGGCTCACAGGAAGAAACTAAACCAGTCATTGCTGACCTGTGCTATTGTTTTTTATTTTTGTTTTGTAGAAACAGTTAGACAAAGACCAAAAAAATAAATAAATTGCAATTTGTTACTGTGAGTTAAAAATCATTGGCACGGGATCCAAAAGTTAAAAAGGTTTTATCAACAGCTTTGCTTTTCTTCTTTCAAAAACACAGCAAGCCATCAACAGTTCAGGGGAATTACAGCTTAGGGACAAAAATGGGAAACGTGAACAAAACAACAACAACAACAACAAAACAACAGAAAAGTTTATGTTGCTGTCTAACAACATTTAATTCCTCATATTACTCTCAACATATCTATATGTTTGTCTTCCATCTTTCCCCCATTTCTATGTGACAAGAGCTGTCTGTACCTTTTGCAATATATAAATGAAACTCTTCTAATTGTAACTATTATTCTTCTAGCTTCCCCAAATTTCTATAATTCAAAATACTGTAATTACCAAAATTATTGTTAGGAGAATAAGCCCATTTAATATCAATGCCATAGTTACTATTTCCTATTTTTGATACAGAAATATGATTTTCAAAATCACTTCCAGTTAAAACTCTAAACGTTGTAAATTAACTTAGAAAAGTATTACATTTGTGAAATCGCATTTTACAGGTGTCGGTGCTGCCTTATATAAAATTAAACTTTTCCCAGGTTCTCTCATTCTCTCAGTTTCCTGCCCATCACATAATCCCAGTGTAAGAGAACAGTTAAAGTTGGAAAAGACCTTCCTCCAGAGATGTCTAGACACTTAGATTAGGTTGCTGGTTAGGTTTTGAATACCTCCAAGGATGAAAACTCTGCAACCTCTCTGGGCAACCCGAGAAGATGTTCAACCACCCTCATAGTTAAGATTTTCTCTTATATTCAAATTTTATGCACTGACCTGCTTCAGTCAGTGTCTGCACAAAAGGACTCTTCAGCAACAAGAGCAAAAAAGCAACTCTAACAAGTTTCTTCCCAGGGCAGGACAGACAACTTGCACAACAATAAGGGTCAGTGAAGACTAATAATAAAAATAGTTTTCTTAAAAGATAAATCAATTTCTAAATTTAAATATACATTTTGATTCTCATGTATTTAAAGGGCACATCCATTATCTCAGATAAGGAAAGCAAGATCAAGACTTTAACTCATATGATATATTATTTTGCTATTTAGTGTCAATTGAGTGAAGAAAGAAGGTAAAATGTTACTAGGTCTATAATTATGACAGTATTTTCATTATATTTGCACAGAGCTACTAGAAAACCCATAGTTCTAACTGGCCTTGTTTTCTTTTGCTAGTACTACACCTTAAGTGGTGTAGTACTAGCAAAAAAAGGTGTAGTACACCTTTTTCTTTGTAACTACAACACAACAAAACTCTAGAAAGGAAACATCTCTTCAAATCAAAGTTCATAACTCAAATTCCTGTCCCAAGGATAAGAAGTGTGCTTTTCAACTTCCAACTTAACCCTGGAGTCTCTCAGTGGTTCTGAACAAACTTGTCCTTTGGTCACATCATGATTTAATCCATACTCAGTCATAAATATTTCAGTTCATCTCCAGTAAGATTTTGCTTGTTCTAAGTTTGATTTGGCTGTTAATTAAGGAGAGAATCTGGGATTTTTTTCTCTCCAAGTTTGAGAGGTTTGTGTTTCATTTTAGACACCCCCTCATCCCATTTCCTACTGACACAAACACATGAATGCTCTCAAAGGGGTTACTAAGGAAACCAGAAACTATGGTAACCTAGACTAGAAGCACTCTTATTTGTCCAAGGAAAGGGAAAAGAAAATTCAGGCAATGCATCCTGCAGTCACACTGAAGGTCTTGGCTTTTGGTTCAGATGCAGCAGGCCATTCATCTATATGGCCACCTTCCACGTGGCCATATAGATGAATGCAAATGCATGTAAATAGATTTTGGCAATATTACTACACCAAACTTGTAAACATTTAAATGTTTTCCTTTTATGATTAGGCCAAAGAAAATGCTAAATGAAATTATTCTTCTAGCACTATCATAGCACTGGTCAACAATGCACTGCATTGTCTTCCTTTGCTCTGTGGAGTAAGGTGTTGTGTCAGTAATGCTCTCTCAGAACCTCTTGCCCAAGCTCTCACCCTGCAGACCCTTCCACTCACTTTTAGTTCTGCTGCTGTAAAAAGTCTCTCAAGAGCTGGTGAATGCTCTAACATTGCTAAGTAATGTTAATTTGTTAACAAAGTGAAGTGAAGGGAGCTCAAAACCTCATCATACTGGTCAGAAGATTTTTCAGTTGTGCCCTGTGAAAATAATAATTTTATGACTGAACTCAGCAACAGAACATTCCCTGATTGAAGGGCACTCAACAAAATTTGGTAATGGTTAATGAAAAAATAACAGATGTCATAGTAAAGGAAGAGTTTAATTTTGACCATGTTAGTTCTTTTATAACTGTGGGAAATAAGAGCTGTTTATGATGCACGATAAGCTCATTAATTTGGAAATAAGGAAATTCAAGTTGCCTATGGCTGAATGGCATACATTTGTATGTGTTTGCTAATGGTCTGATTCAGCGACCCCGGGTAGGACATTGAACAGCCCCAATGCAAATAGACTTACTGAAATTAGTGAGAGGTTTCCAGTGAGGCCAAGCTTGAATCATGGTTACAAGACTGGACTTGGTGGTATAAGAAAGTGTAAGTTTTATCAGATAAAAATGGTAACAGTGTTCAACATAATGTTTAACCATATCTTTGCAAGAAATATGTAGCATTAAGGATTTTTTTTAAGTGAAGCTACTAGACAAGAATGTGGCTTTCTTATTTAAGACAGAATGTGAGACATTTTTAAAAAGTCCATATGCTTTTAGCATGTTATCTGGAAAATGAAAAAACAGGGAGAAGAATGTTTGTAAGTACCATACATGACTGAATTAGGAAAAAGCATGAATAGATTGTATTATTGATATATATTTATTATGGAGTAGCAGTGGTCATTAATAGCAAATTGATTAGTATCACACACAAAATGGTTGTTGCAGAAAAATATATTCTGAGCAGAACTGTGGCATTTTGTGCATATAAGCTGAAGAGACAAGAGATGATGTGAAATCCCTCCCATTTACCATATCCACTTCAGAGGTAGCCAGGTTTTTGTTGCTATGAGAGAGAGAGGAAGCTGACCTGTTTTGAATGGTACACAGAGCTTTTTAGTCACACAAGCAAAGGCACACGAGCTAGGAAAAAAAAAAGTCTGATAATAACATATTAAAGGAGTTAATTAAATGGGGAAGTTACATTATAAAATAGCACGAAGTCCTCTTGCTATCTGCATGAATTATGACCTGAGGCTGGCTGTACATGTTTTGTTGGATTAGAAAATATTTACAAAGTAAACTATGCTTCAAGGGACATGAAATATGTGAATTAGGTATTAAAAACATACCTGAAACTTTATTGTTATTATTTACTAATTAATATTTTAGTGAGAATGTTGGTCATATCTTATGGAGAATTATTTTCCATAATCACAATTCAGATGAATGTTTTTCTTACTTTGACAAATACTTTGGAGAGAAAAAAAAAAAGAAAAAGGAGACTAATGGGAGGGAAAAAAAAAAAGGAACGAATCCAGATATTGGGTAGAACAAATGATTTTATGTTAGGTGCATTTGCACTACTTATTATACGTTGATATGGAGCATTTGAATCAACAGCGTCCCTCCCTGTTTGCATTTTGCAGGTTAAAACTCTTGGTTATGCAACTCTGGGGCCCTGGATACAAAGGTGGTGTTGCTCAGCTTCTGTGCTGGAAATACTGTGGAAACCCCAGAGGGAGCTCAGGGGTCTTGGTGGAAACAGCACTAAAGACAGAAAGCAGAAAGAGGATGAAGCAAATTAAAAGCAGGAACATTTCTCTCCTGAATTCAGATGTACCAAAGAAGGAGGAAAGTCTCACTGCAGAGCTCTACAGGTGAAGGAAATATGATTTGCTACTGAGCTTAACAAATCTGTAAAAAGAGGAGAGATGTGAGAAACAGTGCAATGAAATATAATCTTTGAAAGGAAAGACCATGCTGTTTTTTGCTTTAATCTAGCCTGTATGTATGGTATCACCATATTTTCATACTAAATTTACCTCTATAATCAGATTTAAGTACATGCCAAAACCAAAACCACTCTTTAGTTCCTTGTTTTGTTTGTATCAATGCATTTTAATTCCATGCCCTTTGGTGTCTGACTTCTTTATCTCGGTATTTTAAACCAGGCTGATTCCTCAACATATTGCCGTAATTCAGGAGGCCTGTTCCAATTTTTCAATACATAGATTTCATGTTCTAAATTTAGCCATTTGATTTTCAGTATGAAACTGCTAACAAAAAATGAGGGAGGAGTGGAGGTTAAAAAGTGACGTTGAGGATGTGTCCACCTCTTTCATTTCTAACATACAGAAAATCCAGTCTTTCTGGAGAATAACAGGAGGATTTAAGAACTCAAACAGTTTATAACTGTTAAATAGACTTTTGTTACTCATTGGTATTCATGTGCCCAGACATATTTTTGATTTTAGATTCCCTGTTTCTTCTTGCAATGCTACAGAAGGTTTTTCTGACTTAACCAATCAGTTAAGTGTGGATAACTTAAATTAAATATTTATTTTTCATGAAGTATTTCCCCCTACATTTAGGCAGCTGAGCCCTTGCTATTCTGTCTACTATATAGAATAAAGATTACCCGGTGTATTAGATTTTCTGTGTGACATTTGCTATTACCACTAATAGCCACTGACCCATTATATTCATTCTCTGGAGCCCTCCTTCTGCTCCTAAGCCCATGACTACAACATATCTGGGTTTGTGTTTCTGTTTTCTTTTTTCTGCATTCAGGTTCACGTTTGTTCCTTTGCAGGGAAAATGCAAGTGAAATTTTTCAGCATATAAACTGGCTGACGGATATCATTTAATCACCTAGTGTGACTTTCTCTATATCAAAGGCTGTTACATCGTACACTGATCTTCCTCTAGACCTCAGTCAGAGAAAATCATTTCAAATGTCATTGTCCTCAGTGGTCTGTTGCAAGCAGCAGAGACCTCCCACATCTACTGAAAGAAATACGATCATGTGAGCTGAATACCTCAGATAGACAAGCTAAGAAAGTGCACTGTACAGTAGCAAAGAGAATGGATTGACCTGTGCTGGATACCATTTCTGGTGTAATCCAACTCTTAAAAAAAAAAAGAAAGCTTTCTCTCCTTCTGAATGCATCCCTCAGTTGTGTGTTGCAGAGAAAAGGAATGGAAATCCTCCTAATCTCTGAAACCCTGAAGCATAATTTTGATAAATAAAATAAAGTACTACATGAAAGCCAGACCAAAGTTACTGGTCTCCAGCTCATTTTATTCATTGCAGACATGGATTTAACAGGGGTTAAAGTGACCCCAGGATTTCATTTGGATCACTATCCCTCTCATTTGTTCCCCATCACATATCCATGCACAATGCTTTGGCTTTTTCCTGGCTCCTGGGATGTCAGCTTTGTGGAAGGATGTGCCTATTTCTGCAGGAACTGCTGAAGCAGGCAAGAAGCTGGAGCGCAGCATCCCAACAAAGGCATCTGCACTACTCTCAGGAGCTGCAACACCCTGCTTACACCTTGCTGGAAATGTAGGACATTCTGGGGTCTGTCACAGGAGTTCTTCTGTGCCACAGCAGGGATTGCTGGCCTCGAGTCCCCAGTTCACCCTGGAGCTTGCTCACATCTGACACTGACACACTGTGTCAGTCCTTCATAAAACCCTTACACTGCTCCAGTGAAGTCCCCATCTAGTTACTGTGGTGATGTTGGGTGTAAGATCACTGGAACAGGCTCCCCAGGGAAGTGGTCACTGCACCGAGCCTGTCTGAATTTAAGAAGAGATTGGACTGTGCACTTAGGCACATGGTCTGAACTTTTGGGTAGACCTGTGCGATGTCAAGAGTTGGACTTGATGATCCTTAAGGGTCCCTTCCAACTCAGGATATTCTATGATTCTATGATTCTATGATTCTATGCTCAGCTTTAACTGAAATAATTAACTTTAACAAATGCTCTTTCACATCCCTGTCAACAGATGGGAAACTTTCTTTTGCATCCTTAACGTCATATGGGATGTAACATATCCTTCTGCTTCATTACATATAAATAGTAGAGTAATAGTTATATCAACATCACATACATCACATACATCACTATTTCTGATTTTAACCCCTACATCTATCAAGAGATGTAGTAATGAACTCTTATTTTTTTTTTTTTTGTGTGTGTGTGTGTGTTTTGGCCATAGTAAACTCAGTATCACACTGGAGAAAGGTGACAAGGAAGGTCTATGATAGTGAAAAATCTGGATGCTATGAAAATTATGGATCTGACAGGAAAGCAAAATGTTTCTGTAGTTACTTGGAACTTACTTTGGGTTCAGTAAAGCTTATTTAACTCCAGGTCAACACTATTTTTTCCAGGTACTTGATGGCTTTCTGTGGTAGGTGTCTTGTTTATATTCTTGGGTAAATTGGGTGCTGGGCTCAAGACTGCTGGCATGCTGCTATGCACGTGCTGCTGTGCCCATTCAAAAGCTCTCCTGGAACCAGGATGATGAGATTTTCAATCCTGAGACACTGACATGGTTCTCCAGGAGCAAAGTTAGGGCTGCTGAGTTTACAACTTCGCTTTTGTATAATATGAGAGAAGCTCAACTGTTTCTGGGCAAGAGCTTTCCTGGGATTAACGTATCTCTGTTTTGTTGTTTCTGAGGTTGAGCCAGCAAGTACTATCAGACACAGCAAGTTATGCATCCATAGCAAAAATTATTTGTGGTCTGGGTAAATGTCAGTTGACTGTTTGTATAAAAAAGTAGTTCCATGAAAAGTGGAACTAATGAAGTCTGGTTTCCTATGAGTTTGCATCTTGTATTGCAATTGTATTTTAGTTATATTGCACTCAACTACAGCATGATCTTACCCTTCTTTGACATCAAATAGCATAAGTAAAATTTGTATAATCATGTTTAAAATGCGAAGTACGAAAGTTTATATTTTTAGGTATTTTTCAGTGTGAAGTCATCCTTTCTTTTTTTTTTTTTTTCAATCAGCTGCACCTTTTTATAGGCTTACAATGATCCACACTCAAAAAAGCTGATGAAAAGTCCAAGTGATAAGCAGAGCAGAAAATGTGACAACAAAAATAATTTTTCTTATTACTCATGTTCTCATAATACTGGAGTTTGGAATAGGAACGATTAAAATAATTTGCAGAGGGAGGAAAGCAAATCATAATTAGGCTTAGATTTTGTTTACCTGATTGCCTGGAGTGAGAAGAGAAGGCATGCCATTTATTTATAAATCTAAATAACTAATTGAAATAAAATGTGAGTATGCAAGAACACTATTAGAAGCAGATCATACAGTTTAATTGTGTGTTATATTTGCCAAAGACATGCTGTTTCACTGAGATCAAATTAAGAGCTCAAATCAGGCAGATGAAAAAAAGTATGCTTGGGGACTTCATTGTACCATTTATCAGGGTATTCAGTTCTTAATAAACATGTAAGAAGAAAACTGCATAATATCCATTTTTATTCAAAAACAATTTGAGGTTCTGGTCTGCCATGAGACCATCATTTTCAGCTGAGGCTGAGAGCTGAAGAAAAAATAGAAACTCTGTGCTCTTCTGCAAATGATGAACAACTCATGAACAAATGATGAACAATGAGCTATCAGAAAGACTTCTCAAAATTACAAAACTAAAATAAAAGTGTAATCAATATTTGTCTATATTTGTACATGATATGTTAATAGATATCAAATTCTCCTTACACCTGTTTTACAACAGCTTTACTGCTGTTTACAGCAGTGAACTGACACACAATATATTTTTTTTGCTTGCTTTTGTCTGCCTAAGGAAGAAAATAGTTCCTTTTTTTTTTTTTTTTTTTTTTTTTAAATATTACTAATTATTATTTTTAATTCTGTGATATTCTGTATAAGGGTTGTAATTAAGTTATATTTAAAATGAATGACAAATAACTTCTGGATAGACACAAGCCATGATAAAGTTTCCTCATCTGTAGTGAAAATGTATTTTAAAATACAGAACTTCAGCCTCCACCCATCAGCTGTGAGGAGGGTGCATTGCCTAATCAAAAACATATTTTCCCTGTTTCTGAGTACAGATTTATTTCTTAAAAATCTCTTTATTACACAGTAGAAGTAAATTACCCCTCTGTTAGGAAACAAGAAGAACTAGAAGAAACCTGGATGCCAACTCTGTTAAGTAAAAGTATGTCTGATTTGGGTGCCTGCCTTTAAAAACTGAGTTTCACTATGCTCACTCAGCAGCATTAGAATATGAAATTCTATTTGAAGAAGCACAGATCCTCACTCTTATTTTGAAAATCATAATTGTTACATGCAGTTCCCAGGGTAAATACAGAGAAGACCAGGGCTGAACTCAGTGGCATTGGTGTAGTCTGGGGATTACCTCAGATATACATGTATATTGCTAGAGTTGAGGTCAAAACTTGGCAAAAGCAGTGATTTTGAGAAGAAGCACCACAACATGCAGGAGGATGTGGGATTTCCAGTCCATTGACATTATGAGTTTTCATTTTCCCTTAGGAAACAGCAAACAGTATTTAAAAGCTCTTGTCAATTTTCAGAGTCTTAAAATGTTGAACGATATAATAATGGTTGCTTACAATTTTCATCCTCATATTCCAAAAAAATAAGCAACGAAAACCACATTTAGGCAACTGAAAAAATAAAACCCTGTTATTCATCATTGCCTCCAAGGAATTCACATCTTCTGGGCTCTCTCTTTACATACTCTATTTGTATTTTACAATCTTTATTCTAACTTTAAGCATCTGTGTCTGAAAATTTAGTAACTCTTTTCAGTAATAGATCCTTTCAAGAGTGTCTGTTGAGTTTGCACACAGCCCCTTTCCCTCCACTTTCTACTTGAATTACTATTTGAATTCAAATAGGCACACTTTGGAGCATACTCTACATAGTATTGAGGACTTAATTTAACAGCTAAGAAATATGTGTGAAAGAGTGAATCTTTTAAAATCAGTTTAATAAAAACAGAAAACATCTGACTGCAAAATGTGGAGAGGAAAAATTATAATTAATTTTAAAAGCAAGTGTAGGAGAATTTATGGACTGTTAATATTTTTAAAATCAAAGGCACTAATTTTATAATACATGAATTCATCATGAAACAGCAAAAGCTTGAATTTCGTTGTAGAGTATAAATTTGACTGAACTGAAAGTTAAATTAAAGTGTGGCTTATTTAGAAACTGGCTTTAGGTAATAGGCATTCTGATACCTAGAGAGTTATCAGAAAATCTTCAAAGTCATGATTCTGTATCAGAAAAGAGATTAATTTTCTTAAAAATTCACACCAATTCAATGATGCAATGAAGATAACAGAAAAACAGTCTATGAATAGAGAGGAGAGGCAAAAGAGAGAGAAATGTGTTTTCAATCAAAAGCAAAGAAAACAGATAATAAACTAAAAATTGCAAAAAAGTAATGACTACTGATACAAAGGATATATATATATACATATATATATATATATATATTTTTTCAAGTACATTGGGAAGAACGGAGTTTTTACCAATAGGACAGGCCATGATGAAATTGTAAAAATAATTACTTAGAAGATATTCAACAACTGTTTCAAGTCCTTATTTGGAGAGGTTGATATACAGGAGTTTCATGGCAACAAGAAAGAACTTTCCAGTTTGCTCACAGAAGTAGAGCTGATACCATTGTTGACGTCAATAACTGCAGTCTAGAGCTTGAAAAAAGTTGGCTAAGATATCTACTGTACTGGTGTTAATTTTAATAAACATTTGTACACCGGGGAAGTCCCATGCAGTTGAAGAACAACTCAATTTCTGCCAGGAATTCAAAAGGGCAAAAGATATAGCTATGTAAATACATTCTGGTAATCCTGAAATCAAGTGACATAATGTTAAAGGTATTATCTGATTAAAGAATAGGACTAAAATTTATGATAACTAATGTGATTTTTAAGAAAATGCATGATTTCAAACAGACCTGCTTTTTTTTAAACTTGGATTGAATGTAAAGATTGGTGCATAAAGTTTTCAGTAGATATAGAGTATATATTTTGTTTGTTTGTTTTTAAAATAAATACAGTGAATAATTGAGTAAATAATACTGAAAAATTAGCCTTATAGCATAGCAAAAAAGCACTTGATGAATGCACTAAGGAAGAGGTATATGACAGATTTCAAGTGCTTACCAATGTTAAATCATTGTCAAATGGTGGATTTCCAGGTTCAGATCAGTATCAGGTTTAATGCTTTTTTCAGCATTTCAGCGATGATCTGAGGAAGCAAATACAAAATCAGTGATGATAAAATGTGCAGATTACATGAAGATTGATGGAGATATAAATAACACTGGAGTGTTACTTGTACAGAAAAGTCTGGATTGCTTCATTAGTTGGACCTATTCAAGGAAATAGGTATGTTTTAGCAGTATTCTGTGTAAACAGGTTCAGTCAGTGAATTGAGACCTTAAGCAAGAATAGGAGACTTCAGTCTGAAAAACTGCGCATATAGGTGATAGTTTCAGTCTTACTCATGTCTTTTTTTTTTTTTTTTTTTTTCTTTCCTACTGACACACAGTCTTCGTTTTTGTATTTATAAATTTAGGTCAGAAATTCTGGTCCTCTTCACAGATATTCAGCTCTACCAGCTATGCTCTTCACTTTTCTTGAATAAAAATATTTATTGTGAGGACCATAGTGTTGTTTATATGATAAAATGTACACTCAAGTATATACGTGTCTCTTTTAAATTTTCAGCATGTTGACTGTTAAAGACAATGTAAATAGCAGTGCAAAAGTCACGTAAAAGATAAATTGAACATACACAAATGTATACAACATTTTTGGAAGGGTAGCTACCAGCACTTATGCGGTATATTTCAGAAAAACAAATAAACAAAAAAAAACCCAGACCCTTAGCCTTCTCTTAAAAAGCATCACCAAAGTACTGTAAAATATTCCTAATCTCTTTGTTCTAACATTTATAATATTTAACTTAACCAATATATTCCATATTTCCTTTTTTCCTCCATTTTTTGCTTTTTTTTTTTTTTTTTCCCCTCCAACAATGATCAGCAAATGTAACTATATTCTACAGTTTTTTTTTTTTTTCTTCTTTGATTCCCAGAGCAATTCTTGGGAATCTTCTTCCATGCATGCCTGTAATACAAAGTATTACAGGCATGTAATATTTTACATAAAATTGGGTTCCATTACCTATATTCTATACTCTGATGAGAAAAATATCCACCTGGAAAGTAGCCTTAAGCTATCCCTCAATTGTTTTATCCTCCTTTTCCTTCAGTAAATATATTCTTTAATTTTTAAATATGCTAGTAGATACTTTCCCCTTGAGTACTACAATAAATTCCATGTTTTCCAAGTTATTTACTTGCAGATTAAGTTCCCAGAGTTCTGTAACTTGGATGGTATTATTTTTATAACCATTAGTGCTGTTGATGCATGTTTTAAATCATATGTCTTATTTGAAACTAATCTAACTGCTTTTGGCACCATACTGTCAATACACTAACTGAGAACTAACACATCTTTTGCAACAAGGTTCTTAGTATTGTCATCATCTGCTGCTGTTCCGTGCTTTGTACCTATGAAGAGATATGTGAGCTAAGGGGCTTTTTTCTATTTGCCTTTACTGCCTTGCATTTTCTTTCAAACAGAGGATAATTTGTTTTTTATTGTTTGGCCAAGTGGCTTTAGAGTTGATCTTGAAGTCTCAGTTAAAGTATGTCTGCTTCTCTGCTTCCAGGTTCATTTTAAGTAGCATTTTTTTCACCATGGTATCCACAACATCAGAATATCATCTAGACTGCAGAAAATTTTACTTTGGGTTGGGTGATTTTGCTTGGCAAATTCTAATTATTATTTTAGGATTAATTCTCACTCCCCAGATTTTATATCTCAGATCCCAAATATGATTTGTCACTTTAGCAGCAGCTCAATCTCCCACAAAAACAAATACAGCTTTTCAGTTTTATATCAGTCAAAAAATAGCTGTCTCTCTTATATAAAACAAATAATTTATATTTTATTTTTAATGTGTGAATGGAGAACTCACATTTCTAAATCACAACTTAATAGCTAGCCTCCTCAGACTGAGTTACCTGAAATCTGTTAAAACAGGAGCATTGCTTACCAAACTACGTCTGATCCTGGTTCTTCCTCTTAGCTGACCACTGTCTGAAGTTATGGGAAGTTTTAGGAAAAAACACAATGTTTATTTAAGACATACTCAGGAAGTAGTCGAGGTTATTGTCTTCAAATTTGGTAGAACAAAATGCACCAAGCTAACTGTGGCTTTTAAAAGAATTTTCTATGTCCAAGTGTAAGAAGATTAAATTTAAAAAAAAAAAAAGAGATAGTCAAAATGTTGAAATGTGAATGACTTCATTTTTTATTATGTTGGATGTTTAGATCACATTCATTTGGTATCCATACTCAGACGAGTTTTTTTATTAAGCTACAGCAAACTGCAAGAATTTATAACAGGCACAAAATCTCAATTTTAATTGAGCAGTGATTAGGTGCTTGAAAGCATTTTTTTTTTTTCCCCAGTGACTTCAGTAGTGGCAGATATGTTCTTGCTTCATTTTATTTGGATGCATCCTCCACATTGACTTTCTATAACTTTCGAAGTTTGCAGTTATTTTGGCAGGTGCTGGAAGTGAGGTGTTTTGCAGGTTTTGAGTGACAAACATGCTACAGGATAGGGTAGGGTGGGGTTAGCAGTGGCTTTCCCTCTTGCTGGGAGGGATGCTCAGCTGCAGGGGCTATGTCTGATTGTCTGGTGATGGAAGGGGGCTTTGAGGAATTCTCCACATGGGTCCAAGGCATTGATGATTGACAATTTTCATGCAGCCATGTACAAACAGAAGAGACTTAGAATGTCTCTTGGCTACTGTGATTTTTAATATGACCAAAAAATAAGACATTGCTCTGCTGTACATTTGTAAAGCCACAATTATGAATTGTTTGGAGTGTTTGGAGGTTCAGTGTAGACAAACACGTCTAGGGATACTGCCAGTTTTGCCTTGAGTTTACAGTACTTGAAATATTATCCAGGGCTCATATGGGAATGCAAAGTCTGTCAGACTGTTTAGTCAGAGAGCTTATTATTTAGTAAGTTTCTGTGTGGCTGGTGTTCCACACACTATGAGGTGGAGGTACAAAATGGGAAGAATCTATGAATATCTGTAAAATGACCTGACTTATAGAGACCTAATGCAGGTCTTGCAGTCCAGCACTGAAGCTGTGGATGAAATTCAAAGACTTTATATTGAGGATGTTGACCAAAAGATTTTGAATGACAGTAGCTGCAGCACTCCATGAAGAAAAAAGGATTTTACCTCCTGGTTCTACATGATCATAGGATGGAAAAGTTAGACAGCTTTCATTTACATTCTGCAATTTGTGAGAAGAAATGGTTTGTAATGATTTCAGATTCATAAGAAGGAGATAAAAAAGCTTTTCAGCTGCAAACACTAAGCCTTGGCTTATGATATGTTTGTATGCATGTGACTGTGACCCCTCTACCAACATGGATCTCAGACAAGAGGAGAAACATAGCTTAAAGAATTATTTAGAGCTGCTCTTCCCTTATGTCTAAAGTAAACTGAATTGTTTGTCTAAAGAGAGAGAAGGTAGAGCTAAACATATTTTGATATATATTTATGTTAAAATGAGTCATAGATCTACTGAAAATAACTTAATGTAGAGATTATAAATACAATGGAAAAATCTAAAAAGAGCCGGGCCAAAGTAACAGATCAGCCCATACCTGGCTTTTAATGAATGATAAAGCTAATGACTTCTCTGGGTCTGTAATATGATACTTAATGATAAATATTACTTTTTTTTTTTTTTTTTTTGAGGGAGGGAAGTGGGTAGGCAAAAGTGTGAAGTGATGTGTCATCTATATAAAAGACAAGTAGGAGGAGAATGAGAAGAATTTTATATAAAGCTTAACAGAGATGCTGAGAGAATATCACGATATCATGAAAGACTACTGCTTTCTGAGGTTAGTCAGTTTGTTCAAAGCTTTTATGCTTGTTTAAAAATAATCACAAAAAATAATTTTCTACATGAAACAAGGCAGTTGGTTGTAGTTTTAATTTATTATTACACAGTCATGTCCACAGGAACATGCTTGACTAAGAATGTGACTGTATATTCTTTGGCAATTGGGTCTTTTAAACTTTTAAACTCTTTGTGTTAAGGATTTTTAAGATACTTATTTCATTGCTTGTGAAGAATTTGCCTTATGATTTTTAAAAAAGGCATAAATAAATTTATTATGTTTGATTGTTTCACAGTTACATTTTATTTAACATTTAATACCAACTTACCGAGTACCTGTATTATAAGCCATCTTTCGTTCCTCACCAAAAATCATTCACAAGTGGAGATTTCTGTATCTATACAGCTGTTGCTGTCATTCTACTTAGAAGAGGTGGATTGCTTTATTCTCTAGGGCTACATACATTTATGCAGAGGACTTTCCTCTTTTAATTTTAATTTTTATGACAGCTGCTTAAACTTATTTTTCCCTTAGATGTTTTATGTTATAATTGAGCTGAACATGAAACTTGCAGTTACATATTCCACATATTTCTGTCTAAAGTATTTCCCTTGAGGATGATGCGAATTATTTGCAAAGATATTTCATAGGTAACAAGCTAATAATACAGTTAGAGTAGAAACTTAAGATGATGATACAATCTTTGGGAACACACCAAACAACAACAACAAAAAAATCTAGCATGACATATAAGCTTTGCTCTAACCATGCATATACATCTTTTACAGGTTTCTGATCACCACTAACATCTCCTACCCTTTTAAACAGACTGTGAAGCACAAAGTTCACACAAATTTAATGGTTAAGTGGTCAAAAAACAATAAAACCTCTCTGGCAAAGCTTTCTTTCTAGGATGCAGAGGAAGCTTTCTTTGTGTATAGCTAGCACATATTTTTTAATCTAATGGATGGAAGAGATTATGTGTGCCCCGGGAGAAGTGATACATCACCAAAGGCTTCTCTGGAATGTCAGCATATTTTTTGTTATACTTCTGTGTGCTATACAAAAACCTTACCAAGTAATATTCTGTTGAACAGCATACTATTAATTATCATCTTTACTTAAGGAAGACATGTTACAGAATGAAATGCTTCTCAGGGCAAAATTAGTAAATGAATTTTAAAAATACATTTTGACTATTAGTTTTCTATTTTGCCAACATTTAGGTGGAACAGCTGCAGGGGCAGAAGATAAATATGGCTTACATACTGACAGGTTACATTTATTTAATATAAACACTATTTTAAATTGATTTTTTTCTCATTTCCAAAAGGCAGAAAAACTGAAAAATACAGACTATATATTTTAATAATGTTCAGGATACAGGAATCCCATTTGGTCTTGAACTTCAGGATGAAGATTCACTGATTTCAGTGATTTTATTTTATTTTTTTCCTATTAAACCACCAGATTAGTGTTTGGTTTGGTATGATCACCAAAATATTAGATCCACACTTACCGAAGTACTACAGGCTTTTATTGCGCTAAAAGAGAACTTTCAAAGGAACACACAGCTCTCACTAAAATAAATGAAAACCTTAATATATATTCACAAGCAAACTAAAGCTTTCTTTGAAGCCTATGTTTATGAATATATTTGAGGTTAACCATGTATGTATATGAATTGCTGGAATTAGTCCAGTCTGTTCAATATTTTGGAGAATCAAATTCAAATGTCCTGAATCATTTATTACTGATTTGATTTCTGTGGCTGTGAGATATATATATATATTTTTTCCTTGTGGGGAAAAAACCCAAAAAACAACGAACAACAAACACACACAGAAAACAAACAAGCAAGCAAAGAAACAAAACCAACTAACCACCACCAACAAAAAAACACAAACAAAAAACTCAACAGCAGAAAAACACAAACCGAACCATACCAAACAAAACAAAACAACAAAACAAACAACAACAACATGTAAAAAGCAGCTCTAGCAGTTGTAATGAAGGTCTTCTTCATGGATGTGTTGAGCCCTAAAACTGAGCAAAGTGCTGTTTGAGGAGCCTTCTCTTCCACAGAAGTGTGAGATGGGAGAAAACACAGATTAAACATTAAATGAGAAGTGCACAGGAACATCAGGCTGGAAATCATAACCTGCATCATCAAACCTAATCCACTGTAATTCTCAGAAATCATGCAAGTTTGAAGGACTCACAGTATCATCTGTGCTGCATGCTACCTGCACTGTACTTCTCATGTTCCATAAAACATGAGCATTCTATTACAATCACAAGCTTTGTAATCAATCATGAAAGTCTTAGTTAAAATGTTCCACAGTAAGAGACCAGGAGAGACTGTGGACATTGCCAGTCTATATTGTTCCTGCACTAACAGGGTATTTTTTTAAATAATCTTTCCAGATGATCCCAGAAAACAAAACTGCACATAGTATATAAAAAAACTAGTGTTTCATGACTCTCTGATGCAAGAAAAGTCCTTCTGGTGGTCTTTTTAAGAATAATAATTTCTGTATATGTTGTATTTATTATTTTGGATAAACTTCACCAAGTGAATACAAGAAAATCCAGTTTTAGGTATGTATTGATGAATTGAAAATTCATCAGTACATAACGGATAACCCACAGCTCTCTGTTATAAAGCTGGTATTGGGTCTGCCAGTGCTCCATGTGGAGCTGATGGTATCAAGGCAGCACTCGTCCGTGGCTCTTGGGCAAATTGCTCAGGCCTGTTTTAGTGCCTACCCAAAACATGCAGCTCAGCATAGTCTACACAATCTTTAATTACCTTTAAAAGACATGGGAGCTAGATGTTTAAACTATATCTAAACTTCTGTGTATCTAGCTACTCACAGGTAATAATTTTTAGGCACATAACTCCCTTTGATAGGAACAGGGTATTCCCTTTGATAGAAGAGAATAGGCCTCCTTTTCTTAGAGGCCTTCTTAAATGTCCATCTGCTTTTTTATCTCTGTCAGCCTGTCTTTTAATAATCTTGTTTCTTATTCTTAGCCATCTTCAGAAGGATGTTTACCATATATTTTAAGCACCACAAGGCTGGTGACCACAGAAGTAGATAGGGTACCGGTCGATTGTACCTCTAAGTCACGTGACATTTGTGCTCGCTTCAGCTAGCTTCACGCTTTCAGAAATAGCTAACAGATCAATTGTTTCCAGAGCTGTAAAGCAGCAAGGTTAGGCCTTTTCCTCAGCATCCACGTTAAAAAGAAAATATTATTGTAACTTTCATTGACTGAAGAATACTCAAAGCACGAGAATAGCTTTCTTTATAATTGCTTTTGTAAAGCAGTCTTAAACAAAGAAGCTGGAGAGCTTTATACGGTGAAGGCAGAACAATGTGTGTCAGAGAAAGCTGGACTGTGCTGAACACAGCAGTACAATGGAGCTTCTCACAGCATTTCAGTAGTCCTTCACCAGGCCAAGGAGACACAGCTATAAGGTTTTTCCCTGAGGTATGAATTTCCATTAGTGTTAGATAGGAAGGATGTTTTGTTTATTTGCTTGTTTCCTGTGTGATTTTCAGAGCCTGAAATGTGTCATATTCAAGAAAGGGATGCAATATCAAAATCCCAAAAAATCTTCAAAAGGAAAGTCGAGAAAATAGCTCCAGTCAATTGAAATGCTTTACTTAGAAACTTTAAATGTTTCTCCTCTATCTGACTGTTTATTTATTTATTTATTTATTACTATTTTTATTTTTTACCCTAGTGTTTTCTTTTATTATAATTATTCTAAGATTATTTTTAGGTCAGAAAAAGTCTTTTTAAAATTTCAAAGCACCACGATGAAATGTTTTGATGGTTTCTGATTTTTTTTCCATGTTGTTCTCCCATCAGATTTGCCAAGGTCAGTTCTTTCCTGATTCAAATGGATAGACATTTTCTGATCAAATATGTATAACTGAAAGATTCCCAACACTGTTTTTAAATGCTTGTTTTACAATAAGGACAAAAGCTATTACTATTTGATGTCTATATTACATTTATTCTAACATCTGTAATTAATACAGAATGTTTTCATTATCAGTTTAACTTTAGAACCTCCATATGAATATGTTTTCTTTCTTGGAAAGCTTTGTTTCATATTTCCAGTAGTATTTAGCAGTGACTGTCAGTGTACTCCACAGACCACAGATGCAACCACTGGCTGTAGCAACTTCACTGTCTGTAGTTTCACTACAGAATAGGAGAAGTGTATATGCAAGTCCTTAACATTTTTTAGGCTGTGGTCTGTTAAAGTGTTCGGGAGTATCTGCTCCAGATACTTGCTATAGTCTCTAATTCTTAGTAAGAAGCCATGACTTAGTTTCAGAAAGGCCAACAGTGAATTATTCAGTTCTTTAAATGTTTTAGGCATTACGGCAGCTAAATAGATCCCACTGCTGTTCCGGCATCCTGAAGCAGTTCTGCTGTGACTCACAGAGGTACTAATGAAGTTATCTGGGTGCACTGCTGATGAACAACCTTCCCTGCAAATCACTGCTGATTCTTGTCCCCCAGCCCCCTCCCAACCCTAGCTGCTGCTAGGGCAATGCCCAGCTGATATGTAGTGGCTGGGAATGGCAAACGTATGGTTTCACAGCACAGTGGCTTCAAGTTTACCCTCCTGTCTCCAAGAACAGATTTTGGCTCAAACTCCCCAGGATGATGTGTTAGGGCAACAGATGAAGACAGAACAAATGTTAAAGGACTTGCGTAGCACTGAGCTTTCCATCCAGCAGTCTCACATCACGTTCAGCTACATCAGTGGGAATACATGATCAGAGGAGAGGGAAAAATTGACAATGCAATAGAGCTGTAAAGTAGTAATTGATTCTCAATAAATACAGAGAATTCATGTTCCAAAGTGAAAGAATTCATTTAAGTGAAAATATCAGAGGTTCACATCCCATGGAGCTGTGATGGTTTCTTGCTGTACCTGAAATTTAGTCATGAAAAATGAGAATATGCTTCATTTTTGAATCCCAGTGAGTCATCCTCATACAGGAAATCCTGTCTGGGTAAAAGAAATGTAGCTTGAGAGTGTGCAGGTATTTTCCTCTTTAAGTGTGGTATTTAATTCTCAAGTTAGCTGACCGAGCTGGGGGTGATTTTGCAGTCAGTGTAGGAAAGGACAAATTCTGGTAGTAATCATATCATGGACTTAAATTGAAGCTGTATTCTCAATGAGTTTAAGTGCAGCTAGCTGACACGATGCTGAACATGACTTGTCCTTTGCTATATCAGCTGCAAAATCAGCATTGTGTTTGCAACTGTTAAAAATGGAATGGGATGAAAATGTCCTGTGTAAGCAGGACTGTTGAGTTACTGTGTAAATAAAGAGCTTTTATTACTGTTTTACAGCACCCTCAAACACAATGGAAAAACTGTTGTGATATCCAACATTTAGTGCACATTTCTGAAGTAATTTGAAAAAACCAATATGATAGATATTAACAAATCTGCCTTTTGTTTTGCTTCTGTATCAAGTACTATATCACAAAATGACCAAAAGATCAAACGCCTTGGCTGATTACTTAAACAATACTCCTCTATCAGATAGTTTTCCCATCCCTCCCATAAAAGCTCATAAAAAACACATGTTCATAGAGCTGAGTCTTTCATATTCACACTTTACCAACCTCTACATTAAAGCAGTAGCTTCTCACTTTGCAAATATTTAATAACAACAACACTTTGCCGCAGTCAAATTTTATTTTATAAAGAATTCATTGTATACATGAAATGTTTTAGAGTATATTTACTAAAATAATTTTAAAGAACTAGCCATGAAATTAATTGAATTTATGTTTATGCATTGTGTTTCATTTCCCTCTAAACTCTAATAAAATATTTTGGGATATTTATTTAAACTTTGAGGTATGATAGAATATTTTAAGTTGGTTCCAGTACACTGAGCAACAGAATGTCATCAATGGTTGTAAGACCCCCTTCAAATCAATACAAACAACCCCGATTTTCACTTTATTCTAAAACAAAATACCATGAAGTTCATATAAAAGAATGTGCATACTTGGATTTTAAAATTACTTGGTAGATTTTAATGATCCAACTTCTACTGACTTTGAAAACCCTGTCAGGAACTTGTTACTTTGCAAAGTTGGTATCAACATCTCAGTTCACTAAAATCTGCTCACGAAATTACCTTTGCCTCCTTGAAATAAATGCAAATAGCTGGTTATGGCTCCTTATGCTTCAAAAGCAAAACAGCAGCAGGAAAGAATCAATTTCAGCTGTGTACGTCTTTATTGACACAGTCCTATAGGTCATGTTTAAGCTGTTAACAGAGAAGTTGCATCTTAATGTAGTCTGTGACTTTCTGCTCTTCAAGAACCTATTCAGACTTCCTCCATAAAGAAAGTTATTTTAGGACATTGATGAGCTCCTATATGTACGTATACAGTTAACTTTGCCTCTGTGGATGTCTCAATTTGACAGGCACTCTTCTACTTTTCCCTAGCAGTGGGGAAGAAACATCTGTCAGAGGGTCATCTGTGCTGGACTTCCTCCCTGGAAAAGGAGCAGAGCAGGAATTACCCCCATGGAGCCTTCCAGACTGTAAAAACAAAGAAATGAGCTACTGTAGCACTCAATCTTTTGATGTTAAAGCAGTCACTCCCTGCCAGGACTTCAGCAACTCATTCTTCTTCCTGGGGCCAACCTCCTCTGTAGTACTCATATCGCACCCTAGGCACTGTCTGATCCCTCTCACTACTTCCCTTGGCATTTGTCAGGTTACCTACACTGTCCCCCTTCATACTGGGAGCCACAGCTAGTCACTTTGAAGCCCTTCCACTACTCACTCTCCCCAAATGCTCTGTGACCTTCTTTGCTCCATCTGCTGCTTGCTCAGCATTACTGTTCTCCATCTCCCCAGATTTAATCCATTACACACCATTTTATTATTATTATTATAGTTTTATATACTATTATTATTATTACTATTATTATTATTTTTATTTTTTACAGGAGTCTTCTACTCTGGACAACTCCAAGAGCTCTGGAAGGCTGGTTCTTGGTCAGAGAACCACAACAATAAGTTGTGAATGGGTTAGAGCCAGAAATCCTGTGATAATTTCCTTGCAGATGTTTTTCTTGACCTTGAGACTCACCAAATCCTGTAATCTTGTAGTGTTTTTGTGTGCATGGATGTCTATTGCCAGGTTTTCCACTCCCCAGTGTGGAAATCTTATGCTAAGTTCTCTCCTTCAGCCATGTACAGCCAACAGAAATGATGGGAAACTTCATATCACTTGTTGAACTGGAGGGGAAGGAGAGGAATAACATCTCTGTCCTGTAGCTAATATATCCCAGCATAAATCCTGATGGTCAGGACTAAGTTGCCTGTCTGGAGAAGTTGTTTTGGGGTCAAGACGAAGAAAACTGGAGGATGAGAAGCAAGAACAATGTATGACTGTTCTGGTTCCTTCATTTAAGAAGGAATTCCTGCAGTTCCCATTCTTTGCTGATCCTAGTCCTCTGGCTGCACAGGTTGTGAGGATTGGGCCAAACCATGGCTTCAAGGCTTTGAAAATCTGTGTTAAGATATGCTGGCTTTAATTCTAGCAATAAATTGCAACTATTTAATACTTACTATATATTTCATACATCTCACCATATATTTCATAAGTTTTGTAGGTTTAAAGTGTCTTAGACCTTAATTCTCAACCATAAACCTTATCATAAGCTATATTCTCAAAGACTGGTCCAAAATTTTTTGTAGGTCTTCATTTTGCATACACATTTTCAAAACTGGAAGACAGGAATAATTTTAAGTTTGTTTGAATAATTGTAATGGTGTATAGCTACATATACAACTAATTTTATAAGGTATTTTGAATTTGATTTCCCCTGTCTTGTGTTTTGGGTTTTGAAAGAACATTGTAGCATTCTCTTTAGCTTTCTCCTTGCTTTCTTGTGTGGTATTGATTGACAGATACAAGCTCAGTTTAGCAAAGCTTTTTTTTTTTTTTTTTTTTTTTTTTTTTTTTTTTCTCCCCTTGGGATCTCTGTTAGCATTGACTTTTTATCTCAGCTACAACATTAAAAACTTATGCTTTCAGGAATTTAGCATCATATTCACAATTTCTTTAATTATTTTCTTATTGGCTTTCTTTGAACACAAGGAACTGCTGTGATGGTCCAAGATCAGAGTGATAGAGACCAGAGGACATTTTTCCCCCTTTAAATTACTTTTTGACAGCCTTTCTATTTTTGTCACATTGTTCAATATATCATTTTACTCACATGAGAGAAAGCAGTTATTATGTTTTACTTGCCAATGGTGCAGAAAATGACTTAAATGTTTTGCTTACTGAGCATTCTTGAAGTTCTTCCTAAATATTAGGCACCTATAAAAATAGGGTATTACTTTTGATTAGATCCAAGAGGTTTTTTTTTTTTTTAATTGTCATTATTTATTTTAATGTCTTTTATGTGCATCTATTTTGGGTGCAAATAATTTAGAACAGTGCCATTATTAAAGAAGATGAGAGATACTATTGATCAGAGAGACACATGCATTAAGTATTCCGGTGTCAATATGAACACATGGTTGTTACAGAGACCTCTTGTTGGCAAGCTCATTTTTAAAAAGTCATTATTATAAATTGCTTCGACTAGTCAGATCGTATAAAATCTACTTGTACTGTAATATTCCAGATGCTTGATTACTGTTCTTCAATGTAGCAAGTTGCCAATTTCTCCCTCCTGAGAATGTGTGACAGATTGTAATACAATCTGTTGATGTTCTTGATTGTAGCTAAAGTACATCATTGTCACCCATGCTAAAAAGCTGGGACATATACTGCAAATGTATAATTTTGTGAAATATATGCTAGTGTTTTGTGTTCCAGCAATTTCAAATGGTACAAGACAATATACTTGATCTGGTGAGGAGGAGGATCGGAGGCAGAGGAAAACAAAGAAGATAATTATAGCAGCAAAAATAGTGGATAAGCTAATTCTATGAACAACGCAGGTTAAATTGTCTTTGGCATGTGTGCTGGAGATTGGAAAAGAGAGAGCCAAAAGAAAACCATACTTGTAGCGGTCCCTATGCTCCATTTTCCCCTCTGAAAGGTCCAGGTGAAACAGCTATTCCAACACAAAGTGAACGGCAGAAAGGAAGGAAGGTCACACACCACCTGTGAGCTTTCATAGAAAGGCAGAAACATGGCATGGTGTGCACAGTCCCTTTCCATGCTCTGGTACATGTAGGGAGGAAGAAGAGATTACCTACTGCTGGCTGATGATATGCTTGTATTATTGGGGTCAGAAAAAGGGTTTGAGGCAGATTAAAAGGAGTGATAAACATTACAGTCAAGATTAATGACTTCAATAAATTGGGACATTTGGACTGTTTATTCCTTCTCCATGGAGGAAGATCAGGGATAAAAATGCTTTTTTCACTCTCCCTACATCATCATTTCTTTTTGGATTTTACCCCCTCAATTTCCTTTCCCATTTTAGCTTATCTTCACTGAAGTTCATTAAGGCCGCAGTTTAGAGAAGCGTTTAAACAGTAAGCAAATTTCCCACTGAGGCAAACCCTAGTTCTCACTCCCTCAGAGCTACACATGTTGCAGTTTCTTCTCTGAGAACTTTGGTCATGGAGCTGGAGTCCTGGACCAGTACCTAGCTTTTTACTGCTGCTGCTCCATACCTAGATAGCTCTTATATCTCAGTGTGGGTTTCACACGTAGCTCCATTAAACAGTGATTGTTTCTGAATGGGGAAGTCCTGCCCATCTTCTTTTCACTGTTTCAAGGTTTATTATTTTTATGTTTTCCCCTCTGAATTCTGGAATACCTGGATTAACAGAACAAAGAGAAAAATGAAGGTGATGGCTTGCAGTCTTCTATTGGATATGATAGAGAAAATAATCTGACAGAAACTATCTCTTGGAGCATCATCATCGTAAAGCATCTTGGCTTATGTAAGATCAGGCCTGACATAGTAAAGGGCACCTGACATGGCCGCCATACTAAAAATCAAAATAGTACGTGCCCATTTGTAAATGTACTTTAAGGAAATTACAGCAAAGAGCAAATATTTCAGGCTATAATTTGGTCCAAAGAGGAAAATATCTTGATGTTAATTCAAAGCTCTATTAATTGCACTGGAAGTGTTATTTTTAAAATGTGTCTGTTGGAAAATTGCTTTTGTTCTTAAACATTTTTAATTCCAGTAGAGAAGCTTTGCAATTTCCACGGCATATGAAGTAGCTGTGGTACACAGTGAAACAAAAAGCTGGCTTATGTAAGATGGATATACATGAACAGAATTTCTCAGTTTTGTTTGCATCTTTGAAAGAAGCAAATACAGTCAAATATGTCATCCTGATTCCCTGGCATTTTATGAAACTATTCAGTAGGAATGAGATCAACTTTTAGGTACACATATTCCTCAGGTCATGTTCTCCTGTCTTTGATTGTGCTTAATAATACCTCTTATTGGGAAGTCAGTCATTTCCATACCTTGAAACCAGTAATTTGAAAGGTGGCAAAATTAGTAGGTACAGTACATGAAAATATTATTAGTACATTAGTACATGAAAATATTATTTACATTATATTTTTAATTGTAGGAGGACTAGGAGGGTTTTTAGCTTTCGGAGCATAGATACAGTATCCTAGATAATGTTTTAGAATAGTAAATATTTAAATTGCTTATTTTAAATATCACATAAGAAATGAAGTAGTTAATTTACTACTAACCAGTGTTTAAATACGCAATATTAAGTTAATGAGGTTATAGGTTTTCTCTTCTCTGAATATGACCAGTCCTGTCTGTGGATTATATTACTTTACTGAGTGAAAGTATTAACTGCATATGAAGATTTGAAAAATTATATATGCATGTACTAGCTTGTTGTGGTAGCAGATGGTACTGAAAGAAGATCATCTCAAAGGGGTCATTGCAGGATAATGTGGAGAACAACAAAGCAAATTTGCCTTAAAAAATGATATTCAGTAACATGGACTCTTGTTTTAAGAGTTACTGATAGTTTAAATATTAACTGAAAAATCATTTCTGTACCCAATACTCAGTCATGTAAGTAGGCCTATCAATGTCAAAATTTCCAGGTTAATACCCTTTGTTATCTTTATAATTGCTATTTCCTTAAAAATTCTCACATGATGTGCTAGTTTTATCAGCTCTGAATATAATTGAAAAAAGAGAGCTAGGCACACTCACCCACTTTCTGCAGAAATATCTATAATAAATTATCTATAACCCACCCAATATGATAGTGTCATAAACTTTGTATTGGATTCTTTTTAAGGCTTTGGTCTGTTATAACACTAAGCTTAACAGATTCTGACTTAAAGGTATGCATTTCTGCTCGGACTGTGGTGAGTCTGGAGTCTCTGGCTGCTTTGTTGGAGAAAATCTCCTCCTTCAGCTAGGTCTGCTCATGGGGTTTCCCTGCAAGAAAGCTTTCTAGTCCCTCACCCTCACCCTCAGTATACTTACAGATAAACCTAAAATAATCTCAGGATGCATTTAAAGTGATCTGAACTGCCATGTGAAAATTTTCAGGCATTCACTTAGAGGAACACTGCTGAGCCAGGCTGTCCCTGCTGGTTGTTAGCCTGTGATGGAGGATCTCTGTAGAAATATGGGACTGGGTCATGGAGACAAATGCAGCCTTTGTAGTCTGCTTGGAAATGGGATGAGCCCTAAGTACTACAGTGAAAGGCAAATCTCATAATGATGATAAGAGATAATACTGAATAAAGGATGTCTGCAGTCACTAATATGTCGTATAAAACTGGAATTATTGTTTCTGTTGTGAGAAAAAGTTTTTTAAAATACTAGCATGGAAATATTGGGGCTTTGTTTTGATTCAAAAAAAAAAAATGATTTTCATGAAAGAAAACAAAATTAATAAAGACAGATACATATGTATTCATTTGTGTAAAAAATGTTCCATAAACACAAGCCATATGTTATTGTAGGTTGAGATATGTCACATTCTCTTCTACACCTGCATCATTCCCTTGTCCTCCAACAAATAGATATTTCTCTTTGTCCAGGATTCAGCTGGGATAGAGTTAATGTTCTTCCTAGTAGCTGGTATGGTGCTGTGTTTTGGATTTAGGATGAGAATAATACTGATAACACGCTGATGTTTTATTTGTTGCTGAGCAGTGATTACACTAAGTCAGGGATTTTTCAGCCTCTCATACTGCTCTGCCTGCAAGGAGGGCACAAGAAGCTGGGAGGTGACATAGCTAGGACAGCTGACCCAACTAGCCAAAGGGAAGGGATATCCCATACCATATGGTGTCATGCTCAGCAATAAAACTGGGGGAGTTGGCTGGGAGGCTGCCACCGCCCAGGTATTGGCTAGGCATTGGTTGGTGGGTGGTCAGCAATTGCATTGTGCATCACTTGCTTTGTATATTATTTTATCAATATTATTATTTTCCCTTCCTTTTCTGTCCTGTTAAACTGTCTTTATCTCAATCCACAGATTTTAGCCTTTTCCTGATTCTCTCCCCCATCCCACTGTAGCGAGCTGGGTAGTGGGCCAACACTGGTGCTTAGTTGCCTGCCAGGTTAAACCACTACACTCTTCAAAGGTTAAGAAAGAGAACCATGACAGTAGGTCAGTGGGTAATATATACCCATTCTCACGTGTTTAAATTATATTTCCTCTTTACACTGTGGCTCAGCAGTATCTGGAGACTATTGTTCCCTAGGCTAATGTAATCTTTCCACATGAAAAGCCCTTGATCTGTTCCTTATCTACACTCCAGTTGCTGGCACCAGTGTTTCATCCGTTTGGTGCTAAAATGCACAGAAAGCAAATACATATCATTTCAATGTTGAGGTATCCTTCTTCTAGAATCTTTAGCTCAGCTTATTTTCATTAACCAAGGTTTTTCCTGTCAGCAGTACACATGTCCTTGTGTCCTTCACCCTAGAGAGAGAGTGAGAAATGAAGAAAGGTAAAGTGTCTATGAGGCTTCAAAAACAAAAATGTTCAGAGACATGCAGACTTTCAAGCAAAGACAGGGAGATTTACCTTGTGCATGTGAGCACATACAGAATTATTACATCTTTATTATTGCACATTGTTTCACAGATGTACGTGCATTCATTCACTCACTTCACTTGTGACAAAACAGCTATTAACAATGGTGTTATCTGAAATAAGAAAAAGACCTGGTGGTGTTTGATGCTATTTTTTTTTTTTCCTGCTGTTACCATCAATGCAAGTCCATATTGCATTCTAGCCGAATTAGTTCAATTTATCATATTAATTTTTATTCTTGAGCTTTTAAGAGGTATTTATGGATGCTCATTTAGCAATACACATCTGCATAACATTTATTATTATTATTATTTTCAGAGAAGCAAAGTCTTGATTGCTTTTAACTTGGACTGGTATAACTTGGGACTTGTTTTTGAAAATCAGATTCACAACAATCTACTAAAATTCAACATGCTTTAGCTTTTTAGCATGACATTCTGAAATCTGGAATCTTTCTTAAATCTCACACAGGTTATCTCAGAGATTATTTTATAAATATTAAAAATAAAAATATTGTCAACAGATACGAAAACAACAGATACATACAAAACCAGGTTTGCAAATACCTAAATTAAATTTCCCAGTAAAACTCCACAAATTTCTACACATCAGAGATCATTAAAAAATCATCCCCCCAAAAAACAACAGAAGTGAGGAACAGCCACAACAATTTATTCATGCACAAATTATTCAATTACCAGATTACCAACAGAACAGAAAGCTGTAAATCATAGTGCTGAAAAAATTCAGTTACTTGATGCAAGACATGTATTGTATCAGCCAGAACAAAAAGCATGTAAGAAAGTAGCAATATAAAGCTTGTAATTTGCTGATCATGTGCTAAAAATTAAATATATTCTTTAATTATAAGCTTTTATAACAATAATTTCATAAATGAAGGCATGCACTTTTAAGAAGACAATCTTGATACAGTAATGCATCTGGGTTTTCTTATGCTTCTTTTTATTTCTGATTATTGTTAATTATAAATATGAATGCTTCCAAATACTTTCATGTGTAATATGAATGTAGCATTATATAGGGATAATTATTTATATAAGAAGTAAAATCTCTCATTACCCTGGGAGATAAAAAGGCATTTAACAGTAGGAATGTTATCAGCCTCTAGTGACCAACTGTCTTCTTCTCAGTAATTAAAGAAGCACGTAAGTGTACCCCAAATCCAGACTTTTTAACCTCTGCAGTACTGTAGACTCTGTGCTAATTGTAGACAGTGGTGAAATACACTGGCATTATGCCAGGGACATTTCTCCCTGTCTTAAATAAATACCATAGAATTGTAATCAACATATTGTGTGAGGATCCTGCTGAGCTATATTTCTTTTCATAATGAGTGTTCTTAAGCATTTGAAATAGAAATCAAAATCATAAATTGTTTCTGAAAAGGATTAAAAAAAAACAACATGAAGTGCTCAGCTATTTGTCTTTGAAGGTTTGCTTTTGTAAACAACTGTGGTCACAACCAGCTTTCAAGCTGAAGTTTTAAGATAAAGATTCATTCTTTCATGGTTCTGCTGAATCCTTGTTGGGGTTAGAATCAGTGATCTAGTAACTAATAGTTCCCTGAACTATTTCAATATAATTTGGTTTACCAGACTTGTCCTTATACTAGCAGACAATAATTTGCAGTGGCAATCCCCGGGGAATGGGCATGGACTTCTGAGTTATAGTCTGCTGAAGAGGACTCAGCCTTACATATGCCCAGAATGAGTTTCTGCTTGAAATTGCCATGGGGCACAGCAGCTATAAGCTGATTTGCAGAATTAGGCCTACAATATGAATATATGTCCTTATTTTCAAAAGGAAAGGACCTTGATGGGCGGGCCCATGTTGTGAACATCATGAAATTCAACAAAGCCAAGTGCAAAGTGCTGCATCAGGGTTGGGGCAATCCCAAACATAAAGACAGACTGATTGATAGCAGCCATGAGAACAAGGACTTGAGGGTACTGGTGGATGAAAGCCACCAAGTAGACATGAGCTGGTAGTGTGTGCTTGCAGACCAGAAAACCAATTGTATCTTGGGCTGCATCAAAAGAAATGTGGCCAGCAGGTCAAGGAGGTGATTTTTCCCCTTTGCTCCACTCTTGTGAAACCCTACCTGTAGTATTGTGTTCAGCTCTGGAGCCCCCAGAACAAGAAAGATGTGGACCTGTTGGAAGTAGAGGCCCAGAGGAGGGCCACAAAGGTAGTCACAGAATCATAGAATATCCCGAGCTGGAAGGGACCCACAATGATCATTGAGTCCAACTCCTATCTTTGCACAGGACTACCCCAAAATCAGACTACATGTATGTGTCTGACAGCATTGTCTAAATGCTTCTTGAACTGCGTCAGGCCTGGTACAGTGACCACTGTTCTGGTTTCCTAGCTGAAACCAGGACACCACTTTCCTGGGGAGCCAGTCCCAGTGCCCAACCACCCTCTCAGTGCAGAACCTTCTCCTAACACCCAGCCTGACCCTCCCCGTCCCAGCTCCATGCCATTCCCTCGGGTCCTGTCACTGTCCCCAGAGAGCAGAGCTCAGCGCCTGCCCCTCTGCTCTCCTTGTGAGGGAGCTGCAGACTGCCACGAGGCCTCCCCTCAGCCTGCTCTGCTCTGGGCTGAACAAACCGAGGGACAGCAGCCATTCTTTGTATGTCTTCCCCACCAGACCCTCCACCATCTTTGTACCCCTCTTTGGACACTCTCATAATAGTTTCATGTCCTTCTTATGTTGTGGTGCCCAAAACCACACACACAGTACTTCAGGTGAGGCCGCACCAGCGCAGAGTAGAGCAGGAAAACTCCTTTCCTCAACTGGCTGGCAGTGCCATGCCTGAGGTACCTCAGGGTATAGTTGAGCCTCCTGGCTGCTAGGGCACACTGCTGGCTCATATTCAACCTGCTGTCAACCAAAACCTCCAGATCCCTTTTTGTGGGGCTGCTCTTCAACCTTTCATCCCTCAGTCTGTACGTGTAGCCAGGGTTGCCCATTCCCAGGTGCAGAACCTGGCCCTTGTTTTTGTTAAAATTGATACTGTTGGTGATTGCCCAGTCCTCTAATTTGTCAAGATCTCTCTGCAAGGCCCCTCTACCCTTGAAGGAGTCAACATCTCCTCCCAAATTAGTGTCATCTGCAAACTTAGTATTCCTTCAAGTCCTGCATCCAAGTCATTTATGAAAACATGAAAGAGAACTGGTCCTTAAATGGAGCCCTGTGGAACCCCACTAGTGACTAGTGACTAGCCACCAGCCTGTTGCAACGCTATTTACTATAACTCTGTGAGACCAAGTCATCTGCCTATTGCTTACCCACCATATTATTATTTATCTAGGTGTATGCTAGACATTTTGTCCAGAAGTATACTGTAAGAAAGTATTGCAAGCTTTGCTGAAAGAGGGCTGGAACACCTCTCCTATGAGACAGGCTTAGGGAGTCGGGGTTGTTCAGCCTAGAGAAGAGAAGGCTCCAAGGAGACCTCATAGTAGCCTTCCAATACATAAAGGAAGTGTACAAGAAAGTTGGGGAGGCACTCTTTTTCTGGAGGTGTAGTGATATGACAAGGAGTAACAGTTTTAAACTAAAAGGGGATAGATTTAGATTAACTATAAGGAAGAAGTTCTTTCCTGTGAGGGTGGTGAGGTAGTGGAATGGGTTGCCCAGAGAAGCTGTGGATGCCTCATCCCTGGAAGTGTTCAAGGCCAGGCTGGATGGGGTTTTGAGTAACGTGGTCTAGTGGGAGGTATCCCTGCCCATTGCAAGGTGGCTGGAATTGGGTGATATTTAAGGTCTCTTCCAACCCAAGACCGTTCAATTAATCTATAATTTTCAAAATGTGTGCTGTTTGTGATTGTGATTGTTTTGTCAGGTTTCGGAATATGTAACACAACTTAAAATGACACTGACCACCTGGCCAAAAAGACTTATCACCAAGAGGTGGTAATGTCCAATTTCATAATATTGTTGCATATATATTATGCAGCCCATTTAAGGCTTAATTCCTTAAACTTTGTTAACTATGAGTTGTGTTAAATGACCTTAGCAAGCATATAGTCCAGATATCTGAAGAAATCTCCAGGTCTCAAGAGACTGAAAAGCTTCATGCTTATTAGCAGAGATGGCAGTTACCTATATAAGTGGTTTGGAAAATTATTTGAAACATGTATGTATGTTGCAAGACCCCATAATATCTTTTCACTTAAATAAATAACATAATACACTTATGAGATACTATAAAAACATGAAAATCAAAGGTAAAAGAAGCATTAAATGCAGCATTTCATCAGGCTGTGAATTAAGGCAGGCTGTGTAAGTCCAAGGGTTATATGGCAGAGATAACAGTAGAGATTAGAAGCTGGTGGCTGTACTCATATCTCAATATATTTCCCCAGTTTCATCAGCTCATGGCTTGCTGTCCTCCCTGGAAGACAGCTTGTCATCTCAATTTAGGAGATAACAAGGTGTCAGTAAGATTTTGCTCAGTGAGACTTGCCCTTGTTGATGCAGTTCTTACTTACTTCAGGGACTCTGTGTTAAAATGCTCATTAGGAAGATTTTACAAGTTACCTTTCGCCCCCCCACTTCAGATCTGTTACAAAATTTCAATTCTGTTCATGATATAGTTCACTAAGTTAATTATCACTTGTTAAGCTCTCCCTCCCTCCCACGCCTCATTTTTTCTACAGCGATATAGATGTGTTATTTCTCTCCATTGGCAACAATCATGCTAGGGTCCTAAGTTACTAATGACTCAAATATTTTTTCATCTCACTTATCTTCCTGAGTTTCTTTTAGTAAATCGGGTGTTGCCAGAACTCTGTTAGAACCAGTCAAACCTTTGCTTCAAGATGTCATGTTTAGTAGATAACTGTGGTTGGTGGTTGAGAACAAAGGCTGCTGAAATCAGCAGAAAGAATCCAATCCCTCTGAGAAAATGAATATTAAGAAAATGGTTTCTTACTAAAGATACGTCATTAATTTGTTAGAAGCAGAGTCAACATGCATTATCTGCTGTACGCAGGCCAAGACTGCTGCTTGACATTTACCTGAGTAATACAGGGAAAAAGATCTAACTAGAGAAGTAAATCATTGAAATTGTTGTGCTCAGAGTGGGAGGATTCATATCCATGGAAGCCATTTAAATGTTTTTTTTTTTTTTTTTTTTTTTTCCCTAAGTAAACACATGTTAGATATTGGCAGAAAATACACAGAATAGGAATTTCAATCACAGCAAACTATGAGAAGAAATGTAATAACAACCATAGCACAGTATCATTGAAAAATAATAAAAAAATACTGGTGCTGTCTTGCAAGACAGAAAGCTGGATGCAGGTCAACTGGGATGCTCTTCCCCAAACCTGAGACACAGTGGCCACCGTAACTAAATTCTACATGAGCAAAATTTGCCCCCCTGTCTTGCCTTTGCTTTGGATGAGGTAGGAGCTTGGTTTCCACTGGTCCTGCATAACAAAGAAAAACTCTTTTCTCAGGAAATGAAGTAATTTTGGGTAACATGGGAGAGTAACCGAGGATGAATTTTACTTGCAGGTGACATGTTGGTTCAGTCTGTGCTAAATGAACAAAATATGGTGGAAAAAGAAGCCCAGAGCATGGAGTGACATACTTCAAAGGTTGAAATTCAGTTCCAAATTAAATATATATTTATTTTGCTTAAGTCATGAGGATAATTGCTGAGCCATCTTTATCAACGTGATAAAGATGTTACCCTGTTAGTCTGTTACCCAATGACTCAGAATCAGGATGTGCGAGGTTTTTTAAAAAGGCATGCTGTTGCTGAACCCTAAATTACATAGCCAAAGATTGAATCTATGGTCAGATTAAGAACATTATTAAAAAAACTTTGTGTAGGGTCCTCAAGAACTACAGGTCTGTTATTTACTCATTATCACAGGGAAGAAATTGTGAAGCAGATAGCAAACATCACCTTGAATACTCAGGCTGTTTGATACCCTCATTATTAACCTACAGAACCTGATGGAATCACTGGATTTTTATATCAATATATTCTGAAATAAATGACTAAAACCATTCTCGGAGGGTGAGTTCTGTAAGTTAAATATGATGACATAGACAATATACATAAGAACATTTTTCATAGTAATGCATCTTTCTTATCCCAGAATTACCCATTTATATCAATATCCTCTGATTTAAATTAAAGCATTTATCAAAGATACAGGAACATGTGCTTGTCTTTCCACGTGAAAGAAATAAGTTATCAGCATTTGAAAATATACAGTATATATATCAGATTATTTAGACCATAGGCATACAGAGTTGCAGCTCTCTGGCTATCAGGATATATCAGGTTTGCTCACTTCTGATAATTTCTTCTAAATATGGAAGTCTCAGCTCTTCTACCCTTTCTCTGAATATTATTTTGCTTTACAAGTAATTTGTCAGAATGACAAAGACTGTCTGAGGAATAAAACATTCTTCAGTATGAAGAAGGGACTATGAACTGTACCTTGCTTCTTTTCAAAATAAACACATCAAACTTTGGAATCCTAGCCATGACGTACCTAGTCATGACTTTGATAGAGTAGTAGGATTTACATCAGTTAAAGGTTTGAAGCAGAATCTCTTTATCTTTTATTTTAACATCCAAGTTATTTCCCTTTCAGTACAATCAAACACCTCAATTCTATTGACTTAATTTGTCTTTCTATGTAATTAAACTATGTTCTGTCCCCCAGAGTTATCATTACTTCACTTTTCCAGGAAGTTTCTAGGGGCTGCCTTCTGTTCACAGTTGATGTTTACACTCAATTTCTGTTGATTTTACTGCCAGTTTAATTGCAATTGAAAATAAATTGTAGATTGTATGCAGGTTGAACAGATTTAATCTGTTTTGAAGTCTCTTCATTTTTACTGTAGCATTTACAGATCCAGGTTGAATATCACAAATATGGGTTTACAATGATTATTTGTTTACTAGTTCCTCCATCATTTCATACACTTACATTTATTTAATCAATTCTTGTGATGTAGTCCCACATGAATTAGTTTAACTGAGCTAATGTATAATTACTGTTTCTCTCCACCCCCATGTTTGCTACCTTAACCAGCTGGGAATTCTGCTTGTACTTTATGTTCCAGGGAAATCAGAGATAATCTACGTTTGAACTATTTTCTTACTTTATGTGTTCTTCTTCAGATATATGCTTTACTTGTAAATCATTCAGAATCCCTTTTATTTAAATACTGTTAGAGATATGAATATGGATATTTTTAGTGTCTTTTAAACTCAGTTATTTAGTTCTGATATATTCCTGCTTTCATGGTCTCCTCTAAAAATTGCTGCTTTTATGTAAATGGCTTTACACATCTCTAGGTTATATAGTTATCATGGCATTATAGAATAATTTAACCTGGGACGTGCCTGGTCATCTGGTTTGATCCCTTGCTCAAAGCAGGTCAGTTAGATCAGGTTGGCTGTGTCCATATCCAGAAGAAACCATCTCTCAGCAATATGCCCTTGTGGCCAAGAAGGCCAACAGTATCCTGGGGTACATTTGGAAGAGTGTTGCCAGTAGGTCAAGGGAGTTGATCCTGCTCCTCTACTCAGTCCTGGTGAGGCCACACCTGGAGTATTGTGTCTAGTTCTGGACTCCCCAGTACGAGAGGGACATAGAACTATGGGAGCGAGTCCAGAGGAGGGCTACAAAGATGATTAGAGGACTGGAGCATCTGTCATATGAGGACAGGCTGAAAGAAACATGTCTGTTTAGCCTTATAAAAGAGAAGACTGTGGGGAGACCTCATCAATGTGTATAAATACCTGAGGGGAGGGTTTTGAGAGGATGGAGCTGGTCTCTTTTCAGTTGTTCCAAGCAACAGGACAAGAGGCAATGGGCACAGACTGAAGCACGGGAGATTTCCGCTGAATATGAGGGGCACTTCTTTACTGTGATGTTGACAGCGCACTGGAACAGGTTGCCCAGAGTGGTTGTGGAGTCTTCTTTGGCGATACTCAAAACCTGCCTGAATGCATTCCTGTGCAACATGCTCTGGGTGATCCTGCTTGGTAGGAGAAGTTGGATCTTCTGAGGTCCCTTCCAACCTTGATCATTCTGTTGGTCATTACCTGGCTTGATCACTCTCCTTATTCACTTTGCTTTTGTTCACTTTGACAAAATGCTGTACTGGCCATTTTTGTTGGTACATGAAACTTCCAGCCTGAAATGCTAGTGACTGTGTAAAGGACATCTATGAATCCTCAAACCAACCCCTTAGACATGGGGGCCTTAGGGCTAGGTTTTACCGATGCTAATCACCTTGGGATTGAAGGTTGTAGTTAGCCTCAGGAAGTTTTTTCCAGGGTCTCATGAGTTAAGCAGGTATAAATTATCTGATAAATGCAATAGTTAATGAATATTATAACATAATTCGAAGCACTGGTAACAAGCATAACTGCATCTCAACACTGCTTTTGGTGCCTAGCTTCCCTACAAAACAGTCAGAGGTTTAGCTTCAGTATTTATTTATTTATTTATTTTGGTGTAAACTGTAATATACTTTTCATAGTATGGGATACCTTCCTGAGGAAGAACACCTTGTTTCAGCAGTCACACAGTTTTTGGTTCGCTAAGGCTCTCAAGACATGTTATTAGTCCGTAGCTGAGATTTTGTCTGCTAAGCAGTTTACAAAAAAAAAAAAAGAAAGCAAATGTCAGCAGTATGTCCTATATGTATGTGTGAAACAGATTTACAGGGAAGATAAACTCACTGCAAACGTACAGTTTTGTCTGATGGGCCCATATACTTATTCCATGGACCAAAATACATGGTTATACATAAGTAAATTACTATCTGTTTTATAGAAATCTCTGGTACTGTTTCATAATTTTTCAAGTGAACTTGGTACCACAACACGCTGGTATATTTTCAACTTTTTTGAATTTTTTAGCTTCTAGCTAAACTATCCTTGTACTGCCCCTGTGTTCACAGCATCTCATTTCCCCTTAGGATGAAGGAGTGAGAGCCAGCTGTAATGACTGATCTTTCTCCCTCTGTGTTTTGCTCTCTTTACCTCAAGCAACTGAACCTCCATCAGCAATTAAAGGGAATTTGCAATTCCCTGGATAATGTAAACATTTATAGTTAGCAATTACAGAGGCTTTTCACTCTCCCTGCCCTGAAGAAAATGAGCTGCAGAGAACTAATAAATACCATTTCTAACACTTTGTAGTATTCTTCCAATCCCCAGTTCCCTCTTTAACCTTTTTTTCTGATATTTCCACCAAGGATGACCTACAAAGTATCGATAACTTTAGGTGTCGATGAAGTTGGTGAGCTCTCTCTGGCTAAATAAATCTTTTTTTTTTTTTTTTTTTTTTTTCTCTTAATAAATGAAATTGACATGTTTCTCAAACATGGGGGAGTGAAAATTTCAAAAGCGAAATAGAACTCACTTAATTTGACTTCATCTCCTATACCTACATATCTTGGAGTCTTCTGAGGGTTAAAGGTGTACCAGTTCAGACCCTTGTACATATTAGGGTATCTGGCTCTTATCAATTACCAGTTAGTGAAAGCATCTTCAGTGCCTGAAGCAGCAGCTGAGCAGGACAAAGGCACTGCATTGAAGCAAGAGATAGCACCCATCATTCTTGGCACTGTGTCAAAACACTGAGTCTTAATTTATTCATCAATTAATCCCTACCTCCAAGCAGGAAGTGAATCATCGCAGCTGAGCATGACCTCTAGTTATTAGGGATCATAATCTAGATGTCAGACTGAGACACCTTGTCATTTTCCTTATGAGACTTGTGCTGGAGAGTGGACAAGCTGTGGGGTACTTGACACAGAACAGGATATCTTCAGTACTCATTTCACATCCAAATGTTCACATGCATGCCATTAGAATTCACAAATTTGTCTGAAGTCCCATGTGTAGGGCTATCAGTATTTTGTCAGCAAGCTTTGGAAAAGGCACTCCCAAAGGTCCTCACTCTCCAATCTGGTACTGTAGCTCTCTTAGAGCTGCAAGAGACAAACTTAATACAAATGTTGGGAGTCCATAGAGGTAAATACATAAAGGGCACAGTGGAAACCTTTTAGCAGCTGCTGAAAGGCAGAGTTTGTAGCAACTGCCTGAAAATATTCCCAGAGGGGAATGTTTTCAGAGCTGCAACATGCACCAAGTAGAACTTGAAACTAAGAGTAGTGAAACCTCTCTTGCATTAGTAGGCAGGGACTGTGTGGCTGTTTGCACCACAGGGTTTCCCAAAGTGTTGGAATGAAAGACAAGAATGATCAGCGATATCAGATCTGTGAAAAATCTCAAAACTCTCAGCAAAGGAATAGCTGCTATTACTTTGAGTATTTCATTCTTGAAAGGCTGCAAAGAGCTTAAAGCAGTCATTCTTCAGCACAGACTCTTAAGATAATACATTCTGAGATGTCCTGAGAAGGCAATTGATGCTTTATTTGTTATTTAGATTTATTAAGTGGTTTAGTGGAATTGAATGTAGGCTTGTTTGCATGGTTTAGCTTCAAACTGGTTGCTCTGGTTGTGGTTTTAAGATGGAGGACTCTGAATCACACCAGTACAAATATTTTAAGAAATTTGTAACAAATATTGTAACAAAATTGTTACATATATTGTAACTTATTTTCACTGTATATATATATATTTTTTTTTTTTCCACAAAATGAAGCCAACTCAGCAGATATTTATTTCAGCAGAACAGAAGAAATAGAAAAAAGCAGCAGGTGTATATTTTTTAAGGACTTCACCATGGAAAAATGGGTAATGGGTAAGAGTCTTGGAAGGCTGCAAACACTGTTTGGGAATTTTAATCTCCAGTTCCATAAAGATAGTTCTTTTTTCAGCTATGACTATTCTTTTGTTATAGAGACATTCATACTGGAAAGATTTGTAGTTCTTAATTTTGATTACTACTCCACATAATCTTAGGACCTTTACTTTTAATAAGTTGTTTCAAGATTTCCAGCCTTTTAAGTATGAAAACAGGTTTCTAGAGGGTTATCAGTCATGCTGGAGTACATCCATCCACCGGTTCTGTTCTACACAAAGTTTGTTTTTATCTTATCTTGATCTTCATCAACTGATTTTACTCCTCTTGTGGCTTAATAAAATTCATTCTATTATCCCATAGTTGCCCACCTAGTGTTCAGATAGGTCAAGCTTCTCTAGGCTTATTATGCAAATTTCAGTCTGAATACTTTGTCCCATTAATTCACAGCTTGCACTGCAGCACATGCTGTACCAATGGTGCAATTTTAGGTGCTACCATGGTATTACCCTGCAATACTGTTAACTATTTACTCAGTAAATTCATAGAAAAAGACAGGAATAATATGATGAAAAGATTCAAAATCTTCTAAGAGTGACTGGTTGTCTTAACTAACTTTTAAATCTTAGTAAATATTTAATCCATTTATGTAGCAGGGTCCCATGTTGTACTCACTCCTTTTCCAAGAAAATGACATGAAAAGGCCTGATAGTGAAAAGTATCTGAAAACTTGCAATGAGTTCGAATTTTCTCAGGCATTATTATAGGGGAAGACAGAATGGTATGAGGATGTTTATCCTATTGAAAAGAAAACGATAGAGTGATGTGGTAGCAACCTTCAGCACGTACAGGTTGCTGCAGAGAAACACTTTCTTTTTCTGTGCTCTGTGTCTGGTAGGTGAACCATGATGAATCCCAAGCAATCATACGGGATGTTAGAAAGGTCTTGCTAAGGACTGTAAAATACTAGAATGGATTGTCCAGAGAAGGGCATGAATCTTCATCACCAGTAGACTTTTGGAGCAGGCTGAATAAACTGTTCAATGTGTTATAGCATTGATTTTGGCTGGGGCCATTGTCGCTTTCTAAGTGTCTGAGATTTTCTTAAACTCCATGATTTGATGGTTCTGTGGTAAGTGATACTTTAACTTTCCTTTCTTTGAGGCTGTTTATATACAGACAATTTTTTCCTTAAGATCCAAAAGAACAAGGACAATGAAAGAATATTTGTCACTTTTCTATTCAGTATCTTCTCTAGTTTATGTATGTTTTCAGGCCACAGAAGATCCTGGAAGAATCAGTTTATTCCAGATAATATTTTAAATTATCTTACTTTATAGATGTTAAATGATGAATAATTAACCTTACTGGATTTGGTGAGAATAAAACAGGAACATTTCTAAAAGAGAAAATAACATTAATAGAATATTAGCTACAGAATCTAAGATGAATCTCAAGTACTGTTTGGCCTGCTAATGAATTTGACTGTTTTACAGTAGGATATTTTTTTTTCCCAAGGCTCTTCCATCTATGTTGATACTTACGATAAATCTTGACAATTGTAATTATAGGATAATTTACATTTCACTTAAGAAAATCATTTAAGTGGGATCAATATAAGTATAGGCAATTCAGAGGTTCAAGTAATTACTTAAGATGCCAGTATGTTAAATAAGCATCTATCTTGATTTGAACAGTATGTCAATTAAAGTTTAGTCCAACTATAAGTACAGTGCTGGTTTTACTGCTACTGTCAGACATGCTAAGTAAAGGGACTAAGCTCATCTTTCCTTTAAGTGAAGAACTCAGGAACAGAAGACCATCAGTGTATTACAGAGCTCCCTGGACAGAATATAAAGGTACGATGCCCTGCCATGACTGAGGGAGGGGGTGTCAGTGGAAAACCAATCTGTCATCGCAAGGTGATTTATTTCTTGGTAGAGCAGGAGATCTTCCTGGCCTACAGAACTGCAGTTTAATTTGCACCTCATTGAGCCAGCCAGGATGAAGCTAGCCAAAAATCACTAAAATATGTTTGCTTAAGAAGAAAGAGCTAAAATGTGCTTCCAATGCTCAAGTGAAAGCCTAAAACTTCCAGTAATAAACACTGTTTGTCTATTGCCATGGCAATACAATGACATTCCTGCCTCTATTCTGTCATATTCCATTATGGTAGCTATAGTGCCACAAAGGTACTTTCATTTTACAGGCAAAACCAAAAGAGTAAAGGGAGTGAAACCAAAAGCTTTGGGTGCTAAAGGGATGTGCAGCAAGTATACAACCCATCTTAAGTATGGCTTAACTTTGCCAATAGATGCTAAAGCCATTCTCTATGTACAAAAAAAATAGTAAAATAAATAAAAACAAAATAGGAAAAATAGAAACATTAGTGAGGCACAGCTTGCTCTCTCCATCCCTCAAAAAAAAAAAAAAACAACAATAAAAAAACAACCACCCACCCAACCAAAAACAAAAAAACAAAAAAACCCAACCCACAATTAAAAAACAAACAAAACCACCACCACCATGAACACACACACACACACACACACACACACACACACACACACACACACACACAAACAAACAAACAAAAAACACAAAGGAAACCAACCTTAAGAAAATACCCAGCTTCCTCTTGGCTCCTGTAGCCTATTTGAAGTACTGGTTACCTTGCTAGGGGTGGAAAAGACTTGTGAGGTCACCTAAAACATTACCTTGCCAGTACAAAATGTTTTCTGTTGTCAAGATTTTTTCAAGAGAAAGTCACATTCAGTGTTAGCTTTTTTTTTTATTCAGGTTAGACCTGTAATTAACCTCTGGAATGGTTTTAGTTCCCTGAAGTTGTTACAGGGGACACAATCTCTCCAAAGCTAAGGTTGACTCTGGATACTTATAAAGATGATTTTCTATGTTCAGTAATTTCATTTGAACAAAACTTGTCTTTGGAACAGTTAGATTTTTTGGGAGAGGATTTTTCCTTTTTATAGAGAAACTTTATAGAAAGAAACTTTTATAACTATCACTCCAGCTTTGGTAGATAACAGTTGAATTCAGTGGTGTAAATTAATGTGAATTCACTAAAGCCAGTGGATTTACTGGCATGCACTGGAGATCTAGTTCTTCATCTTTGTTCTGAATGTAGGAAGGTATACACTTTCTGCAACATTGTTATATGCTGGAAACTGCTTGTTTGCTAAAATCATTCAGTCACTGTTATTTGGTTTTGCTTCTGTGAGGAGAGGCGGCTTCCAGTGGCTTTCAAGTTTTTAGCCTAAAAGAAACTGTGTTGGATGGTAAATAAGGAAGTGATTTCTTCTCCTGTTCTCATATGCAGAAAATGTCTCCTTCCCAAATGTTTTTTTTAATTTTTTTTATTTTTATTTTTATTTTTACCTGTGTATGTAAAATGAAGATAATGGTAAACCTTGGTAAAGAGCTTTGAATTCTGTGTTTGAAACATATTGTTACAGATGTAGCCCATGGGTCTTTCTACATTCAAATGGTCTGCCCCCCAGTTTGACAGAGGGAGGTGGCTTTACGGGTAAAGGTTCTTGGACTGGAGGACAAGGTTTCAGACTTTGCTGCCCCACTCACTCATCTTTCAGGCAAGTTCAAAGTTCAGCTCTTTTCTTCTTTGAGGAGACATGATCTGAGGTACTAATCAGTGAGAGGGCTGGTCTGATTCTCAGTTTGGTGGTGCTAATAATAAATATTATGAGTGTTTTAAAAATAATTGTACTGACCTTTAAGAGGGCTGCCAAAATCTGGGCTGGGCATTGCCAGAATTTGCTTTTTCAATTAATGTAACTAAATGACATTATAAAAAATTTACATTTCCTCCCTACCAACTGCCCAAATATAAACTGATCATACCTTAAAGACAAAATATTGTAAGCCTGAAATAACATTTATCATTAGTGAAATCATGTAATTACACTGTGCACTTGAAATAAATTTGCCTACTTTTACTGTAATTGCCAAGAATATTCTGGCTCTTGTCTCTAAAAATCATTGTTTTTCTTATCTCACTGATGTTTCTGAGTGAGGAAGGCAGGGGGTACTTAGGGCTGAGAAAGATATTGATGTTATTCCATAAGCCTTTTTGAATAAACGGCAGCAATTCTTTGCTCCATAAGTGTTTACAGTTTGAGTTGATTAATTTTTTCCAGTGGGAAAATGATTTCACCTGTCTCTAAGTGGCACGCATCTGAGACTCCAGACTCTTTATGGTCTATCTGGATCTCAAAAAAGCTGGAGAAAGCACTTGGGTGTCCTCTTCACCTCCATTCCTCCCCGAAGACCTCCTTCCACTCTGGCTGGCCGTGAATTACCATTTCAGAGGACAAGGTATTGTGGGTTGGAACAGAATTGTGAGGCTTTCCACAGGTTTCTTCTTTTAGATAGAATATTAGGGAGAGATTGTTATTGAAATCGCTATTTGAATCTTTTCTGCTTTTGGTATTCCTTCCCCATGTCCTTCAGATCCTGAACTGTGCAGCAATGTTACAGGAGGGGGAAGGAAAGGGCCCAGCAGCCCTAAGGTGCATTCAGAAGTTTATTTCCAAGCTTGAAATAGATTCCTCCATCTCCACCTCTGTTTTATTTGTATTCCTCAAATTACTGGGGAATTGGTTACAGATGGAGAGGGCTCTCCCACATACTTTGTGGCAAGAGGTGTTAAGAGATGGTGATGCCTCTTAGCTTTTCTAGGTCCTCCCTGGGTACTGGTGGTCCAAGAAAACATAATGGAATGGCAGGAAGTTGGATGAATGGCCTGAAGTCCTAGGAAGAATGCCTTGATTCTTATCTCACAATTTTGGAAAAGGCCTAAAAAATATTCCCTTAGTGAGCCATATTATAAGAATAACTGTAAGCTAGCAGAGTACTTTGGCAGAGAAGGACCTGAGAGTATTGGTTGATAGTCAGCTAAATATGAGCCAGCAGTGTGCTCAGGTGGCCAAGAAGGCCAACAGCATCCTGGCTTGTAAGCAGTGTGGTCAGCAGGTCTAGGGAAGTGATTGTCCCTCTATACTTGGCTCTGGTGAGGCTGCACCTTGAGTACTGTGTTCAGTTTTGGGCCCCTCTCTACAAGAAAGACATTGAGATGCTTGAGGAAGTCCAGAGAAGGGTGACGAAGCTGGTGAGGGGTCTGGAGAACAAGTCCTACGAGGAGCGGCTGAGGGAGCCGGGATTGTTCAGCCTGGAGAAAAGGAGGCTCAGGGGCGACCTTATCGCTCTCTATAAGTACATTAAAGGAGGCTGTAGTGAGGTAGGGGTTGGTTTATTCTCCCATGTGCCTGGTGACAGGACAAGGGGTAATGGGCTAAAGTTGCTCCAGGGGAGTTTTAGGTTGTATATTAGGAAGAACTTCTTTACTGAGAGGGTTGTGAGGCATTGGAGCGGGCTACCCAGGGAAGTCACCATCCCTGGAGGTCTTTAAAAGATGTTTAGATGTAGAGCTTAGCAATATGGTTTAGTGGAGGACTTGTTAGTGTTAGGTCAGAGGTTGGACTCAATGATCTTGTCAACCTAGACAATTCTGTGATACTTTGTTCGTAAGGTCTAGACCTATATTTTGCAAGAGTTCAATGCTTGATTATCCACTATAATTATTGGGTTTAAAACCTAGAGGAAAACAGGAAAGGACTGCTTGCTATAAATAGCTGTGTCATTTCCCATGTGCTGAGATGTACTGATAAAATGCAGCCTAGTCTTTTTTTTTCTTTCTTCTTCATTTTTTTCTTCTCCCCTCCCCCCCTTCTTATTTCTATTGTTTCTGTGAGTACTATTCATTTTGTTTTGTCTTATTTTTTTCTTGTGTTTAACTTCAATTTACAGTTTTATGAATATCAGCAATGCTGCCTGTTGAACTACATACCACAGCATTTCTCACTGATTATATATCTGAGACTAGTTTTTCAGAAAATCATAGAATTTAGATTGGAAAAGACCTCTAAGATCATCAAGTATAACCATTAACCTAACACTACTAAGTCTACCACTAAACCCTATGCAGCACCTCTACATGTCTTTTAAATACCTCCAGGGATGGAGACTCTACTTCCCTGGGCAGCCTGTGCCAATGCCTCACAACCCTTCCAGTGAAGAGATCTTTTCTAATATCCAACCTAAACCTCTCCTGGTGCAACTTGAGGCCATTTTCTCTTGTCCTATCTTCTCGTTCCTGTCTTTCTATTTCAATATGTGGTCCACGTAAGATGTAAGAAAAAGATATATACAATATTTGTGTTTAAATAAAACCCACAAACACACATTCGTACATGTAAGCAAACAGAAACATAAAATAATTTTCCTGAACTTTCTCGGGAAAGAAACAGGAATAATGTTACCTTATGCTGAACCTCATTTGAGAGACGGCCTTGTCTTTTGGGGAAAAGGGGGAGAGAAAAAATTTTGCCTAGTTTTAATGTAAAAACATTTTTTATTTGAAAATCCATGTTTGTTTTTGATTTAATTGTATGGAATCTCAACATCTTTTGTATTTCTGTACAAAACTGTCAGTCAGAAGCTGTCAGATACAACAACCTTTGGGACTGAGAAGTTTTCCTACTGCCTCCTGCTGCTGCGTTTGTTTTCTATGAAATTACATGGAAATTAAAAATTGTATATGCTCTCAGTTTTAATTGTAATGATAGTATGTTCTGCACTGGTAGTGCAGAACTTCTACTGATATGTAATCCTGACTTTCTCTATGAAACCTGTGTAATTTTGTAAATTTTGAAAGGCAAAGTCTGTGTAAGTGTACTGTACATAGGGGATAGAGAAAATAAAGTATGGCTTTTCACCCAGGCCAAATTAATTTGTCATTCTGATCTCATGCACCATTTTTCTAAATCAACCGACCATTTATTGAAGCAGACATCCATACTGTTCTAAATTGTGCCCCATGGAGACCTTATTCAGTTTAGCTTATACTCTCAATGGACAGCCATCAGTATTTATTATGAGGTCTGAACAGCAGGATGGTCATTTACACTGTTTGGAAGATTCTGATGTAATCCCTTTTACATTTTGTGATGGAAATTACCCCCCTTACACAACTTGTCAACAGAGAAACAAAAGATCACTCTTTCTGTGAACCTAACAATACTGTGATGGAACACCCAGGACTGGATATAAATAAAATGAAAAAAATACATGAACTACCATTAATTTTACTGGGCTTCACCTCAAACTTAGTCTTTCAAATCTGGACTCAATTTATTTGTGCGCATGTATCTATACACGCATACACAAAACATTACAAAATGTTTTTTCATCCTTTTAGTGATTCCTGTAGAATTTATAACACTTTTTATAGCAAAATGAAATATGATAAAATATTTGCAGAACAGAGGAGAGATCTGCAAATATTCTCAAACATTTTCGAAACCTCCCAATTCTCACGAATACGTGATATAACATGGCAGCAGACAAAAGAAATGTTCTTTCATATTGATTGTAAGACCATTTATGTCAATAATTGAACAGGTGCCTTTAACAAACAGGTATATATTAGAAAAAATGTCTTGTGAAGAACATTTAATGTTCATTAGCAAAAACATAAAAAAATAAGGTAACTGAAAAAAATGTGATGACATTAAAATTAACTTATTATATCTCTATGAAACGCCGTTAATTGTTCAGGTTCAATTTTAAATTCTCCAGGAAAAAATGGAAATGTACATGTATATACTAATATTCGGAAAGAGTTATCAGCACTAAAATGCGAGTCCTATTAGTCCTGAAATAAAGTGCATACAGATATAATATTTTGCTTTAAACAACAAGACAGAGAAGATACAACTGGGATCTTCAGATTATAGCTCAGTTTATCTTCTGAAAAGCAGGTCCTCTTCTACTACTTCAGTGCTTAAAGCAGCCATTTTTTGAAGAAACAATTTGTATTAGGGGAATGACTAATTTATAAATAATACTTTAAAAATAGTAGGCAAATACTTTATAAAACTTTTACAATAATATTTTAAGAACATTTTCCTTTGGTTTCAGGTAGTCCTTTTCAGTCAGATTCATATTTACTTTACTAAGTAACATTTACAAAAAGTTAATTGGTTTGATCATGAGGTAGTTATAAGCTTTTTTATAAATGTGGATTTTAAATTATTAGTCTCAACAGCTGCAGTTATGTTAGCTTAGACCCCCCCCCCCCCCATCAGGTGGGATGCTTTGGCCAGCACACCAGGTATTATGAAGCACTCTGAGTTGTAAGCAAGAAGCAAGTGAGGAAATGACACTTCAAGAATTGCCCAACTGCAAAAAGAAATATTCTTTTACAATACTTATCCACCCCACCCCCTTTCCCCTGCATTTTAAAATAATTAGTGTTGTTTTGTGGAAGACTCCTGCAATCCTCACACTGGTGAGACAGGCTTGGATAGAGTATTGCACAGGCAAGTACTTTATGTTTGGTTCTTGACTTATCAAGTTATGGCAAAGGGCAATATATGTTCCTTCTTTCTGCAGCAGCACATTTCTGTTACACATCATTCAGTCTTTAGCTTAACATCTGATGACAACTGGCAATAAAGCAATTAGGAAGTTGCTACTGCTGACTTGAATTATAAATACTCAATTAAATGCAAAAAACCTTATGCTCACTGTTCAACTGTACTGTTGCATTGTGTGCTCAAAGACTGGAAATGTCAAAGTTAAAAGTGCCCTTTACTCTGCCCCCTGGTGTATATGCATTACAATACAGTCTTAAATTAATTGATTTCAACAATTTCTGTATAATAGAGTGCAAAATTATACCATAGTTGGGAATTTTAGCTGCTTACCACAGTATTCTTTTTTACTCTTCTCCTGCACAAATTAAATGGTCATGACATTTCAGAGCATGCTCTGTAAATAATATGGTAGAAACACTTTTTTTTTTTTTTTTTGAAAAGAAAACAACTATGATTAAACTTCATATTCATAACAAATAACACATATATATGTGAAAAGATATATTGTCAGAGTAAATGCTCCTTTGGAAATGTATATTTTAGAAAGCTCTTATTTAATTTTGAAAAATGCTTAGGAAGAAAAATCTTATTTATTTATTTATTTATTTATTTATTTGAGTCACTGGTCAAGAAAGATCTCTATACTAAAATGTAACAAAACATGGATTTGGATTTTGTAAGCATTATTACTGCCATGCTATTATTGTAATTACTACATCTTCTAATTTCTAAGTTATTTGCACTTTTCTGTTCCAAACATATTTAAAGAACAGGATTACAACTCTCTCCTTTTGTCAAGTGGCGGATGAAAGCATGAGGTAGGTTCCTAAGTAGTTTTAGTAATTGGACTGCCTTCTGGACTGCTATCACTGACACAGCTAGAGCTCAGGACAACATATACAGGTTGCATTTAAAAACTAGACAAGATGGACACTGCTAGTGGAGAAAGCAGCCTGAAGTTAAAAGAAAACAGCCTGATTCAAAGATACTTGCCCAAAGTCACATTGTATGCCTAAGGCTGATCTGGATGCAAGAGAAGGACTGTTTAATTCAGACTGGTATTGGACAGTGATGTCTTCTAACATGGACTGTAGAACTGAAACACAGAGAGCACTAAAGGCTAAAGAAACAGCCCCATCCCCTGTGGCTTCCTAAAAGTCCCATGAACTGGAATCAGTTCAATTCTTTTGCCCTTTTCAACTATATTAAATATGATTTAGTAAACCCCAACTACATTATCAATAATGCCAGCCAGCATGCTTGACTGAAAGTTATAGTGCATTGGCCAAGCCTGAGAGATTATTGAGAAGATGGAACTGCATAAATCTTTCCCATAGAAGCTCAGCACCTACTAAACTTGCACTTAGTCGTTAAAGGATGAGATGCTGTTTGCGGGGCTACAATGGAATTTCAAAGCTGAATTTCTTATCTGTCCTGTAAATGAATGGTCCTTTGTTATGGCTAGTAGAAACTAAAATAAAAGATTCAAAGACAAGGATGCTTAGGTAAAACATGAAAAAGCAGTACAGAGCTGTGCATGTTGTTACTGAAGAATTTTTCCTTCCAAAAATCCTCTTTACTTTTTCATAAAGGTCGGATGGTATTTACACGTTTAAGTGGCTTAATGAGCAAAACAAACTTCTTGAAGTTATGCATACCACAGAAGAAGTGCATCAGAATGGACAAAGAGTCAAAGAGACTGTTTACATTTTGTTCTGTTATAACTATTTTTATGTTACATTTCTTAATCTGCTGTCATAAAATGATTCCATTTGATTAGTGGAGTATTATACTCTATTGAGGCAAGGTTTCTGGTGCTTGTGATGCAGATAACTTCATCTGGTGAAAATGAAGAGACACTGAAAGCATACATACAACCCCTGAATGTTCTGTTTATTTTTGCTTTTGCCATCTCTGTTAATCGCAACAGGAAAGTCTAGCTTCTAATCTTAATGCAGCATATACAGTGGTTTTGAATAATGACCAGGTGGAATATGAAAAAAAAAAAAAAAAAAAAAAAAAGGAAAACTAATTTTGCCTCTGGAATAAAAGGACATTTTAAAGGGCAAGCTATTATTCTCAGCATCTACTTGTTCTAATTCCAGAATACTTCCGCTAAATTCATTTCCACCTAACAAAATCCCCCTGATCAAAGGTCACAGATCTTCTACACATAGACAAAGTACAACCCACTCCACTTCCTGGAGAGTACCAAAAACTCTCTACAAGTTCAATTACGTGCTCACATCCCTTCCTAAGTCTCTGCTCAAATACATGTTAATAATATGCAAAGATCAAATGAGTCTAATTCAACAGCATATTTATCTTTTTAAAATGTATTCTTGGTGGAATTTGTAAGCTCTGTTGGTTTGGGGATTGCTGAGCCAATGCTAAAAGTAGAACAATCATTTAATAATTTATATATATATATATATATATAAATTATATATATATATATGAGTGCCTTAACATCATTTTCATTGTTGAGAACTGAAAGTTAATAGGAAGACAAACTTATTTTTGCCCTTTTTCTAATGCCACAGGTTCTCATCTGTATATAACAACACAAATCCAATATGTCATAAACATGTTGAAATGTTCTGGCCTTTACAGGTTTCCCAGCCTGAAATAAGAAAATGGGTTATTTAATCTCTTGTCTGGATCAGACTCATTAGGACTGCGGCATGTCTTCCTCATTCACAAATAGCAAGCAGAGACCTGATGTCTTGTTTCTCAAGGGCTCTTAATTGTGTTACATGCTGTTTTCTCAAAATAATCTCTTCCTTGATTATCTGTGCCATGTCAGACTGCCTTCCTCTTAAACACATACATTGTTATCTTTACTTTCACTAGTTTATGTGTATGGTGTAAACAACACCTTCAAAGATTATTCATCTTATGATTGTATTCATCTTATGATTGTATTGTCAAAAGAATTTTTTTTTTTTTTTTGGTGGCAAATCTGATTTCTTTATTGAGTGGCCCACTCACAATTTCCTTAAAATTAGTTAAGATGTATATTACGTCACATTGTGCTCTTCAGCTTGGATAATTTAAACAAGTGAGCCATCTGATGTTCAGATCTCCAAGTTATCCAAAATTGTACATTTCTGTCTGAAAAAATGCTGTGAATCTTAGTCTGCATTATAAATTAGCCAAAGACACTAGTAGGTATTGAATAAGATACCAGAAAAAGAATCCTAAGAAACTGAGCATTACCTGCCTTTTAAAATTTGTGTTAATAACATTGATTGAATCATAGCAGAGACAGATCTAGATGTGTCCTTCCTGCAAATTCATTATCTCATAAAAATTAGCAACATACACATCTCTAAACTGAAATTACTAATCAGAACCTCACACAACTCTTCAGAGAACTGAAACACACACATGCATATGTGCATGCACTTGACCATTTAACTTAATACACATGGTGCAAATACCACAGGAAAAACAGTTTTGTTTCCGAAACCTGTGATGAAAGTTAGCTAGATCTGTGGTTTGTTTTATTGGGATAGATCATGGAGCAAATTATTACTCAGTGTGAGTAAGAATACCAGAAGGAGGCCCTAAGTAATTATGCAGATGTATTACGATTAATAAATAATAACCACAATTATTGAAAAATGGCTTAACAAATAAGGTCTTTAATAAATGTTTAATAGTTAAAATCCATGATAAACAAAACCAGATGGCAATATAGCATATTGCCAAGTCCTAGTTGTGCAGCATGGGGTATATAACCTTTATTTGTGGTGAAAACCCAAATGAAACATGTCTTGAATGAACTGCTGTTAAGAGAAAGTGATTGGACCATATTTTCTTAGTGACTTTGCATGAATTTACAGTGCCTGTATATCCCCAGAGCAAAGCATCCTCCCCCCCCCCCCGCCCCTTTTCTTCTTATTTCTCAGCCAATTATCTCACTTGCACCCATTTTAGCAATTAGACCCAGGCGCCTTTTGGTGGTTTTTACAGGGCCCGTACTCTTCATCACAAGGCAAAAAAAGAATTTTTCTTAACAACAAGGACAGTGTTTTAACAACAAGAACAATGTTTTTCCTCGTTTCTTCTCTCAAGCAGAAGAAATCTCTGCTACCAGACTATAGGCATCACCATGGACTGTGCCTGGGCACTAGAACTGGATCACTTAGCCCACTGCAGTAACTGAATCTTCCCTGTCAAACTATTGGTCTATAATAACTAGCATCTTTCTGAACATCTCTTGGGTTTGTTTTGGAGTGATCACTGGCAGAGGACCATTTCTAAAAGAAAGTTTTTGTTGGATCCCCATTTGAAAATATGAACACAAACTGTTTTGGTCTATACAACTGCAGTGCCAGAGAATAATTGAAAGTCTGTTCATCTCAGATTTGAATCAGATTGACATGGTATAGACACTTTGTTGCTGTCTTAGTCCTCCTTTTCCAAATTATTAAAAGATTCAACTGTTTGCACACCTAATGCTTCCAGGAGTGTAACAGAAAATACATTAAAGATGGTAAAGTTCTTATGTATGAAGCTGTGCATTGTTCCTTAAATATCCCAATTAGAGGTCACAAATAATTGGATTTATATAACAAAACACTGTAGAGCAGTACTGATGCAGAGCCTAGCACTGTTATAGAATGAGTAAAGATTATTTTCAGTGGCAATAATAAAGGCTATAAAAGCAGACCTGATAGAAAATAGTCATTTACATGTATATGGTATAAAATTAGCTGATGGAACCCATCATCACAAGTCTTTATTAAGACATTTTGCTCAGAAGATTTCAAACAGGATTAGGATAAATAAATAACCAATGGGGACTAAACGAGACTTGGTAAAAAATGTTTATAGGCTGCAAGCCACCATATAGTTAATAAACAAGACTATAAATAGTCCCTCAGGGCTTCTTACATCTTGTGCTCCTGAAGGTTTACAATTGAGAAGAGCATGAAGTGACCTAGAAAGAGACACGAACTCATAAATTCTAAAAACTTCCAAGATATTATTTTGAACCTTTGAGACTTGATTCTCCTACAATATTAGAAGGATAAAAAGACATTTTTGTAATATCTGGTGAGAAAACTGGTGGAAGGCAAGGCAATACCTAATTCAGTTTCAGTTGCAAAGACTAAGCAGGTGAGAGGTAAAGAACAACGGGAAGAAGTTGATGTCCAAATGCAAATCCATCAAGATGTTGTAAACACATTTATTTTGGCCCATACCACTCATATCCTCTGAGACTTCAGTTCATCTGAAAATAATTTAGTGAATACTGTAAATAAATATTGATTACCAATAGTAAATACTGTATTCTAAAATTAAGGACTAATTTAAATACAAAACTTTTTGAATTTTTTTTACTAAGTAGAAAATTATTTAAGTATTTTTATTGAATATTTTCAAAGTATTGTGAAGAAAAATGTCCCCTCTGCTGTGGGCAGGGACACCTCCCACCAGATGAGGTTGCTCAAAACCCTGGCCTTGAACATCTCCAGGGATGGGACATGCACAGCTTCTCTAGGCAACCTGTTCTAGTGCCTCACCATGCTCATAGTAAAGAATTTGTTCCTTATTTTTGTTCTCTCACTACAAACCCTGATAGAGAGTCTCTTATCAATCTTTTCTGTAGGTCTCCTTTAAATGCTGGAAGGCTGCTCCAAGGTCTCCCCACAGCCTTCTCTAATCCAAGCTGAACAACCCCAACTCTCTCATTCTGTCTTCGTAGGGGAGGTGCTCCAGCTGTTTAATCCTTTTCATAGCCTTGCTCTGGACTTGTAATATGTCTATGTCCTTCTTGTGCTGGGGGCTTGTCCTGGTTTCAGTTAGAACAGAATTAATTTTCTTCCTAGTAGCTGGTGGAATGCTGTGTTTTGGCTTAGGATGAGAAGAGTGCTGATAACACCCCGATGTTTTAATTGTTGCAGAGCAGTGCTTATACCAAGCCAAGGACATCTCAGCTTTTTGCTCTGTCCTGCCAACAGGCAGGCTGGGGGTGCAGTAAGAGCTGGGAGGGGACAGACCCAGGACAGGTGACCCAAACTAGCCAAAGGGGTATTCCATACCATCTGACGTCATGCTAAACAATATATAGGGGTGGCTAGCCGGGGGGAGGGGGCCGGACTGCTCGGAGTTAAGCTGGGCATCGGTCAGCGGGTGGTGAGCAATTGCATTGTGCATCACTTGTTTGTACATATTATTATTACTTTCCTATTATCACCATTGTAACATTATTATTATTATTGTTATTATTATTTTGTTATTATTATTTTCCTGTCTTATTAAACTGTCTTTATCTCAACTCACGGGCTTCACTTTCCATTTCTCTCCCCCATCCCAGAGAGGGAGGGGGGAGGGTGAGCGAACGGCTGCGTGGTGTTTAGCTGCCAGCCGGGTTAAACCACGACAGAGCTGAACACAGAACTCCAGGTAGGCTCTCACAAAAGCAGAGTAGAGTGGAAGAATCACCTCTCTTGCCCTTCTGGCCACACTGCTTTTGATGCGGCCCAGGGTACGGTTGTCTTTCTGGGCTGCAAGCACGCATTGCTGGTTCATGTTAAGGTTCTCATCAACCAACACCCCCCAGGTCCTTCTCATTAGAGCTGCTCTCAATGCATTCTCTGCCCAGCCTGTACTTGTGCTTGGGATTGCCCCGACTCAGGTGCAGGGCCTCCTTATAATCTGGAGGCAAATATTTAAAAGTAGATTTTTTTTTTTTTTTTTGCATGATTGTAGATGCATTTTTCTTTTTACTAATTTTCAATTTAAAGATGACAATTTAGTCAAGCAAAAAAAATAAATCATAATTAACTGAATCTGGAGAGCTTTTATTTTTTATTTTTCCCAACAACTAAAAGACTAGCTAAATGTTTAAATCATAGAAAAAGGGAATATGAAACAGATGGAGGAGGACTTAAAATATGTCTTCCTCTCTTTCTTGTTAATTTCACCTCTTTTCATGTAAATTTCCAACTATTTGCATTGCCTTTTCTATTTGTAAATTTTTTTCCTCTTTTTTTTTTTTTTTTTTCTTTCTTCTTCTTTTCTGTTTATTGTCTCCTCTTGTTCTGTCACTTGCAGTCCATTTTTATTCTCAATGATCCTCACATATATATTGCTCATTTTACATCCATTCTGATTTCCTCCCTCTCTCTGTCTCTCTCTCTCTGTTTTCCCATTCCCAATTCTTCCCACTTTCCTTATGCAGAAAAAGTTTATTAGTGACTCCAAGATTTTCTTACTTGGAGAGGTAAGACAGCTGGACTGAGTCTTAGAGACTGATGTTTCTTCTGAGCAATTCCGGACAGACCAACTTGACACAGTGAGATACTCATGGGTTAAGAGAGAAGGCAATATCTCAGTCTAATGAGAAGATTTCTACTTGCAGAAGAGATGGCAGGTATAAGTGAGCTTTCTTACTTCCATTTATGAAGTTCTGAGTGGAAATATGCAGCAATTTTTTTCTCTTGCTGCTTAGAGAAACACGAAAAGCAATGCAGCAGTGCAGTAAAGTGTTGTCCAATATATGTATTATTTCTCTTCTGTAATATCTTCATCATACCAGTTCCTAAGAGCTGAGGAAATTACAATTCTAAGAGATAGAATTACAGAATAAATATTAATAATATAATTAAAATTATAATGGATTATAAACGTATTCAGAGAAGTGCTCTAAAAAGTTAATTTCCGCTATAACAGCTGGATTTAAACTGTCAGTACTTGTGTGAGATTTTTACTAACTATGATGGAAAATGATGCTTATCAATAAAAGCACCATGGCACCAAGCCTGTCAGAGTTTAAGAAGCGTTTTGGACTGTACTCTTAGTCATATGGTCTGAATTTTTGTGTAGACCTGTGTGGAACCAGGAGTTGGACTTGATGATCCTTATGGGTCTCTTCCAACTCGATATATTCTATGATTAATATACATTTGAAATTGTACTTTCACCACATCATATCAGAAACAGCCCCAAAGAAATGAAGACATGGGCAGATATTTTCAACACATATGAAGACATGGGCAGATATTTTCAACACATTACCAATACATTCTTTGCATTATATCGTCACTTTATAGAAGTTACTCCCTTTTCCAAGGGGAGTTTCTTGCCACTGTATGACCTTGGTTCAAATCCAGTATTACTTTTCCCACTACAGAGCTTTTGTAATGTTGGCTATGGGTAATCCTTTCATGTAGGAATTGGGAAACCTCAAAGAATACAAAGTGTTGTCAAAACCAGAAATGTCTACATGTTCACAATAGTAAACAAATGCAAAAAAAAAAAAAAAATAATTATCTGATTAAATGTGTTTCCATATTGTGTCATTAAAACATATAAAATTAAAGCTTACACATTTATTGCCAAATTTCTCCCTGTAAGAAAAAGCACACCAACCTCATGTTGAAACAATGAAATGTGACACCTCCAAACTATACCTTTATTAAGTTTAAAACAAAAACAAAACACAAAAAAGGAATAACAAGTATGTGTTCGTTTCATAAGCATCTATGCTATCAGCATATCAAGTCAGGGGCTTATGTCAATAACAAAACTTTAGTAAATTTTGTATGAAGTACCCCAGGTGTGCAAAGTACTGTACAAAAAAGATCATAAACACAGTCTCTGCCCAAAATAGACTTTCTAGACATGACACTGTATGATTAAAAGTGAGAAAGATGATGCAAAATGTAGCTATGAAACAGAAATTAATTTTCCTTGTCATTTTTCTTAAAACACCTTTAGTATAAATAAAATAATTGCTGGGGAGCCGTGAGAACACCAGTGCAGTGGATGTAGACTGCACAGTGGACAGAGCCACCAGGCCACTTTGGCAGAAGCTGTAACATTCAGGTACTCCAGAAGTGTCTGTGCTGCCATCCTCCTCCTATGCTGGGCTATGCTCTTTAACACATCTCCCTGAAACTGAAGTCACTAATGTTCTACACTACACTTTTCAGCTAGATCTTGTTGGCCAACAGAGTGAGAGAGGCTTGAATGGGAATCTAGTAAGTTCCCCCTCTGCTGTAAATGACAGCATAGAAATAACTGTATCTGCCATGGAGCTGCCCCAGTGGTGTTTCAGTGTCTTTTCTCTTCCACACTGTTCCCACACTAGTTCTGTTTTCAAGGTCACTATGACATTTTTTACAGTAGACACTCAAAGAAATAACACAGAAACTGGCTGCAGTTACAATGGCCACAGTAGCAATTTCAGTTGTTTAAAAGAGCTAAAATAACCAGAAAGTTCAATTGGTCAACAGCCTATTTATCTTGTGATTCAGACATCATTTGAAGATAACGTTTCCTGGAATTGATGCATATCTGTATATGGGCTGAATCCAAGAGAGACCTCGTGATTTTTGTAATAGGGCAATCAGCTAAGCACTACACTTGTATCTGATCTGCTATCTTAGGCATCAAATGAAGAGTTAAGAATTTTTCAAGAGGTAGATGTAAAGAATTTCAAAGAATAAAAGTTGTTGTTTTTCTCATTTATTTGTTATTCTCCAAAGTCTTATGAATTAAAAAGCTGTTATTCTATTCCTTGCCGTTCATGAAACTTTAGTTATTAAGGATTTTTCCCTATGGCTTTACTCTGTGGAGGGTTTCTACTTGAGTAGTATTTAGTCACATGTAGATTTGAATATCATTAATAAACTTCTGTATTCTGTTCCCCAAAGCTGATTCACGACTGCACAGAAGTTAGTTATTCTAGGGAAAAATGATGAAAAACTGTGCACACTACAAATACTACGTGGCACTATTTTAGATTCCCTTTATATTGTTGTGAATGACTTAATGAAGTGCAAAGAAAGAGGGCATCATTAACAAAATGGGAAATAGGTTTCCCCACCTGTAAAATGGAGATAATCATTCTCACTTTTCCTGAAGAGTATTAATAGCTACTAGAAAAATGTGCTCTGGTTTTATAATTATTACTGTTAGAAGACTAGCAAAATGAAATGATTTATAATATGCTTTTAAATGGATATCCAGATGATGGAACAAATACGTTTTAGGGCTGTCTGAGCACAGTTTGAACACTAATTAACTGGATTAGAATCTGATTTAATTAAATTCTCTTTGTGTGAAGAAAAAAATCTTTTGGATGAAGAATGCTCAATTATTTTTATTTATTTATTTATTTTTATTTACCAGTTAAGCAAAACTGAAAAAAGGAATAATGAATTCAAACTTAGAATACTTGTGGGAGGAATATATTAAAGTTAAATTAAATTGGTCTCTGGACCAATTGAAACCTTAAAAATAAGGTCACCTAGGTCTGTTACCTAGATATAATCTGTGGATAGTTAGGGTCTGGCGGCTGGAAGATGTCGTGTTGTACAGAAAGAAGGAGCCCTCCCTTGATGGGCAGTAGCGTGTGGTCTGTGATGTAAGCAAGTGGTAGTGACGTTGTGGGCCTAGGCTAAATAACACCATGTGACTCGACAATAAACGCCATTTGCCATCCACCACAGTGGTGTCTGTGATGGACCAAGCAGCCTGGGGTTGGTCGCTGTGCCATTCCTGAACCAGGTCGCCACTGCCCCCTGAAGGCAACAATAATCTGAGCTGTGACTGTTTATGTGCATATACCCATGCAGAGACAGGACAGGACTCTTCAGTCTAGATTGCCATCAAACTATTTTATAAACATGTTTTCCATTCAGTTGCTAATTGGGAATAAAGAGGAAGATTTTCGAGCAGAATAAAGACTCCATTTCAGTAAAACAGATTATAGTATTTTTCTTATACTGGGAAAGATTAAAGCATCTATGCATTAATTTTTACACAATAAAATCCTTGTAGATCTACCTTGATGGTGCAGGTAATAGAGATGTAATTACTTGGCCTGCGCTTCAGTTCAGCCACCATTGAGAGCACTTTGGCCTTGGAAGCTGCATAACCATGGTATCATGGTGATACGCCCAAAGCAGTAACCCTGGGAGAGGCTCCAGAGTGGCTCTGACGTACTTACACATGTATATACGCATATGCATATACGTATATATGCATATATGCATATGCACACATGCACTCATGACCATGGCCTGATTTCTTAAGTACTTCGGGATTTTGAACACTAATCTTTAAATGGGTTTTTATTTTGTACTTTCCTCATGCAGAACAAAAAATGAGATTGCAAAGCGTATGATTTAAATAATTGCGAAGGCATTTGAAAGTTCTGTTTTTACCATATAAGATGTGATTTACAGTATTCTAATCATAAAGTGTGTTTTGAAGTTACAGAAGACTTTAATGGGAGATGAGAGAAATTGAAGCAAAAATGAAACTGCAAAAATGCACTGCTTTTCTTAGTTTAGTTAATTTCCCACTGTGTTTGAATTATATTGTAGTGTTTGAATCTATGTTGCTTTTGTGAATGTTATCATGTATTAATTCACATCAGAGTTATATGTGTAATTGTATTTACTAGCTTTGTAGCAAATTGCATTTGGAGCCAGCTAGTGATTAAAATATAGTTCCTGAAAAGTACTGTTCATTAAGCTTAGTAAATATTCTAGACCTGTGTTGACTTCAGCTGATTAACTAGTGACTTGTATCACAGAAGAAAGAACTTTTATTTGAAAGCACTTATAGAATATTCAGCTTGTGGCATACCGTTTACCACAGTGCATACTTCCCAAAGAATCACCCACTATAATATTTAACAATAAGGCATGAATAATGATAAAAAATCTTATCTTATGTAACTGTAAAACAGATATTTCACTTGCTTATTCAAAAATACAGTATTCTGAACATGATCATTTGTGTTACAGTGCCCTTTCACAGTATGTTCTTGTTTATAGAAAACCAAGTGTTACTGCGTTTACTATCTCATAGACATATTGAATTAAGTGGAAACTCAGGAATTAGAAACATTTCTGCAAGAGAAGGAAGAGGGACAGGGTGACAGTGACCCTTCAAAGGACAGAATATGATACTTAGCTTTCTAAGGGCCCCAGCTGCAAAACTGATGGCCTGGTTTTCAGACCATTCTCACAAATTAGTTTTCATTTGCAGGTAATGTGATTGTGGAGCTCTGATTTACCAACATGACTTTGGGGATCCTGGCTGACAGCTGAAGGTGATTCTGTTGGACCTGGTCTTCTGAAGAGTTTTGTCATGCTCAAGACAAGAAAGAAGGGTCCTCCAGGAAAGCTGGTGTTACACACTGGTCTGAACAATCAGGCTAGCTCAATGCAAATACTGGCCATAGTGAACTTCTTCTCAGTTTTCTTGAACTTCTCAAAGGCTACATCTCCATTAGTAAATGAAGAGGGCTTGAGAATGGCCCTGGATAAGAAGGCCTAGTGGAGTGGGACAGTCTGCACCCCTGCAGCTAAATGCCTCCGAGGTGCCTCCTGGGAACTGCTCTGGGAAAGCTCTGCCTCTTGAGCTGCACCCAGGATCTATTCAGGAAATTGTTAGCTGGCAAAAAAAAGCAGGATGCCAAAGACAACTCAACCAATTTATTAGTGCATGCAATTGTGTTCCTGTGCCTGGGAAAGGTTCTAAGCTTTAGCTGAACCCACTAGTGTAGGCACAGCCTACTTTCACAGCAAAAGTGCTATGTTCTAAGAGCTAGCAAGTAGACAAAGGAGGTGATTTTGCTCAATTTATGTACCTGTAACTCAAATACACAGTAGATCACAGGAATGTGTAATTAAGTTTTTGCAAACAGTGTCTCATGAGGTTGCTTTCTGCAAATGTGATTCAATTCTGATTCAAAAGAAATGTAACCATACTTACTGAGCCAGTGAATGCAAGCTAATACATTCTGTTTATGAGAAGGAAAGTCTTTAAATCATACAGATTCTGAGGTAAAGAGCATTACAGCAATGCATGTGTTGATGCTCATGGCAAAATTTTGGTCCCTCTGAAGCCATTTTAACTCCAGTAGAAGTAGGGTTTGGCCCTGCTGCAACTCATTGTAATTAAGCCTCTAATCCTCTAATGAAGAAGATAAAAGACAAAGAGACAAAGGATTTTATACAAAGATTTTTTTTTTTTTTTTTTTTTTTTTTTTGTAACTATAGTTTCTTGCTGTGAGGGTTCTGCAATTTAATTTAAGCATGAACTACTTCAACCTTTGCTGAAATAGCAGCTTGACTGCAGTTTAGCTCTAGGATCCCTGCAGACAAGGCTCCCAGGAGAAAAGGCCTGCCTGAAATATCTCGAGGAAAGATTAAAAGCTTCAGTAATGTTCCATTAAACCTTGCTGCTTTTAAAATAAATGGACACTTCATTGCTATAAGACATTTTACCTGTAGACATTCATTTGGTGTCTCATGTTTTTAAATGACTTTGCCCCTATTTTGCAGTCAAACCTCAAGATATTACAGGAAAGAAGGATTAAGGAGAAATACATATAATGACTGGTAAGATCAGAAATGATAAGCAGAATGAGTCAAGCTCAAATTTTAATTTCATGTGAAGCTTGGTGTGGTTTCAGGATGTTGTTGTTGTGCTTGGTAATAGTAATTCATTAAAATAATTAAATGTGGCCTAGAAACTAAGAACATCCCACCTATGTCTCTTTGAGATGGCCAGATTAAAGTGTGTGGGTTTTTTAATAAGCACAAATGGATATGTGCTAAGTATTTTTATGGAAACCTGAAACCATACATCATTATCCTGCCCATATGTTTTATAAACAAACTATTAAAACTTGGAGCATATTTAAAACTCTTAGATCTTTCTATCTAACCTGACTTCTCTTTTAAGTGAATTTAGGTGAATGACCAATTTTAACTTCAGAACAAAATTTACTTCTACTTCTATAACCTTCAATTTCACCAATATTTGTGTTAATTATTAGTGTTGTGATAGCAGATGTGGTCCCTGCTAAGTAATTAGTATATCATTGTTTCAGACAGTGTGCACCTGTATAAGAAGGGGTGCAGGCATTATTTCATAAAAAGTAAAAGTATGCTGCCTTCATGTTTTTACTAATATGTTAAAGAAATTGGAACTTCCACTTCAGCTGTTGCTCTGATGTTTTGGGTTCATTTGCGCCTGATGCTCAGAAACAGGGATGATCAAAGTACAAACACAAGTGGGGTTGTGTAGGAGGATACACTATCCACCTGTATCACTGACTGTGCAGCTTATTACAGGACTTATTTCTGTATATTTGAGCCACTCAGGTAACATTCAGGAGTAATTTTTCCATTCTCTATTTTTGCATTTCTAAAGGTAGCAGTCACCTATTTTTAAAATTTCAAGTAATGAATCTTGGGAAATGTGCAATATAATTCTGAAAGCACTGATTTTTTGATTTTCAAAAAATCATCAGAAATTATTTCCAAAGTCTTACCTAGCATTCCATAAGGTCTTGTCCTCATTGTGGCAGGCTTGTATCTATGAAACATCAGTTCCAGTGGAGAGGAACTGCTACAGAAAGCAGTAGTCATGGACAAAGAGGTGATCTCACAGATGGTAAAGGTCAGTCCCATGATAAGAGCCCAATTAGCTGGGATGACACCGTGCACTTGCCCATTTCTAATGGGGAGTCAGTGCAGAGATTGGAGCCATGCTGTGATATGCTTATGGTGGCCTCAGCTGGTGGGCAGCTGCATTTGTGTCAGATGGAGATTTCTAAGGAATGCATGTTTTCTTTCCTGGTTATGTTGCAGTAAGCCAGCACAGGAATCAAGTACGTTGGCATTCACAGCAGCCAAAATGCTGATGTCTGCCCTGGGAAAGAGCTCTGGTCAGCTTACGAGCAGAAAAGTGTGGTGTATTTGGATATCCAGGTACAAATTGACTTAAAAGGCTTTTAGGAGATGCCCCTAATATAAAGGGGCATTGTACAAAGTATAGCAGGTGATTCTACTTTGTGGATATTCCCATTACAAGTCCAGATGCTGACTGGGCACTGAGAATCCTGAGAGATGGCTCTGCACATGTGTGACACGTAGGAAAGCTACTGTCCTCAGGTGGGTACAAGTTATTAGTAAGGCAGAGGAGTATTTTTGTTCTTAAGAAGAATCTGCCCCTCAGATATGCAATAAAAATTAAGAAATGATGACTGATCTGGCAAAATCTTCATAGCCCTAGCTGATGGACTCCCTGGACTCTGTGGATAGGTGCTGTGTTTGACAATGTAACATAAACTCTAATATATATCGTTGTGGCTTAACCCAGCCAGCAGCTAAACACCACACAGTCATTCGCTCACCCTCCCCCCTCCCTCTCTGGAATGGGGGAGAGAAACAGGAAAGTGAAGCCTGTAAGTTGAGATAAAGACAGTTTATTAAGACAGGAAAATAATAATAACAACAATAATAATAACAATAATGATAATTATTGTTATGATAATTGTAATGATGTTATGATAATCATTGTAATGATAATTGTTGTAACTACTAATAATGCGTACAAAACAAGTGATGCACAATACCATTGCTCACCACCCGCTGACTGATGCCCAGCCGGCCCCGTCACCCCTATATATTGTTTAGCATGATGTCAGCTAGTATGGAATACCCCCTTGGCCAGTTCGGGTCAGCTGTCCTGGGTCTGTCCCCTCCCAGTTCTTGCTGCACTCCCAGCCTGCCCACTGGCAGGACAGAGCAAGAAGCTGAAAAGTCCTTGGCTTGGTGTAAACACTGCTCTGCAACAATTAAAACATCAGCATGTTTATAGCACTCTTCACATCCTAATCTAAAATATAACACCCTACAAACTGCTAGGAGGAAAATTAACTCTGTCCTAACTGAAACCAGGACATAATATGTATGACTTTTTTTTTTTTTTTTTTTTTTTTTTTGACCAGGGTTATAGAATGGACTTATATTGACCTTCTGAAAGTAAGCCTTTCATTCAGCCTTTCAGTTTGCTATGTTTTGTTTTCTCCTAAAACTAAGACAAAATTTTAGAAGTGAAAATATTCACGAGAGCTGTTTAGAAATATAGAAGAATTCAGATCAAATGAGTTGTGATTGAATAGTCTTCACAATTGTTGTAACAGGAAAACTTAATACAGAGTTGCCATGGTGACTGGTTCTTTGGCCACTGGTCTACTACATTAGAGCCTTTTAGCTCAGCAATGTGCTATTTGCAGATGATGCCATACATGATATTAACAAGTGGGTTGCCTCCATATCTCTAAAATTACAGCACTTCTCTTTAAAGCAGAGAGATGCAAAGCTCATTGACGTTATTTAAATAATCAGTGACTTGCATGATATTATTTCATGGAAATATTGTGTTCATATAGTATTGAAACATGCTTATTGCATCAAAACTTACTCAGACATTGCAGTCATTGCTATGGAAAGGTAAGCAAGTTTGAATGGAGGCTAGGAAGATGAAAATCTGGCAAACTGACCTTCCAGGTGAACTACTCTGCTCAGTTCTAGGGTGATTTGAACTTGTTTCCAGGTGGCCTTATTCAAACTAATTCTTCATTAGAGCACTTGGCTAACACATAATGTCTTTTTACATTCCACAGTGGGAGATATCACAGTGCCTTGTCCTGTGTTTTTTCTCTTTATCCTCTTTCAGGGGTGCTTTGAATACCAGGTTTACAATACACCACAAGAAGACCAGTTTCTTTCCCTTCACAAAAGATTTATATTAATTACTGTTTAATGAAATATTGTTTCTATAAATTGCATGCTCTATTTTTACCATGTGACCATTGCACACTGTTCTGTAGCATAGTTTTAATGGAATAAAAGGAAGCACACTAAACAGGAATGCAGAAATTAAGTAAAGGTAAGCCACTTAATAACAGTGCTTGTAATGAATTTCCTAACTAACTGGCCCACTTCATAACCTGATAACATAGTCGAGGACTTAGCTAGAAAGACTCTTGATCAGGCAATGGGCTGAAGCAAAATGAGGCAAAGTTGTAACTATTAAAACCCATTCTGGCCAGACAAGTGCCTGGGGCACTCCATGTGAAGGCTAATTTGCCAGCTAAGTCAATATATCATTCCAGTGAATGAATGCTAAAATACAGCCTTCCTCAGTCCACCAGTACTGTTTCAAATGCAGCCCGAATACCAAAAAGATTCTTAGATTTTTGCAGGGATTTAGCACGAGGCTTTCTGAAGAACAGCTTTCAGTCATGTAGGTGACCCAGAGAGGCCACAGCCCACATTCCATGGTAGAAAGGTTGGTGAAGGTCCTGAAAGCACTGCTAGCTGGCTGAATCAGAATGTACTGTCATCACAGTATGGCACTATTGCTTAGGTATCTTGTACTGGTCATTCCTGCTAGAGTGTAAAAAACATCACACTTGATTTTACTTTTTATGAAGAAATATTTATTCTCCATGCAGAAGTCAGGTCTCCAAATGCGACTCCACCATTGTGATATTCTGTAGTTTCTGGCACAGAATTTGGGTTCAAGAGTTTGGGGAAGCATCTCAGCATCCATAAGAAATTGATATGTATACCAGTATCCATAGATTTTGAGATTTCGATGTTGTTAAGTGGACAAAATTCATAATGCAGTAAATGATCCAGCCATATGAGCTTGTTTGGGCAGTTATTTTTTTAAGGTTGTGTTTAGCACAAGAGAGCTCTGGGTTAAGGATTTGTATCAATATGTTTGGAATTTCTTTTCACAGAAGGACGTAATCTTCCCTTTCCAGGTATGATGTGCTTCAGCTCACTCTTCTTCCCACTATGTACGGGAGCTAATTTTATTTTATTTTTTATTATTATTATTATTATTATTATTTTTTAATCTACAGTTCATTTTAAACCCAGTAAAATGTATAAATAAATCAAAATGTTCCTTTGGGTTTGTCCTACATTGCACCAATTTGTCAGAAAATGACATGTTGCTGAAGCAAAACAAGAATGGGAATCTGAGACTCATTGCCGTGCATGAAGACTAACAAATTAATAACGTGAGACACTTATATTCAAATCCAGAAGTTAAGGATGATCTGGGGTATAAAATTTGGATATTAAATAAACATATTGCATCTATATATGATTATTCCAGGAATGTGAGAAACATATTTTTTCCAAAAATGTTATTTGACTATGGTTTGTTTTTGAAAAAAGGTAGACTTTCAAGATTTTTAAACATGGCAAAAAACAGGAGTGTTGCCTTATACTCAGCTTTAGTGATTAGCTACCATCAATTGCATTGCTATAGTGATTTTTATTTTCCAAGTTACATTCAATTTCTCTGCAAATCCCTGAAATTTGCCTTTGCCTATTTAATATATATGCGATTTAGATATGCAGGAATATATAATTTAGTTCTGCAGGAGTATATTCCCAGTACGGAAAATATGTTGGGCCTCAAAATATTGAGAAATGATCATTTTTTCCGTAGAGATCCTGCCTTTCTTCTAAAAAACAATAACAAAAACAAGCAAACAAAAACCAAACACAAAAAACACCACACACACACAGAAAAAATGGCACTTTACTGATAATGTGAGCGAAAAAGAGCAAAGAAGCAAAGAAACGGTATTTTGTTTTTAATACAGTGTTTGTTTCTTACCTGGTCTGCAATTTTTATATACGAATACTCTAGTACTCAATTAAATGTTATTGCAAATATATTGCCCTAGACACAATTTCTTAAAAAAATACAACTTTCCTTATATTTTAGTATCTTTGGAATATTTCCCAAAGCCTGCTGAATTAGTAGGAGTACAAGGATTATAGTAACACATGGAGATAAATGAAGTCCCTGGTAGTAATTTGGCATGGATCTGCATGGGAAAAATGCCTGGGTAGTGCATGAGCGAGAAGGCTCAAAAGCAATGTATTGCTGCTGCTGTGGCCACTGCCAGGGGTCTGCCTCTGGGCAGGTGGTTGCTGCAGCATCACCCTAGGCATCCTGATGGCCTTGGGCAAAGGGAGGTTTGTCCTGCTGCTCAACGTCTGTACTATTCAGCTGGAACCTCTGTAACCCAAGGGACCTTAGTAGTCCCAGGAGGTGCTGAGCAGCTGTCAGGACAGGTACCTCCATCTTCAGGCCAAGGGACTATTGAACTCTTCAACAGGGAAAATCAAAACCCTCAGACGGTATGAAAGAAATTATTCAGATGCTTAAGAAAAAAGGCAACCTTGAATGATTAAGAACTGTGTGTGTGAGAGAGGGAGAGAGAGAGATTAATAATCACATGACTGAGCATAGTATCCAATACAATACATAATTCATGAACTTGCAGAAAAGAATGATTCACATCTCCTTGGAAAATAATTAAGAAAGATGCCTGGTGATGGTAAGAATTCACCAAAGTCCATCATTCTGAAAGAGAAGCAAAATATCTCTGCATTTGTATTCTACTAAAGCATTCTAAAATTCTTTGAAATGAAGGGCAATGAAACACCTTTCAAACAATAATCAGTCTCCAATATCAGAAAATAAGTTCCCAAAATATCTTAAATGACATAAGCAACAAAAGTAAGTCATGCAGCAATCCACAAATCAGACAAGAAAAAATATCTTTTTTTTTAATTTTTTTTTTTTTTTTCTAGGAAATAAAGCTTTCCTAGTTTTTGTTTTTCAAAACAAGCTGAAGAGGTTCAGTCTCTTGTCAGGAATGGTTGGCCAGTGCTGTGTTCCTAGTAATGATTGTTTCTCCTCTTCCCAGAAGGACAGGAGACGTGTTTCCTTATCAAGTTATGAAACAATACTGGAAAATTTGCAATTGTAATTAATGATGGCTGAGGTCAGTAGTTCAGTAATGTGAAAAGCTAAATTTGAGAGGTGTTGGAAGCATTTTGCGATGCACTTGCCCCAAAATATTTTCATTTTCTTCTATGCCAAAACAAATTCATTTGAGAAAAGTCTCTCCCAGTTTATTTGCTGAATGAAATACGCAATTTGGAAGTATTAGGGATGAAACACAATGTTTTTATTATTAGCCAAAACATTTATGTCCCAAATTTCAATGTAATCCACCAACGATTTCAGAAAGCAAAACATAAAAATGTGATGCCTTGCTCTTTGTAAGAGCCAAGCAAAAGAGAATCACAAATGAGTCTGAACCACCCAGTGCTTGGAGAAGGGTCTTCACCTACTTTAACAGTAGACCATGTCTACCCATGGAAATTTTGTGACATTTTGCATTTACTCTGAATTGCAAAATTTCAATGAGACGTGCAGCCATTCTCAGCCTGAGCATTTTAAGGGGGACTGTGCTGAGTGAGTAGTCACCCATTCAGATAAGGTTTTGAAATGTGCCTTTAAAGGCAACAGAGATTGTTGATAAAAATACTAAAATAACGGGGGGGGGGGTGGGGTGGGGTGGTTACTGTCCTACCATGGGCAGCAAAATGGCTCCTTGCAGCTCTGGATAAACACCAAATGGCTACAGAACTTGCAGGTAATAATCTCTTTTCTCATGAGTTAGCATCACAGGGAACAAGAGATTAAATGCAGTGAGTTCTTCGGGTAAGAGGGAGGAAAATTTACTTGCATGAAATTAAAATTTACCTGGGATTTTTTTCATAGTATATTTTTTCTAATAAGCTTGTTTGTGTGAGTTTGTATTTGCATTATTAATATTTCACAATAAAAGTTAAAATTTGGTTACAAAACTCATCTAGTTTATTCTGTATGATAACAGATTAAATAACTGCTTCATTATGAAACAACAAATCGATGCTCCCTTACTGATATTATGCAGATAAGATGAATAGGCGCATGTAGGAAATATCTGCAGAAGAATTGTATATGTGCTGTAGAGAAGGTGCTTTTCCTTCGAATATGTGGTTAATGAGAGACATCAAACATATGATGTTTGCCTTGCTAAGCATTGCTTGTCAAGAAAGAAAAGGTTACTAAATATTCACACATGCTCTAGCCTAGCTGTGTGAATACTCAGAGGTCAAGACTGTTGCCTTAACAAAAGAGCACATCTCTTGTGAAGAGCAAAGACCAGCTCTAGTATTGCTGTATTTCCTCCTGATAATGGTAATTACTTTGCTTTGTCTGCTTTGCATTGCTTTTTCTGAATTTAACTAGATGAAAGCCTTCAGCCAGTAATGATAGCCAGCTCTCCTTTGGATCCCTGCCAGCAACCTATAATTAAAGTGTTTTCTTGTGAGAGGACCACTGTATAGTACCTATTGTGCATTATGTCCTTGGAACTTGACTGCAGTAATTGAAAAAAATCTCCAATTTGTACCTCTTTCTGTAGCTAGCCACCTCATGGGACTGTCACAAGTGAAATTTTATAACTGCATTTTACGAGAATGTGAACATGGACATAATAAAATATCTTAAAGTGACTTAGGCTAACTAGAATGAAGAGACTGGTTCCAGAATAGAAGTGTTTACACATGGGTTTATCAGGAGTGCCTACTGATCTTGGGCACACACCCAACATTTATCTTTTGAGTTTTCTGACACAGGCAAGATGATAAAGTTCAAGTCTTTTTCATTATGTAAGTTAATATTGGTGAGCAGAAGGATTTCATAGTGGTTTCAGTCTTTTGAGAAGTTGCTGTATGCGTTCATCTTCCTCAAGCAGATGGGATTTTATTTTGTTTTGTTTTGTTGTCTATTTGTTTAGTAAGAGCCAGAAGGAAATGGTAAAGCTGGAACGATTTCTATGGCTGACAGTTGTGGCGTGTTGGGTTTAGATGACCTCTACCTTCAGTCAGTTAAGATGTACCCAAAAGTCAAGAACCAACCAGCAGTTAACAAGAGGAACAATCATTATTTGTCTTTAGTTGGAAGAGAACCGGTACAGGTACACAGGCTATGATAAAAGGAAAGCATTAAGAATGCAAATAAGAAAGTTGCCTTTTACATTAATTCCTAACTGTTGTATTGTAGGTAAAATTTATTTTGGATGGATGAAATAATACTGTGTGTATTGTTTCAGGGCAAAAGGATTGGTTTACACTGCTTGTCTGAAAGGAATACCTGGGTGAACGAACAGTCAAACCTTGCTGAAAATTTTCTAAGTAGCGATTGTAACTTCATTGTTATTATTCTATATTTTATCATTTATTATTATTATTATATTATTTAGAAAATATTGATAGGTCTGAGTGTTCACTAAATTGTTCAGGTCAGGGGCCAACAATATCCATAGAATATTGCTCCACACTCAGTATGGCTCAGTAGATATGTGGCTAAAATTAATTGCTACTGAAGCAGAAAGTACTAAGTATTTAAGTATTCATGTCTTAGTTCTTTTCCAAATGAAAGCAGGGAAATTTGATACAAAGTCTCTGTTTAAAATCCTAAGAAATCCTAAGGCTTTTTTTTTCTTTTTTCCTTATTTTAAAGAAAGAAACTAAAAGCAAATCTATCAAGTTACAGGATGTTTGCTTCAGAGCTGTGTATTTTTGTGTTATCTAAGCCAGACATCTGTGGTAAGACAGGTTAAACATCTTGCTCCTGGTGGCTTTCTAATCATCATTTTTGCATGAATGACTCTTTAGAGGTGCAAAGTCCGACCATGTTTCTAGAACTACAAGGAAACAGAAATTCCTTTTTCAATGAGAAGTATTCAGAAGCTTTCTACAGATTTTCTGAAGTGAGCAAAGGGTTTTGGAAAAGGAACATAAACTCTGAGGATCTTTTGCTCACATGGAAGCTGCTTTGACAGAGAATTGATTATTCTCTTGAGTAAATCAGGATTCCAAGTGTCATTGTGCTGGCAAAGTCTATTTATATATAGGATCTGCCAACATCCCATTTCTTTCCAGAAACAATGCCAAATAATCATAAATGATGGCAGAACACTTCAGTTTGGAGAAAAAAAAAAAAGAAAAGAGAAAAAAGTATCAGTGAAATTAGTTTAAGAACTGTTTAGTTAAAATCTGCTGTTTAATCCTCAGTAGGGTGTTGTGCATTCCAGATTACATGGTGATCTAAGGAATCATTAAAGCCAATAGTCTAGTTCCTTTGCCCAGAGGAAAAATGGGCTCAGAAAACAAGCAACTTGGAAGACGGGCTGGAAAAAAAAGACATTATGGAGTATGTTTAAAAAACATAACAAAACACAAAACAGCAAAAACTTCATTTGTTTATACAACTCAGAGTACATTATGAACTTATTCCTTCCATGTACCAAAACATATGGTTGATAACCGTCATGGGTGGCTAGAATTCTTGGACATATGAGGTCTCAAAGATCAGTAAATTTAGTTTTACAACAGAGATTTTTCCTAGAGATTCTCACTTTTTTTGCCCATTACTGATTCTTCAAGGCCAGCCTTCAAGATGCCACAAGGAGATGAGCTCACTGTCTTCACTTCCAATGCTCTGTCCAAATCACACATCAAGCTGCTGCCAAACATAAGCTGGTCTATAATTACACTGCTCCACAGGCAGGACTGGGAGACAGGCTGACTTTCTAGGCTGCTTCAGGTATGGATATTCTTTTTCTTACCAAGGTAATTTCCTCTTCATTATTGCTGGTACAGTGACCAATACACTGGTACAGTTATTGCTGGTACAGAAGACCAAGAGACTTTCTCCCTCAGCTGTAGATGAGTGCAATGGAAATAGGGGATCTCTCCTAGCTTTTGAAGAGTAAAAGATGGTGTCTAGGTGTCTTTTCCCCTTGGTTAATGGAATACAAACCAGAGTGAAATATTTTGGAGTCCAACATGTGTTTCCTATGGATGCAGTGCCTGCATATAAAAATGGAGCTAGGCAGAGAGATTCAGTGAATATTTTATTCCTCTTTTTTTTTTTTTCTTTTTTTTTTTTCTTCTTTCTTTTCCAAGCAAGTATTCACCTCTTTTCACCTCTTCAGTTTCATCATTTTTCTTCTTGTACAACGTCATTATACTTATTTAGTATGTTAACCAGCTGCTTATAAATTTCTGTTATAGTTACCAATTTTATGCTTCTATATTACAACTAATTATATTGTATATAACAGCATATAAATAGCTGGAGGATGTTTCAGACAACTTTTGTGTGATCTTTTTTTATATTTACTAACTGTACTTGGACCCATTTCTTATCCTATTTCTTTTCCTTTGTTTATTTTACAATTCATTTAACTGATTATATTTTTCCCTATTTTCCACAATGAAATACACTACTGAATATTTAAGAAGGTTTTGTCTTGAGTAAAAAAAATCATATAACTTCCTGTCTATCAGACATCAGCACAAAGATTTCTTTAACACAGAAATATTAATGATATATGAGTTAAAGTAAGTTTGGAAGTCCAAGATTCCCTCTAGAGATCACTATTTCAAAATTTTTTCAAAGTCCTTATCGATCCAATGGAATTTCTTTGATTTTAACATTTAACTGAAAGTGGTATAGGAATGAGAGAACATTTGCAGAATGTAATTTTGATCCAATTCCAACAAGAACATCCTGCTTTTCTACAGATGTGCTGTAGTACCAATTGATTATTGCTTTAGCAGAAAAGCTATTTAGAAATGTTCCAAGATACAAAACTGACACTACAACACAAATTGCATGGCATTGAGCTATACTGTCTTTTCTCTTCGTTTATCTTGCTGAAATTAAATATGGCCAGAAGGAGTGACACAGCTTCAGTGAATCTTATGCTAATGCTTTCCCAGAAAATGTTTTCTTTTTTCCCTAAATTATTGATTGAGCTATTAGAGGTCTGAGATAAAAATTTAATTAGTTGTTAGAGGCTTCACAAAGTATGACCTGCTGAAACATAGGAATGGAGTTGAAAGAGAGCCATCTGACTACAGGAATTGCAGCCAATAGAACAGGACCCTTATAGAGGCAGAAAGTTAACATCTGTTGCAGAATTCTAGTGTTTTAGGCAAAGTGATTTTTAGTTGAAATCTGACTGATGTTTTTTAGCTGTCTGTGTTATGAAGTATAACAAAATGTGTAATATGTTGTCTTGAATCATGTGTACTGTCATGTTGAACTGTTAATTTCATATTGGAGTGTCCTTGTCTCCACAAGCTAAAACTCATCAGTCTAACGGCATGTATTATATAAAACAGTACCCGTTGTTTTCTGCTACTGAGATTTTTATTTCTGGATGCTTTTTTTTTTCTCTGTATTCTATAGCTTTTTACTTGAAATTGGGAGAGGAAAGTGGGCTGGAGTTGTGAAAGCAACAGAAGTTGCTTATGTGCTTGCCTGTCACTAAAAAACATTCCTGTAATATACTTAAAATAGAAAAAAAAAAAATAATTTCCTACTTTATGTGAATTCAAATGACAGTGAGGCTCAGTAATTCATGGTTTGTCTTCTTGCCTGCCTACTTATACAGAAACATCTCTTTGTCCTACCCTATTGAAGTTTCTCATAGTTGTACTATGTGTACCCATCTCAGACTGTAGCACTGTTCTGATGATTTCATTTCAGGATGAAAGCTTGGACTTAAGCGAATATATTATCACCAACTGCATGAAGTTCAATAAGAGCAAGTGCCAGGTCCTGCACCTGGGACGGGGAAACCCTGCCTGCACGTACATACTGGGCGATGAGACGCTGGAGAGCAGCCTGGAAGAGAGGGATCTGGGGGTCGTGGTGGACGGCAAGTTGAGTGTGAGCCAACAGTGTGCCCTGGCAGCCAGGAGGGCCAACTGTGTCCTGGGGTGCATCAAGCACGGCATCGCTAGTAGGTCAAGGGAGGTGATTGTCCCGCTCTACTCTGCGCTGGTGCGGCCTCACCTCGAGTACTGTGTGCAGTTCTGGACACCACAGTATAAAAAGGACATGAAACTGTTCGAAAGTGTCCAGAGGAGGGCTACGAAGATGGTGAAAGGCCTGGAGGGGAAGACGTACGAAGAACAGCTGAGGTCACTGGGCCTGTTCAGCCTGGAGAAGAGGAGGCTGAGGGGAGACCTCATCACAGTCTACAACTTCCTCGTAAGGGGGTGTCGAGAGGCAGGTGACCTTTTCTCCATTAACACCAGTGACAGGACCCGCGGGAACGGGGTTAAGCTGAGGCAGGGGAAATTTAGGCTTGACATCAGGAGGGGGTTCTTCACAGAGAGGGTGGTTGCACACTGGAACAGGCTCCCCAGGGAAGTGGTCACTGAACCGAGCCTGTCTGAATTTAAGAAGAGATTGGACTGTGCACTTAGTCACATGGTCTGAACTTTTGCGTAGACCTGTGCGGTGTCAAGAGTTGGACTTGATGATCCTTAAGGGTCCCTTCCAACTCAGGATATTCTATGATTCTGTGATTCTGTGATTATCTGTATAATTGTTTCAGGAAAAGTGACTTTCAGCAGATAGAAAAATAAGAGTATTAGCAATTATCATGTTTTTATTGTAGGATTTGCAGAGTTTAGGAAGGTTTATCAAGTCTGATATGATGTCATATCTGAAATATCCAGCACTTAACATTGTCATTGGGATTTAAACTTTTCTCATGGAGCATAGGAATTCCAAAAAACAAACAAACAAACAAACAAAACACAGCGAAAAGCCAAGAGCTCCATGTAATAATAAGCTTTATGGTAAGCAAGTAAGTGTTTATGTGATACTTCAACAAAGGGGGATTGGAGCTGCTCTTCTCCTGGTATGCAAAGGTAGATGTGGATAAAAATAAAGCAATCTTCACTAATGATATTATACTCTTCTGCTTTTGTCTCCAGTGAGGTTCAGGTTAGATGACAAAACACACGGCACCAAAGAACAAGGGCAGCTGTTATTGGTTAGGTAAACAGAAAGTATTGTTGAATGAAACAGAAAGACTCAAGAAGAAGAAAGAGTAAGGAATCAGACCAAGGTGGCACCAAGGGTTCAGAAAAAAATAGGTTGCCACAGCAATAGGGTTGGCTGAATTGTAATTTATAGTTTACAGATATATATATATATATGTGTGTGTGTGTATATATATATATTCTTTTTAATTTGGCTTAGTATCAAATTGGAACAAATCCATTCTTTTTTTCTCTTCTTTTTTCTTTTTTTGAGAAAAATTTCTTCAGAAAACAAAAATTCCAGGAAAATGTTTTGGAAACACTAACATACTGTGTTTCCAAAACCACACATTTCCCTCTGACCCTGCAGCTGCTAAATGGAACTGGCGTCCATGGAAGAGCTTTGTAAGAAGGCGAGGTCTGCAGCTTGGCTTCAGGCTTTAACATTTTGGGTCAGCCACCATGGGCAGGCAATAAATAATAGTGAACTATAAGAGGTTTTAGATGAGAATTTATGTTAAAGATACCTTATGTTTTATATGCATTTTTATATATTTTAAAATAAATATCCATTATAGTATCCATTTACAAATACCTAAATATCTAAACAGTATCCATTTACATTAAATGGTGTACACATATAAAGATATACATGTATACATTTATCTATTCATCCATAATAGTTTGTCTAGAAGGTTGTGGATTTGCCTATAGAAGTTTTGTGTGTGGCTGTTGACTTTTTCACATCTTTGCATAACAACACTAAGCATAATAACAGCTGACTTGCTCTTGTTTTTTTTTCTTTTCACAAACCATTTTGAAAGATATCCATAGGTCATCAAACATTTACAATCTATAGACTAAAAAAAGTAAAGTATATGACACTCTGCAATCTCTTCCACTCATATTTTTTTTTTTTTTTTTCCCTTGGGAGATGTCAACAAGGCCTAGAATGTTAATGGTTAATTTTTTGTAACATTCCCTAATCCCACTTTTTTTTTTTTTTTTTCCTTCAGTTTTTCTCTGAACACTTCTTTTCCCCAAAAAATTGGCTTCTCAAATCCACTGTATGATTATGTTTTATGATTATGTTTTTAAGATCCAAGCACTGAAACAACAGGTTTTTTTTGTTTTTTTTTTTTTTTTTTTTTTTTTTTTGTGGTGTGTGTGTATGCCATAGCAACTAAACAACACAGTTTAAATTAAGAAAATTTAAGTGTTCAATACTCACACTTTTGTGATTTACTTGTACATTTAAAATAAAAAATAATAACAATTAGAAAATTCCCCAACAACTTGCAAGGACATAGTTTAAAATAACAAAGAAATTGCAGTCTGCTGGTGGATAATAACATGCACCAAAACTATGAATAGCACACATCAATTGCATGCAATGAATCATTCACACAGATTAACAGTGAAAGATATAGAGAGTGAAAGATATGAAAGAAGTGGGAAACACACAGAAATTGAAGAAAATATAGAAGGCCCAGATTTTTCTGGCTAGGCATATACAAGACTTTTAGAAACATCGGCAGGCGTATTTTTGATTAAAAATTTTAGTGAGATTCTCTGTATGAAAAAAAAACCACCACAACTGATTGTCTTTTTCTTTAGCTAGCAAAAATCTTATTGCATGGGAAATTTTCAGTTGTTAGCTGATCACTGTTTTGCAGTCATCAGCAAATACTTTCACCTTATGTACAGATTGTTCACTGTGATTTGAATTCTGAGCAGTTAAAATGATAGGGAATTCAAAGATGTTAAAATCCTGACATAAGTTGACATATTTAGGAAAATTTTCCTAGCTTTGTTGATGTTTTCTGTAAATAATAGGGTTCTTTATTAGTATTTTTTTTTTATCGCATTAGGTAACTGAAATGTTACATATCAGCTTTTCCAATGACTTAGCTGTATAAGCTCTTGAAAATGATTGAACAATGATGTCTTTGCTGGCAATGGAGACCTAAATGCACATGAAAGGTGCTTTTCTGCTTTCTCTGAGATTGGCTTAAGTATTTTTGTAATTAAGCTACTAAGACATGAATAAACAAGTTACTACATTTTAGTATTTTCAAAATATTTGAAGGCACAACTGCACTCACATTCAGTATGCTTTCATTTAGGTATTTGTGGATGATTTTGTATTAGAAGAACTCAGTTTAATAGAAACTTAATAGATTTTAAACATTCTAATAAATTTCTCAGTAGAGTAATTACACTACTACGTTTCCTCTCCCATTCTGAAAAATTTGGAAACAGTATTTGAAAATGTGTCATTTTCATTTTTTTTTTTTTTTAATTATTATTTTTAATAATTCTTTCTCACAGCTTGAATAAGTTTGCTTTACTGTTTGAAATCTGTGCTTTGTTCCTTAGTTATGGGACTACTCAAGAGAGTCAGTCACAGGTTATTTCCTTAGTTTCCTTAGATATTTATATTCCCTGATATAAATTCCTATATATATTCCTTGATATAAACTTTATAGCAACCTTTTGATGAATTTGGAGGAAGAAAAGAACACTTTTCTTATGTATGCTTTTGAATGCATCCAATAAGAATTTGCTTTTCTTGAGCAAATACTGAGAATTCATGAACATTTTTAAAAGTAAAATCATAAGAAATTAAAATGTATATGAGACAAATTAGGTACAAAGCCAAGCAAAATATTTCCTTGCCTTTTGCAGCAAGTCAGTAAAATACCTAGGAGAAGAATTCTGGCATCTTAACATCTTTAACCCAAATTTAAATGGAGTTTAAATTAATAGCTAATGTTAACTACCAAATATAACAGTAATAAGAGAATTTAAATGAGCAGATGCGAATCATAAGCATTCTTGTATTTCTGTGCATATCTAAGAAAAGATAAATATCTATCAGGAACTTGAATACAGATTAGCTTTCAGGATTTGATTCTACTTTACCTTGCCTTGATATTCACTTTTAAATAGGTGGGACCTCTCTATTAAAAGAATTCACTATAGCTCTAAGATCTACAAACTTTTCCACAACTCACTTTGCTGTGTACACTATTATGTACCTTTTCTGCAGTTGGTCCTTTGCAATTTTTGCTTATCTGTGAAAAATGAAATGTAAAACTGAACAGTTAATCTTGCATAAATATTTATAGATAATAAAAATGGCATGTAATTTGATACTTTTCTTAATTTAAAGAAAAACATTTGGTGAAATCTCAGTTATATTAATTGAAAAAAATTGGCAGAGTTCCCATTTTAAAGGTGTCAGTTTGCAGTTGCATTGTGATATAATCTTATCCAAACTCTGTACAATCTGTTCCAAGGCAAGGGAGATGAAGGAAGAGAAAAAACGAAAAAGAAAAATGCATATGCAATCAACAGCTAATACGTGCATGCAAGAGAGAATATTTTTAGTTTTAAATGCATTCTGTTTGGAGATATTTAGTTTGAAATAAATTTTTGGAGTGCATAACATTTCATATGATATGAAAGAGAAATCTTGTTCAATAAGATTTTCAGTGGTTGCCCTTTCTATAGTTTCACCCTTATTGTTCTCACAAGTCTCTTGATTGTATTTACTGTGAAAAATTGATTTATGAGAATGCATTCAGGGAATTTTAGTTGGGCTATTTTACCCTCATATCCCCAGATATTTGTAGAGGAAAAACCTCAACCAAAAAAAGCTGTAGCAGTGTAAAAAAAAAAAAAGTTTTTTTTTAAAAAAAAAAAAGTTTTTTTTTTTTTTTAATTTCTTTTCCTACACAGAGGGAGAAAAAAAAAAGTGCTTTTTTTTTTTTTTTTTTTTTTTTCTCCCTCTGTGTAGGAAAAGAAATTTTGCATATACTTTGATACACTTTGTTATGGAGTGGAAGACTGAGAACTAAAACCTGTTCAGGACCCTCAGGTATTGTATTCAGGATATGCATTCTATCCAATCCCACATTTCTTCCTAACTAATCCTATTCATCCAATTCCCACTTAGAATTTATCCTTCAGAAGATACAAATTGTTTCTTTTTTACTGGAAGGGGTTGTTTAAGTTGTTCTGTTTTGGCTGCATTAGCATTTGAGGAAAGAATCGTGGTAAGCGTGACTATAGGATTCTTCAGGTCTCATGGGAAAGACTTCAACTTGCTTTGAATCCTTTGTGGCTGGGCTAAACAATAGTAGTATTCAAGCATGTTATTTTTAAAATACCATGCACATAAAATAAACTGATCATACTGCAGTTATACCCATTGTTACCATATGTGTGTTGTATAAGCGCAATGAAAATCATCTAGTAGGGAGAAAAACATTGCTATGTAATGCAATGAGAAAATAAAAATCAAAGGCACTCAATGTAATTTACAACTTGGCTAATGGATGGTAAAAGTAATGAAGTTTTCTTCAGAAGAACTTGCAAGACAACACTGAATGGGGAACACTAAATAAATCTGAAGAATAAAATTCAGGAAAGAAAGTGAAGCTCACAGAAATCCTAGTACTTGTGACATTATTCAACAAGATAAAGGCTATGCATTCTATGCATACTACTGATGTGTTCTGTAAGCTGTTGCTACATCTCTCTCAGGTTATAACCCTTGCAGCACAGTGACCTGAACTGTTCCAGTCACAGTGTCTCTTTGTGATAGTAATTTAATAGTGATTTCAGGAATATAGCGATTTCATACGCAGTCTGCAGTTAGACTAGCATCTTCTCCAGGACCTAGAGAAGTTATGGTTCCTCCTGTTGTTTTTGTAGGCTTGGTGAGATGCAGGAAACATCTGGGTCCCCTTCCCAAGCTGGAGTTTAGGATGAATGACTCTGATAGTGTATGTGAAGGCAATCAGGTAGGAAATCAGCAGTTTTAGGTTCTGATCACCAGGAGAAAGAGGTAAAGAAAGAGAGAATGAAGTGGAAAAAAATCAGAAAAGATTCAAATTTAAGTTAGAGATTGTGAAAACAGGAGATGCAAGAGAGAATGTAGGCTTGTTGAGTCTCAGTTAAAACTTTCATCTCTGTCCCTCATCAGTTTTGTGCTTCCCAGTCCTGGTGTTGGCAGTAGGGCATGTTCTTTCTCAACACAGTGTCAATGGTTCTTTCTGACTTTCAGAATACCTGTGGTGTAACCAAGCATCCAGAAAATGTGTAATGGAAGACAGGCTGTGTTTGCAACATCCTGTTATGCTTCCTTCTCTGTTAGGTTTGCCGTTACTGGGCAGAGAAATACCTGATTCATTCCAGTGCTCATAACCTTAGGTATGGGACTGCAGCAGAATAACTTTGAGAGATGCAAGAAAGGTAGGGAGACAAAACAAGTAAGCAGGGTGTGGAAAAACCAATGTGATCAGAAGATGGATGTAGAGATTGAGCTGTACTACACTTTGACATCAGTTTTACGTCTCTTCTGCTCAACACAGATCCATGGCCTAGGACACAGTGATTAAAACCCGTGATTCTTCAGCTGCACTAGAATCAGTCACCCGACTGAAAGAACAATTTCTCATCACCACTAAAATTTGAAAAGGGATAGCACATGGGCAGAATTATTAGTTTCATCTTAGTTTCCCTACTGTATTAGAGAAATTGTTACTGTCATTCCTGGTTTACTTAGGCAACTTTTATGTCCCCACATCCCAGACCTACTTGAGGCAGTAAGCTAGAGTGATATTCCTTTACCTGATATATATATATTTTTTTCTCTCCTGGCTGTTGCCATGGAATCTGCCACTTTAGTTCTGTTATACTCAAACACCTGTTAATCCTCTGACCTTTTCTGCAGGCTTGATCCCTTGATCACCCTCAGTGTTGGCAGTGAAAGTACAGAAAGATCACAATATTCATTGTTGCAAGGCCTGCAGGTTTCCACCCCCACACTTCTAATTATTTTGTGACTTTATATTGCTATAACACTGTCACTTAATTTTCCAGAGAGAAGCTGCCTTGTTAGATTAGGACAGACTTAAAGAAATCTGTTTAAACCTGATTCTCATTCCACCAAGAGCCTTTTCTCTCTTTCTCAAATTTTTAATGTTACCTTAATGAATGTCTTTTGTCCTTGAGTATTTAAATGTTTTTGGCTAGCGATTTTCAAAACTAATTGACTTGGCACACTAAGTAAGTCACTAAAGTAGCAATAAGACTTTAGTCTGTGTTGCTCATTTCCTTCTTATTCTTTTCCTCAAATATTGATGCCACTGATTAACCTGAATCAATTTCTTTGTTGTTGTTGTTGTTGTTGTGCTCCTGAGACAAACACAGCAGAAGGTTAAAACACTGACATACTGGAAAAATGACAAAAAAGATACAAACAAAAAACAAAACACAGAACAGTTAAATTGTCTACAGAATACCCTAATTTTGTGTCTTCGGTATGTTAAGTCAGTCTGAGATGAGACATCATAATTTTTTTTTAGGTAGGTTTTAGGAAACAAATGTAACAAATGTAACAATGACTCAATGGCTCAATTCCTTCACTGTTCGGTAGATTATCTTTGCAGTCAACTGAGTAAGAGTGAAGCTAAAGTTATTAATGTTTCTTTTCTTTTCTTTTCTTTTCTTTTCTTTTCTTTTCTTTTCTTTTCTTTTCTTTTCTTTTCTTTTCTTTTCTTTTCTTTTCTTTTCTTTTCTTTTCTTTTCTTTTCTTTTCTTTTCTTTTCTTTTCTTTTCTTTTTTTCTACACCATGTTAGGAAACCAATGATAGTGTCAGCAGTTGGGAGTAAGTTAATGTTGCACTGTGAGAGTAGCATGTACCTTTAACTGCATTTGCTGGTTGTAAGAGTTGTTGGGAATTCTGGGATACTTAATAGATAAAAGCTTCCTAGTTCTTTGGCTCAGTTTTCTTAGTTTTAGTTTTCAGGATGTCTTATCTAGGTGCTTGCACATTTTCAAATATTTGATTTTCTTTTAAGTGTAGTCTTAACTCAGAATTTCCTGGCATTGTCAAATAAACATGGGAAGCAACCTTCCATTTTCTGCAGAAGGGGAAACAAAGCTGCTTCTCAAATTTTATACTGCTTTGGTCTCATACCAGGAGTCCCTTTTAAGATCAATAATGGCTTGGTAATCTTAATTATAAATAATTCTATTTATGCTCTTTTGAATTTGTATTTCTCTGTACAGGTGTATTGCTTAGCAATACTAGCTCTAGTGCACCTGGAACAGATATTATCTTAAAACAAATACTGAGCACTAACCTTCCTTTCCCTTCCCAACTCCTCCCAAACCTTCAGGTAGCTAGCAGCTGATAGATCTAGTTTCTAGGATACCAGTGAACCAGATGGTAACACACACACACAAAAAAAGGAAAAACATGTTTTCCTTGCACTTTTAAAATTATGTTTTCATGTTGTTCATCAGATAAGTTACGTATAACTTGTGCTAAAAACACATTTAATTCCAGGAAAAAGATGTTGCTTTTCAAAATGTCAGTAAAATACCTATAAGAGTTTTGAGATGTAAATTCCTAGCTGTTAAAATATGCTGTCATGCAATATAACAACATTTAATACATGCAACTATGTAATTATGCATAATAACTGGTGATCATTGTGTATGCTGATAGGAAGGATACGAGGGGGGTGGGGAGGCTGTTGTGTGTTCAGCTGGTCCTCTGCACCTGCAGAAAGCAGACAAGTCTTCTCACTGTGGAGGAAACAAGATAATGACAGTATGATATTAAATGAAAACATTAATTCTTTGGAGTAAAATACAAGGAAGAAGTCTATCAATTAAGATGTGTTATTGTGAACATTGAAATGCATGTCATCTTAAAGAAAGCTGAAAGATTAGTTGAATAAAATCTGTAATTCACTGTTTGCCACGTAGTTGCTGAATCTATTATTTCTACTTTAGAGAAGATTTACATCATCTATTTAAGCTTCTGTTTGTGATAAACTCTTTATATACATATTAAATTCTACTTGGGTACTGAAGTAAATAATGAAATCATCAGCCTGTGTGATCTAATATTTTAGCCTAAAAGAAAAACAAGGCACTATGAAAACATAATTGTACTAATACTGTGATTCACAGCAAGTGTTATTAGCTCAGGCATAGTCCTGCATTAATTTAGCTAAATGGCTTTTGGACAAGAGGTGGATTGCATCCAGTCAATTTGGAGTGTGGGTAGGGCTAGCCCACAGCTTTCTACATCCAACACACTAAGCTAAGTTATTTATAAAAAGCAACTTAATGTGTTTGGGAAAGATTACATTCTGCTGAAATATTTGTGCTAACATTGGGATGTGGATACCTGCCATGTGGGGCTGATGAAAGAGGGCATAAACTACTCCCAGAGATAAAAAACACTTTTTTCAGAGAAGGAAGCACCCTATAATGCTGTAGCTCTCAAGAAACCAGTACATTACCAACATTTTCTCCAAGACTTTCTGCAATAAATAACATTGGAAGGAGGTTAGCTGGGAACTATTCCTCTCACTAACAAGATTTATCTATCTTTAAATTATTAATGATATTGTGTCACATTCTTTGTACTTTGAGTCTTGGACTAGGATCTTAAGCAAAGATGATTCAACAGTGCTAATGGGCAGGGTTCTTGTGGCATTTCAGAGGCCACTTCTGTTAGTTTCACAAGTAGAGCTGTCACGTGCAGATATGAAGACATAGGAGATACAAGTATGGGATGGAGAAAGCCAGCATTCCATCCTCATATTTAGGCTTCAGTCAGATGTGATGGCTAATCTCTTTTTAGTGGGAAACATGTCCTGGGGACATGGTAACAAATTAACTACTTTTCATTTGTTAATTTGGCTTCCTTACCTACTGAACTTTTAAAAAGGGCAATAGACCCTACACTGTAGTACTGACAGTGGATAGTGCTAGCAAGGTTTTCTTTTTGTCATTGTTGGTATCAGCACTGTCACCTAATTGTCACAGTAGCTATCTGAACAGAGTCTTTGATTTCAGCATAGTGTGATAAGAAGGCAATGAACTTAAAAGCAAAGTTTAAAATAAACACTTTGAAAGTAAGGTCAGAAGAAATTGGCTTCAGACAAATACTGATATTGTAAGGTTAGACTAGTGTGGAGGGTCTTACTGTAGTTACTGTTTAACATTTAATCTGCTGAACATATATCAACAAGTGCATCAATAAGATAATTGTTTGTTTGCTGTTCAGCTCTTAGAACATTCCTGTAAATGCAGAATAGCCTAATGACAACCAATTAAATTGTGAAGATTTGAATCAGTAACTACGTGCAGAACCTCAGCAATGCAATCCTTACTCATTGTCATATTCTGGATTGTTGACATAGGTGCAGGAACAGTGTACAAGAATGTTTTTTATTGAAGAGACAGCACATCTGCTTCTAATAAAGAATATATTAATGATAATTAAATACAGTAGAATCAAGAGGGAGAACACAACTCATGTTCATATCATACTAGAAGAACATTACTATACAATTAACATTAATATGCAATAATCATTTTCACAAACTGACAATTCCAATCAGCACTGTAGAACTCTACAATTAAAGCATCAGTATAATTAAGAGCAAAGCTTTCTGATAGCCCACATTACAAACAAATGACTATAAATTTGAATAATGTGCTCATCATGAAATTGGCCGTTAATCAGATCATAATCAGCGTTATAGTCAATCCCCAAAGAAGTGTGTTATCTGACTTAAGAACAAAACACTGCCCTTCAGTTAATCTACAGAGCAGATTAAATGCAAGTATATATATATTGTATCTTGGAGTCCTCATTTTATGAGTCTCTGTTTTTCCCTTTCTATGATTCTGTGAGTTTTGTGTGCAGTTGAGGTAATGCGTGTCAAAACTAGGTAAATGGAAATGAGAAGCTAGCCACTCAGGCACTCCTGATAGATATCCAAATGGAAAAAGAAAAAAAGAAAGTAAAGTACAAATAAAGGCTACTGATATTGTTAATTTCTTTCTCTTCAGTTATGTAATTTTTGACTGTGCAGATTTTCATTAAACAGAATTATTGGTAACATCAATTTTAAGCTCACTCTTAACAGAATATTTTCATAAATGCCTTGATAGTCTTAAGTGTCATGAATGAGTTCTCAGGCTGTATTATTTCTGAAAGGATTGTGGACATGTTTGCCTACTTTTTCCTTGGTATTATCTAGAGCAATTGTGTGATGAGTTGTATCAGTTTCTTGATCTCATTGCAAACTTCCCAGCAGAATGTTTTCACCCCAGAATTACTGCAGCTGAAACAAAGCAAACAGGGTAGGGAGGGTAGGGAAGCAATATGGGGTGAGGGTTTTAAAGCAGGTTCAGCAAACCTTGAAAGTCATTTGAGAGTTATTTTGATGTCTACTAAATGCCTTGTTCTAAAACGTGAGCTTTTTGTAGAGACTGTATGTGATACATATCAAATGTACCGTATGTGAAGTTTAACAGACAATCATTATAAGTGACAGGAATATACAGTATGACAAGACTTGGAAATAATTTATGGGAAAAGAGAAATATATTCTGATGATCTTTCTCTTTTTTTTCTCTCTCTCTCTTTTTTTTTTTTTTTTTTTTTTTTCTATTTAATTTAATTGTAGAAAACACTGAAGGTTTTTTTTTTCTCTCTCTCTCTCCTTTTTTTTTTTTTTTTTTTTTTTTTTCCTCCTTACTAGTTGTGTAATTTCAAGGCAATAAAAAGAAGCATAATAAGAACATATGGAACATGGATTTTCAAAAAGAAACAGTTGGCAAAGCCATGCCTCAGATTACTGTCAGAATATCAGCCTTTCAGCAGGCTTGGACTAGAACAGATGGGAAAAGTCAAAACTGGTAGTAGTTTTCCATGCTTAGCACAGGAGAGCAAGTTAAGAGTCTAATTCATCTTTGGCATAAAATGATTTTTTCTTTAACGGTCTTTATGGCCAGGGTCTTTCTGTACAAGGGGCAGAGAATTGCTATAGTGTATACATATATGCTAAGACCTATGGCCTCGACTATGAAGACTGAGGTAGGATATGAAGGATATGAGTCTATCTGTTGGTGGAGCACTGGGCTCCATTTCATTCACACTGCATGAAATGAAAGCAATATGATGAATAGGATGAATAGGAATAGGATGAATGGCTGTGCCTTGCTGCAGGACATGTTTCAACAGGGTGCCCAGCTTTGATAGGCTTCATTTTAATGACATGAATAATCCCTTTGATTTCAGTAGCTTTAGTGGGAAGATTAGTGGGAATCTTCATGCACTGTAATCTAAGCACATGGTTCAATTACTTGGTGCTTCTGTCTTACTGGAATGATGATGCACCTCTGTACTGAACTGACTTTATAGGCTCTCAGCACTTTTAAAATACAACTTAAACATATTTCACCTTAAAAAAGTGACACAATTGCTTCTTGCTGAAATATAATATCCTACCACAGTAGCTAGTGGACAAGGTTCTTGGCTCTTGGAACAGGAGAGAATCTGTTCTCCACAAACACGTAAATGCTAAAAAAAAAGGTGAGAGAAACAGTGCAGTTTTCTCATCTTTTCAGTGACTGTACCAAATTTTCAACAGAATGACAAGCATTAGGCTGGTTTGCAGGGCAGATGTTTAAAACAAACTGACAAAAAAAAACACAAACAACAACAAAACCAACACAAACAAAAAGAAGCTATGGAAATATTACTTTAGTGAATCTGTGTATTTAGTGAATTTTGTGTATCTGTGTATCCTAGAGGATTGCAAGCCTCCAGTTACAAGCAGATTACATATGAGACACAAATATCACTTGTTTTGTTTTCAAATTTAAAATATTGAAAGCAAGTCACCTCTCTGGATAACAGTACCTGTTTCATGTCTTTAAGAGAGTAGAGTAAGGGAAGCATGTGATGAGAGTTGTAGTTGATTGCCTTTGTAATGCCTTAGTATAGGATCAGTCCAAATGAGAAAATAATAGGAAATCTTGCAAAATATCACTTTGCAATTCAGTTTCTGATTGCCTGCATCCAAAACAACATTTAGGGAGGCAATTGGTAAGTTGCTATCTCAAAAGTAAATAGAACTTGTCTTTGAGGGACTACTGAAGATTTGATTGTCTTGCAAGTTTCCAACATCCACCTCTGCAGTGATTTCAGTAGAAACTTAGGATAGTGAATATCTTGCCAAATTAGGTGTTCTTGAACAAATGGAAGCCTTCTGGAATAGGGATAGGTTTCAGAAAAAGGGATATTATGTTATCAATTGGCATATTGATCTTAGATGTTTTTCCCTGAAGGAGGGAAAAACCTTTCCCTGGAAGGGTTTGATTAACACAACACCTGTGTAGACTTTACCATTTAGCCTTCTATGGTAGTCGGTTAGCAGTGATTGCTATTGTCACTAATTCACATTGCAAACACCCTACTTATCCCAAATTAGCAAAAAGCAACAACATAAAATATGCTTATAATATACTACAACACATATTTAATAGCATACATTTTTTCAAATAAGACTAATTGGTGTTATCACTGTTTTCTGATATTCCCCAATTCCTTATATTTTAACCAAAAGTACATGCTTTTGAGATTAATATCTGTCTCCCACTGCCTGTATTACTGCAAAAGAGTTTTTGTATTAGACCTTTACTAGTGGTTGGCAGTAATCTGCCTAAAAATACCTCTGAGTGTTGCATGTCCATGAGATATAAGACTTGTTTCTCTTGTGGAAAGGTATTCAGCGCAAAGACTGAGCTAACTGAGAAAAATGATACATCCACACAGTTCATTGAAGTACCTCTCAGAATGGCCTATTAGCTTCAAAGAGTTGATCTAGTATCTGATTATAGCAATTAAGAGGCAGGAGATGGGTTGGGAAAGCTTGCCTTTTTCTTATTAGCTGGAGTGTGAGAAATCTGAGTTTCTCAGCCTGAATCTAGATCCATGGGCCAGGCAAAGATGGATCATTAGGAAATAAGCCTTTAGGGCTGTGACAAGTTATCTTGAAGGGCTAAAGACACAGGTGGCTAGACTATAAGGTTAGGGTTATATTACAAAAACATTGATAAAGATATGTTTGACCATTTGTGTTGGCACAAGAAGGCTGTTAGTGGGTTCCTACCTGCCTAGAATCTCTGGAAATACACGTGATGTTACTAATGTTCCTATGAAACAATGATATTAACAATGATGATAACAAGAACAACGCTTACATGATAGGAAGAGTGCCTGAAAACTGCTATGCTAGAATTGTTTGGTTTTTTTCTTCATCCATTTGAACTACTGTTTAAAAGATGTTTACAGTAAATTCTTTTAGAAAACTTTCTTTTTCTGTGCTCACAATGCTAATGAAAAAGAGAACTTACTTTCAAATGACCTCCACCACATATTTTCAAGAACATGCAAAGGAAAAAAAATAATCTACAAACAGATCTCTACTTTTCATTTCAGTTACTAACAACAACTCATTGCAGTTTAATCAGCATGGACCATTTTGAAAGCAGCAGTATATTGCAACTAAACAAATGTTCTGTACTATAGCTTTGCACGAAGCTTTTCAAAATAGATTCACTTAAATGGAAACTATAAATAGGACATTCAGAAATGAGAATGAAGATGAAACTACAGAAGCAAAACCTGTTATATGTTACTTTCTTATTTGACTCTTAAAGAATAGCTTTTCCAAAGAATAGATCTTTTTCACAAATTTTTAAACATGAAGTCAAAAGCAATCAAGGTCATATACTAACTTTGCGAAAGATGCCATTTACTTCACAGTGTCCTGGAATTTATGTAGTTTGAAAGTGTCTTCCCTGGTACCTTTGCTTGACCTCTATCCTACTCTTCCTGAGACAGGCATTTTTCAAACTTTACAACATGCTTGGGTTTTATACCTACTTTTGTGAATTTTACACTTGGAAGGTAAGAATAACATTTACAATCCTTTAGTGATATACCATGATACAACATAATTATCTGAGTGAACATTTAAGGAAATAAAATCACTGTTATTGGAATAGCACTTCAATTGCATTAAATTTACATTTGAAAATTGAACTTTATGAATGCACATAGAACTGAACAACTCAATTTGTTTTTGTTTTGAATTATCTATCCATATATATTTGAATTTATTTCCCTTTTGCATTATTATTATTTTTTAAATATTGGAATCTTGTTAAATGTCTAAATGTAGCAGCAAATACATACAGTAGATCTAAAGCTGCTGAGCTTTATTCAGACTTGGATCATGAAGCAAGAGTGTTTAGGATGAAAGACTGAAAATACTTAAGTAATATAGTTTAATTTTTGTTACTACAGAATCTCAGAAATCTGAGAATCTCAGAAATGAGATTTCAACCAATGCATTGTTTCATATTTACACATAGGCCTTCTGGCTTGAGCCTTTCTGCTATGGTTGTTACAATGTTTTCAGGCTTACATCAGGAGAAGGTATTTTTAGGAGAAAGAGGAAGAATACTCTTGTAGAAGAGGAGGTACAATACTCTTATTCACTCTTCCCTTGGCAAAAGGAATTGTCTAATTAAATGATAATTTGTCTGAACCAGAGATATTTCATTTTATTTTCTATACCTGCATGAGAGTACACAGAATGCCATATCAAAGGTATAAGGTAATTAATAAGAATTTCTTGGCATGCTTCTGTTTTTCCTGTGTTAACTGTGAGGACAGTTAAATTTGATACAACTTCTAATCACTTCCCACTTTAAGAATTTATGAAGGAATGCTAACTCTAACTCTGCAACCACTGAATTTGAACTAGTAAATAATATGGCAGTTCAATGAGTAACTTCTACATTCCCTCAGTTTATGTTCTCTTCTCAAATGTGTGCAGAATCATCAGGCATGCTGTTGTTATGAATGCTGTAGTGTAATGTGGAAAAATAAACAATATATTCTCTTCTTTCTCTATCTTGCTCTGCTGCTGTGTCACTCAGACCTCAAAATTTTCCTATCAGAATGATGCTATAAGGCCAATTATGATGCACTTCTTAGTAAATAAGAACAATAGGGCTAGGTAAAAATTACTTTATGTAGCCTTACACATCTTTCGGTGTAAATTCTACTAAGCAGATTGAATTTCAGGAATGCCATTTAGCAGGTAAATATCAAAAGATTTTACGAGGAATCTGTGATTTTGCAAACATGAATAGTCATAATGTTATCCCAAAGAAATAAGACCACTTAGCAATGTGTAAATTGAAGAAGGATCCTCAGAAGTTGATAGTTTTGTGAAACAACTAAGAATATTTTACATCATGCTCTTAGGAAGGATTCACACTTTATCTGAGCTTGAACTTGAAAACACAGTGTTTCAAACTGTTCCAGCATTTCTAAAAGACATACAAGGGAAACACAGATCAGGAAGAGTCAAAATATGCTTCAATAACTAAGTTTCTAATGCCATGTTTATTTAATGTTTTACATTACATTTGGTTCTTTTTGGAACATTTTACTTAGTTTACTGTTCCATTACTGTATAGACTTTTTTTTTTTTTTTAATTAATTTATTTAACTAAGAAGCTCTCACAAAGCACCTGAGCAATGATTTGTTAAACGCTCCCAGAAAAAATAATTCTCAATTTCAGTGCCTAATGTGTTGTTGCTGAAATGAAAGTATGAATTTATCATATTATCTGAAAAATATATATATATCAGTATCATTATATCATAATATATATTTAAAATATATAAAATATATTAAATATAATAAAATCAGAATTATCTGATTTTATACCTCAAAGACAGAGTTGAGGTGTGGAAAAAATCTAAATACTTTTACGTAGCTACTTAGGCAATAGGAATGTTTTTTCCTTTTATTTATTTATTTATTTATTTATATATTTTCCCTTTAGAGTTTGAAGGTAAAAAATAACCTTTTAAATTATGCTGGAAACAACTTTTTGCACAAACTGTGGTTCATACCTTTATACCTTCAAATGACAGTTCAAACTCTTGCATTTTAACTCAGTTTCTTGTAGAATAAGCTAAAATGAACAGATCTCAAAGGAAATGAAATATTAACAGAAAAAATAGATCTGTGCCAGATGATAACATGTGCCACAGAACAGGTAAGTTAATAATTGACAGAAGAGTAATTTCTTTAACACACTGAATCATAGACAGTGTACTGTTGTTAAAAGGGAAATGTTCTAGGGGTCAGGCAGTACTGTCGGATGACCTTGGTACTATTAATTAAAAAAATTAAATTAGATAGATTTGTAACTAGAGTCCATTAGTGAGAATTTAATACTTAATGATGAACCCCAAGAATTTTTATTATTATTTTCCTTTTTTTTTTCCTTTTTTTTTTTTTTTTTTTTTTTCATAGTGTTTTGCAAGTTGTAACAAGTTATTGTTATAATTTACTCTTTTGATGATCAATGAGGCAATGTTTGGAAAAAACGGGGTGAAAGCCAGGATCTATTTTTGGATATCTAAAAGATAAGAAATGAATTTTCTGTTCATAAAATGAGCTAACACAAGGTCTCAAAACCAGTACCATTAAACAGTTACAAAATGTATCTGGTCTTATGTTGATCCTACTAAAAGGGGTTACTTCCAGTTTTAATAAGAATCACCCATCTGGATGGATCCATTTCAAGTTCCATTCGATTTAGCATAATCATTTGCTAAAGAGCAGGCCTGAATTCTTTAGGCAATTTCTGCCATGTATAATTTTTCTTTTGTACTACAGTAATCTAAAACATTAGACTTTCAGTATCAATTTTAGCTCAGTAAAATCCTTGAATATCTAGTTTGTGTCTTAACAATGCTAGCTGTTGTTTGGTCATAACTCTTGTAATAAGAACTGTCAAAGGTATTACACTCTTTAGTGGTATGGGAAAATTAATATACTAGTCAGTTAAAAAAAGGCAACTGTTTTTGCAACATCCCCTCCACCAACATCAACTGTTTGCTCCTTTCAATATCACAAGCAGTATTACCTATTTACCTTCACCAAGAAGTGCTCTTTTGTTTGTAAATCCAATTTTGGATTGGCATTTAAGAATCTGTTTACTAGTTTACTCTGAAAATCTATTTATTTATGCCTGCGTTTAAGATCATGGAAGCCATACATGTAACCTAAAATGCAAACATTCTTGTAAGATCAATGAGACTCAAGTCTGTCCATGTAATTACAAAGGAAGTAGGCAAAAAAATGCTTTTAGTATGTGTATGTGAGAGGTATCTTTGATGAGGACTGCATCAAGGATGACAACTGGCAATGAATAAATGGGTTGGAACTCCTCATTATACCGGAGACAGAGCAGATTGTGGTCAGGCCAAATCTTAACTTTTTCTGTTTTAGTTCGGTTCAAACATTTTCCTAAGTGGAAGAAAAACTGAATGAATTTTGAGTTTATTGTCTTCTCCTGAATGCAGGGACTCAGTGGAATTATTAGATTTTTTTGGGGCTGCAGCATCCGAGAAAAAGCTCTTTACTTCACATTTTTATTATAATGTTTACAAACAAAAAGAACCAAGTGGGATTAGGAAAGATTTTAGCCCCTCTCATTTAATATGTTGGTGACTGGAATAACGTAACTTTTGGTCTCTGACTTTTCTTTCAAATGACCTTTCTATCTATTAGATTTCTCTTAGGTGATTGAAGAATTACTGTAAGCAGTATGAATCTTTCTTGGGAAACGATTATTTTCCACCTTGGGATGAAATGAAAAATGCATTTTTTCATCTTATTTGACTGTGGAAAAAAGCAATTTTTATAATACAACATTCTTAGTAGCATTATGTCACCTGAAGTAATCCTAACAGATCAACAGTAGCCTTGATAGATCTATAGCTCAAATAACAAAATTAATGATTTTGTTTTTTGAATTTTTGATTGATACTTAATACCTGTGTGAAATATTTGTTCTCTGAAATGTTATCTGCCTTTTGAGACTTGAGGAAAAACATGTAATAGAGGGCCATTCTCTAATGTCTGCAGAGATGATTGCCTAAAAGTAATTTTTACCTATCTTATTCTGTTGGTAACAACAACAACAATAAAAGTCACCTTACAACCACCTCTATGCCATTGTTTTTAAGCATTTGTTAAAGCAGCACAAGATCTTTCAGCTGTATATAGTATTTCTTTTATTTGCTATTATAGTATATAGCTATAGTATTGAAATATTTTTGCTTATTTAATTCCATCATATTCCTACAAACATATTAAGAATAGTTTTCATTAATGACTGAAAATGAGATAGTCATTATACTGTGACTAACTGTCATGACTGGTACTGATTCAAAAAAATAAGTAAAAGACTGGCTGGGTGTAGGAAATCTACATATGGGTTAATGAAACAGCTTCTACAAAGTAGAGTATAGGATAGTTAAAACAGTTTGTCTGATTGTCTACAATGGGGGAAAATCCTCAATGAGGTGAAATCAGAATTGTTTACATAGGTTGTATATTACCAGACAGCAAGGAAGGTAAATGATGGCTGATTAATTTTGCTTTAAACATGACTCCTGGATTATTCTATCCACTTCTGTTTGCAGTCACCTACCACTGCACCATGAGTTGGTGGGTACTTCTCTGTAAAAGGAAAGATACAGAGATACAGAGCCTGTGATACCTTTAATCTCCATATTGTCAGCTGACACCCAGCACAGATTGAGAATATCTGGCACTTATTTTCAATGATTTCAGTATTTAAGATGATTCCGTGATAGCCTATTAGTTTGCTTGACGATAAGAAAATGGGCTCCAGTCAGCACTCTGAGGAAAAAATAGAGAAGAGCTGCAATGCAAATTCATAGCTTCAAGAGGAAGAGAGGGAAAAGAAAAGAGGAGATCACAAATCAGACCATAGGACTTTGACGCTCCGGCAGCAGGGACTGCTATATTTTGAGCTTTTTTCTTTTGCTTGTGTGCAGAGGATTCCTGTCTCCAGAGCTACATTTCAAAACTTTTCCATTGGCATGAAATTCATAGAATATTGGGGATTTTCACAACTAAAAAGTCACTCTGGTGTCAGGACCCAGAGTACAACAGGATAAAACTGACCAGACCAGCTTCATGTGTATCCTGCCCATTTATCCAACATACGCCATTAAGCTCAGGCGTTTGCCCTTAGTCCTCACATGAGCTACGTTGTTTGTCCAGTCTTGGACCTTTCTGATTCTGCTTTGACTTCCTGAATCAACCCTGGATTTCTCTTTATCTCTGTAAACTTTATTGGACTGTGAATTGAATCTGGTTGTCATCATTAGACATTCTCTGGTTCTGTTGTTTGGGTCATGTGGGACTGTACACTGTGTCTCTGCCCTTGTCTGTCTTTCATGTATTTGTAGCTCCTGGATCACCTTCCAGGAGCTCATTGACCAGCTTACTTTATTACTGGAGGCATCTGAGCCCAAGCTGTTATTCAGGAGTACTGCTATTAAGAGGAAGCAATAGGTGATGATGACCAGACATGACATTCTTCCACAGGGGATTGAAGCGTCCAGGATTTGCTGCCTTGGAAGATCTGCTGCTTGCCTGGGCCCTAGATGTGGCATGTTGTAGAGAGAAAGCTGGGATGTTGTAGCAGCATGGGAATCTAACAGAAGGAATTAGATGCTGATGTGCAGAACTGTGTCCTCACTGGGATGACATAGATGGTGAGATAGCTCACTGAAGCACAGCAGTGGAAGCACAAGCCCTTTAGGAAGAAGATGTGGTTCCTCACATCTCTCCCCCCAGTCTCTCCATTCACCCTTGTTTAAAGGATTTATAATCTTTAAAGGATTTGTAATCTTTACAAATTATGTAAAGAAGATGCATGAATGCATGGAACTTTTCTATGGAAAGAATCATAGAATATCCTGAGTTGGAAGGGACCCTTAAGGATCATCAAGTCCAACTCTTGACACCGCACAGGTCTACGCAAAAGTTCAGACCATGTGACTAAGTGCACAGTCCAATCTCTTCTTAAATTCAGACAGGCTCGGTTCAGTGACCACTTCCCTGGGGAGCCTGTTCCAGTGTGCAACCACCCTCTCTGTGAAGAACCCCCTCCTGATGTCAAGCCTAAATTTCCCCTGCCTCAGCTTAACCCCGTTCCCGCAGGTCCTGTCACTGGTGTTAATGGAGAAAAGGTCACCTGCCTCTCGACACCCCCTTACGAGGAAGTTGTAGACTGTGATGAGGTCTCCCCTCAGCCTCCTCTTCTCCAGGCTGAACAGGCCCAGTGACCTCAGCCGTTCTTCGTACGTCTTCCCCTCAAGGCCTTTTACCATCTTCGTAGCCCTCCTCTGGACACTTTCCAACAGTTTCATGTCCTTTTTATACTGTGGTGCCCAGAACTGCACACAGTACTCGAGGTGAGGCCGCACCAGCGCAGAGTAGAGCGGGAGGCCAGTCAAAAGTTTATATGTCAGGATCACAGCAGAGATCATGATATTACAATGGATATCATTATCTACAGATATCAAGTGAAGAGCAAGTGGATTAAACTTTGCTTAAATGACTGGAAAAACTATAGTTTTTGTAATACACTTCAGTCACCCTGATGCCTATTAGGAAAGTAAAATTGTCAGGTGTAAGCCATCCAGAAATTTCTTGGTGTGCATAGAGGACAAAGTTTGATGGAGATGGTAGACACTCTGAATAAGGGAAGCACTCTGCTAGATCCACTAATCATCAGTCAGAAGAACCGGTCAGGGATGTGATGACTCCACAGCTGGTGGAGTTTAAAGGAAGTGAAGAAGGTAGTCAGCTGAATAATGACCCTGGACTGTAAGAAAGAAGACTTTGTCTTGTTCTGGAAACTAGAAGATATGCTCTCTTTGCCTAGGGGAGACCAGGGGTCAGATAACTGCTGGGTTCCATGATGAATGGCTGATCTTCAAGGAAAACTTTCTCAAAGCACAAGGCTGCACTGCACTGTGCAGGAAGTAAGTGTCCTCCCACCCTGGCTGCACAGGAGACTCCTGATTTAGCTCAGACTCAGAAAGAAAGACGGAAAAGGCTACAAACTACAAGAAGGAATATATTGTCTGGACACAGATGGATGAAATTGTGAAAGTGAAAGCCCAGCTGGAGTTGAAACTGGTGAGGGATGAGGAGAGTAATAATTCTATAGGCACCACAGCAACAAATGGAAGACTAAGGAAAATGGGGAGCCCTTGTGACAAAGGACATAGAAAAAGATGAAGTGTTTTCTTGCACTGGCTTTCAGGCCTCCCATATCCCCATGGTTAGTGACAGACACCAGGAGAGTGAAGTACTACCCATACTAGAGGAAAATCAAGTTAGGAACCACTTCAGCAAATGGAAAAGAATAAGTCACAATGGAAATTATTTACACTGTGGAAAGTTCTAATTAGATATGAGGAAAAAAACCTCTCATGTTGAGCTAGGTCAAACACTGGTGGAAGATACCTAGAGTGGTTGTGAAATCTCCATCTTTGGGTACAACCAAAATTTGTCTGGACACTGCTCTGGGCAACATGGCTAAACTGCAAAATTGGATCAATCTATGATCCTGCATAGTCAGCTGAGGCCACTTACTGGATTTAGGAACTTTCTGTCTTATTCTACTGTCATGGGGTTTGGAGTAGCTGCTTGATTTTTCTCTGCTTGATACAAAAAACCTGATAGAAGAAAGAAATGAGGATAAGCGGTTTAGTGGGACTGAAAGCAGAGTCTATAATGAGAGCAGGTGAGAGAATCAATTAACTGCTGGGGTGGGACCAGAGCCTGGAACAGTTTGGAGAAAAGGCACACAGTGATGCACTCTTCTGATCCCCAGAGCATAATGTATTGGGTAAGGTGTCGGGAATAAGCAGGAACAATATGTGATTAAGTAATTAAAAATCTATTTAACGCCTATCCAAAAGGGAGGTGAAATGAGTTTTTCAGATGAATGTAATTCTGGAATGTCTAATTGTTTGCACAATGCTGTAGCTAGCTTTATTTTTCTTTTAACATACTTGTGTGTGACTCTCATTTGAAGTATTTTTCACTACACATAGAGGTTGGTTTAAATTATTTTTAACTTGTATTATGGCAGGGCTGGGTTAAGTGTCTGGTTTCAATAGATGGGAACTAAAAGATAGTAAACAGCTCTAAGTGAAATATACATTTTAGTGGAATTGCATTCCTGGTAGGGATTATTTCACACTATACCATTCCCCTGAACTTTAAAAATAACATAAACAGACAAACCACACAGTAAGGGAAATTTGCCCTTAAAAATAAGCAAAAAATCTTTCCTCAGCAGGCTTGCAAAAATGGTATTTAAAACCTCACTTCTTCCCCACTGTTTTAAAGGCTAAAACACTGGGCACAGATCTGTTTCTGATCATTTATGAGCTAATTACTGCACTTTGTACTGAAATAGCTCTCTGGGATTAAAAATTCTGGTTGCAGCTGTGGAAAAAGAAATTCAGAATATTAATGAAGCAAAGATTTTTGTAATCTTGAGTATTTTTATTCATTTATTTTGTATTCTATCCCTTTTCAGTATAAACTGCAAGAGAAATATAGAACAACAAAACCAGAGAACTGCTATTTGATTTTTAAAAAAAACTTTCATAACAGAGAGAGGAAAAGCATATGTAGTTAAGATTATTGCACTTTAAATACAACTTCTACACCACCTTAATACCATTGGAATAAGTGGGGAACAGCGTAATGCACTGCAAAACTGAGACAAACTTTTCAAAATGTATTTTGCCTTTTTAAGACTTAATGTAAATTAAAACAATTAATTGGAAAGATATCCAATGAATTTAATCCATTTCTTTTTCCTGCAAAATATTTACTGGGCTGACATTTGTACCTATAATCTCTGGACATCTTCTTTTTATACTGGTTTGGTATGTGTCCCAGAGTGAAGACAATATTACTGGGGGTTTTTGCTTCCAGTGCTAGACTTCAGCCTTAGTTACGGATTGTTATCCATACACAAAAAGGTGCACCTTCAGCTGGAGAGGCTGCTGCTGCTGAGACACCATGATTAAAACTAGTGGAACATGATTAAGCTACCCCGTGGAAAGCAGCACTGAAAACTATCTCCCCAAACTTTATTTCCGTGGTAGAGGAAGTTCTTCATCTCAGCACTCTAACTCATCCCTGTGGCTTCTGACTGACAGCTGATTTTTGAATCGGCAAATCAAGACATACACAGTCTGACCAACTGCATTTTCTGGCTGCCCCTGCCTGGTGTGCAGAGCACCTTGGAGAAGTGGCAGCCAGGAACAGGTTGTCCTGCCAGTGCATCTCCTGTTGCCGGCAGAACATTTTCCCGAGCTTCCTGAGACCAGAGCAGGAGTGGGATCTGTGCTAGCTGACCTTGGCATGCCACATCCAAACTGTGACAGGAGTCTGAGCACTGTGCTGTAGACAACTCCCATAGCTCTCCAAATATTCTTCTCTTAAAAGTGAAAGGAAACATCTAATAAACTGTTTTTTACTTCTGTCACTAGACTTAACAGAAAACTTTCTGGAAACATAGTTTTCAAAGAATAAGAAGGAAAAAGATTATTTTAAATTTGTCACTCACCGTGTTATTGATATAGGTCTAAACTTTCAGTAAACTCAGGCAGACAAAAATAGTTCTGCATTTGTTGTTAATGGGGAGAGCTGTAAAATACTTGAGGAAATAAACATATTTGAAAAACCATGATTTTTTCTCTGCAGTGTTTTCTCAGAAAGAAGAAGGAAGAAATATTTTTAGTGGCATTAACGATTACAGATTTACTCGTGAATAACAGCTTTTCCTCTAGGAAGAGTCTCCCATGATATGCCTGTTCAAATGCATAACATTTTTCTAGATCTCTTGAGGCTTTTAGTATTGATAGAGACAAATTGGGCTGAGCTATGGCTATATAGTGGATTACAACAGAATAGCACAAGTACATCAGGTAAAGTGTTTTGAGCAGCAGGACCACATGCTTGCAGAACACTTCCCCATATTGCTGTAGAAGAGGATTACACAGCAAAAGTTACAAAATAGAGGACTTGTCCATGCATGCAGTTGTTAGGGAGGTCACAGAAACATTTTAACCACAGTGCTCTGATTAAACATGAATTAAGCAAAATGGTTTTAAAACTGCTTTGGAATGCCATTTTTCCAGAGTAAAGAACTTTTTGCACGCATTTAACTTTTCTATGAATACTCCCATTGATTCCAGTGGGACTGCCCTCACAAGTAAATTAAACACTTCTAAAATTCTGCAAGATTAGCACTTTTCCCACTGGAATTATTTTGAAAGTATATTGGTGCACGTAGGGATGTGATGTTTGACTAATTTGTCTAAGAAATACTTCTCAGATAAGGTGATACACAAAAATCTGTTTCTAAACAGAGTTCTGAGACCCTAAATTTCAGTCTAGATTTAGAATAGGTGCTGTCCTCACTGTGCTTCAAGACTCCCCAGGCTTGGTGTCCTGCATGTTAGATTCAGATTCTAAATGTATGTTTAAGATCAAGCTGTAGTTCCATTACTGGGGATACGAGAGCTTTAGAAGAAATACTACTTTAAGGAATACCTGCCTCTCTCCAACATATGTGTGTATGCTTGGATATCTGTATAAATGTATACAAAATCTATGCATACATAGATTAATCCAGTTCTTGACTCACTGAAGAGTTCTGCAAACTGTTCTACTGGAACACCATAGGAGCTATGCTATGTTGGGAACTCCATAAGCTCAAAATTCAGCCACAGCTTCTCCACTATAGAATTGTGGTTTTGATATTGCCATGGCTGGCTCTAAGCAGCCAGAACCTAGAGGTGAAACCACAATGTTCAGTGAAGAGCCTCAAGTCTCCGAAAGATGGAGTTAGATGGTTAGGATTGCAACATGTAACACCCACTAACACGATCATACCAAGGTCTGCCATTGTGAAATGGAAGAGAGAGTTGTTTGTGCATTTTGCCGGAGGAAAATCTTTTTATGAAAGAATAATAGCAAAACATAAAATGCCAAAAGAGAAAGTAAATTGTTTTAGGGTGAATTGCTTAATATCCCAGAGGTATAAAGAAGAGAAGAAGAATGTGATTTAAAGTGTTTTATGGAAATACACTAAAAGGGTATTAAAAGAAAATAGAAGAGAGAAAGTTCCTGTCTACTCTTGTAAAATAGAGCAAAATTAAGCAAAAATAGCATGCCAGTAATTAGAAATGCATAGTATCATCTTTCTTTGTAAAGCATTTTCATCACAGTCAGTGGAAGTCTGTTGCAGGGATCAGTGACAACTAGTGACTTTTGAAGAACAAAGGAAACCTTTAAATATTCTGCAACTACTGATAAAATCAGGTAAGGGGATACTTGGAAATTAGTACCTGTTCTCTCTCCCTGCAGACAGAGAGACAGAATTTCTCATACCAATCTACTGTCAGTTTGATTGATATACCTGTGGAGAGGGAGTTCATGCTTAGTTTGCTTAGCAGTTTTTTATTAAGAATGGATAATGGTACCCCATGACAGATCTATCTCTATTGTGGTAGATGCAGTCCTTCCCAAAAAGCTGACATTTATGCAATAATAAATAACTATAAACAATGAACAGCTATTGTATGGCAGGAACCTAAAGAACATTTATTGTTTGCTTCTTCCCTGGAGTCTCTTGTTAATTTATGTTTGTGACTTTCCCAGGAACTGCATTTTACACTTGTTTCATAGAATCTGTTTCTAAACAGCAAATGCTTAAAAAGCTTTGTGCTTTTAAGTTAAGAAGGTACATCTTCAAAATATTATTAAGCTGTTATTTACAGGGGCTGACTTATACTTGGTTCTGTCTCTCTTGGTTCTGTTAGGAACTGCTTGGAATCACAAGAGAAGATGTTAGGCAAAAAAATGCCAGCCTCGATACATTTCTGGATGATGGGTTTCTTTTTTGTTTGTTTGTTTGTTTTGTTTTTGTTTGTTTGTTTTTGTTAAATTAAAATTAAAAATTGTACTCTGTAATGTAAAATTAAAATAATTAATTCATACAATATATTGTAATGCAGAGAATACTGATTCAAATAAAGGAGAACAAATAGCAAAGGTCTATTAATGATTGTATGTGCAGCAAATCTAGTACAGAGGAATGAATGATTGCACGTGCGCGCGCACACATGCACACAGTCTTCCACTCCCACACATGCTTGTTTGCATTATAAATTAATGTGGAAGCCTTTCATTGGTGAAATGGGAGAGCCAGTTTTTTCCAATCACATGCGCAAGTGAAAGCATTGGTGTAATTAATTATGCAGTCACTTGTGTCTCAAAAGGAAAAAGGATTAACTCCCTGCGTGCTGTCTTTTTCTCCTTCAGCAGCAGAATACAGTCAATTACCATTTTAAGTCTTCTATATACACAAGAAATGTCTCTTAAACTGGAAATGTCAAAGAAAAGGCCTATGAAATGTTATTTTTTGGGGGGAGGTGGGGGTGTATATGGATACACAATGAATGGATTTCTTTGTTATAATTGAAGCTGGGTTAGATTGATGTAAACATAAAGAGTACAATTTTAGAGTGCTTTGTAAGTATCAAAATATTTACATATATTTGTATAATCATAAATATAATCTTGGAAATGTACTTTTAGATTGTTGTATATGGTTTCCTTAGCAATACATAAACATTACAAATGAAAATCTGAAGTCTTTCTTCTTTCAGCCTGACCTCAGTTTTGGAATTAGTGGAAATCATCCTTTCACTGTGTCTTTTTTTTTTTTTTTTTATTTAACCATATTTAGTAAGATTTTGTTTAATAAACAGCTCTAACATAAATTTGCTTCACAGTGTCTTAATTGTCTTGTATTTTAAGTTATAGGTTTTGAAGAGGGATTTCTTCTCTATAGACCATTAAATAACATGTGAAGGTTTTCTCTGAAACAATTTTATTTAAATGAGACCATTTCTATTTGTTTGAGTGGTTGTGGCTAACCAAAGCACACTTACACTACTACATGATGCATGCTTCTTCCTATTTAGATGAATAGACTGGAATCTCATTTTGTGTCAAATGCTGTATTTTCCAAAATGCATTTTGTTAGAGAAAATTGCAAGAAGAAAAAAAAAAAAAAAAAAGGCAAATTAAAGACCATATTGGTTATGCCCATTTAGTATCTTGAAGAGTTTGGGAAAACAGGTATACATTTCCTTTTCCACTTTCTGTGTTGCATTGTTTCCAAGCTGGAGCATCTGCATGCTGCTGTGTTGTGACACAGATTCACATGTTTAGGGCACTACTGGCTCAGGCATCTTTTCTGTACTTTTTGGCTATGAACTGAGAAAAGAAATCCTTTCAGTCTTTGTTTAAAGCTGAAGCAGAAAGTGAATTTGAATGTGCTTTCTCATCTAAGTATTGTAGTCACCGGGCTAAAGGGTATCAAGAGTGAATCTCCTTGAGTCTCTCCTGTCTGGTGCTATTCCATTTTGCATAGAGTACTTTCATGTTCATTAAAGCAGACAGTGTGAGATGAGTGTAACATTTTAGCCTGTGGGTTAAGACACCTGGGTTCCAGCCCCTGGTCTGGAAAATGTTTAATTATTTATGCTAAGGGAACAGCCTCAAAAGGAAATACTGAGGGAGCCTGCTGAAGTGGCTTTGTGGCTTCGAGTTCCAGAGTTATAGGACTTCTATGTATGGACATTTTATATAGCAATTACAAGGGCTTCTTGCTCCTGAAATTCAGGTCTCTAAAGCATTTCTAGAAATTCATTCACAATTACTCAAGCTTTATGCTGAAGAGTTTATTCTGGTTATGCTTATGCTCTTAGCCTCAGTTAGAAAACCATACTCTATTATATTGAATGTAAGCAGACTAAGAGATACTTCTATGCAGGCTGATCTGGAATGTGAATCTAAACTAGATGTTCCAAGTTTTCCCTCTAGACCTGTCTGTCTTTATTCAAAATCAGATTGGTTCTTGAGGGTCTATGCCTCAAGCTAGTCAGTGTGACTACCCCTGCTATTGGTAGTAACCAGTCTCTCTAAAGTGCAACC